>NC_067398.1:428950343-429550343 GCF_016432865.1 Antechinus flavipes
CCTGAGGGTTCACACCCCTGAAGTTATCTTTGCCTAACTGCTTTTCTGAATGCATCTGTAGCTGCTTTCATTGCCGTAGAGGACTATCCTCCAGGCACCTGCTGTTATTGCCACCATTTAGCTCTGGCAATAGATGGGACCTCAGGATTTCCTGTCACTCATCTGCCCAGACACTTCTATCCTGGAATATAAATGTGCTTAAGATAAGGAAAGAATAAATACAAAGCCAGAAGTGACCATGTGCTCACAGATTCTAGAGCTATTTCTCCACCTACCATGTCTAGGGCCAGACTAGCTTTATCTTGTTGGTTTTACTTTATTCCTCCCTGAGTCATCAATTATTTCAAATCTGGAGCCAAATGGAAAATACTGGTACAAATCCCTGTGTCATCCAACTGATCAAAGTTAGACCTGAAAAAAAAGTATTTGCTTCTAAACAGAGAATATCTGTTCATGCTTCAAGGACTGATCCTTGTGGATCACTCTACTAATAGTATATATGTTTACTTATTTGTTCTTATTTTAAGTGAATTAAAAGCTGAACACGGTTTATCTTAAAGCACCTGCCTCCCATCTTTGCTCAGATGGAGGACTTTAAAAGGTGCACAATGTTGTATAGGCTTTCAGACACAGTTGATATCTGTCCCGCACACACCTTTTTTTTTTTTTTTAAACTTTTTGTTGTAAGAGAGAAATTTCTGAGGAAGGGAGGGAACAGAGATATAGTGGCTGCCTGGGGCTTTGGTCTCACAGAGTGAGATTGGCTACACGTTCCCCTCAGGGATCTAGGGATTAGAGTCCTTTGAGTTGGATCAGCTAAAGTCCCCTTTCTGGAAAAGCTTTCAACCCTTTCTACTATTTGCTGCCAGTGATTAATTCCATTAGACTTTGAACCCTCCAAGGGTAAATACTGTCTTTTGTCTCTTTTTATATCCCCTGTCCATAGCACAGTCCTAGCGAGTACTAATGCCCTAGTCCCATCTAGACAATTAACATTCATTAGCTTTTACAAAATAAAATTTACTTTGACGCTGTAGAAAGAAAAAAGTAAGAACATTTCTCTCCCAACACTATGGGACATACTCCTCCCTATATCATCTCAGTCTTGGAGAAAAGTCAGCTCCGACTTCATGAGGTTTCTACATAGCACTGTTCCCACCAAGTTCATGTCCAAAGGCAGCATCACTTGGCAATGAGTCCTCATCTCAGATTTGCTAGGCTGGGCCCCAAAAGTCTTATTCCTGAGTGCCTCAAAACTGGACTATCTGACTCTAAACCCCCAGATTCCACATCTAGACCTCCTAATCTTTTGGAACTCATGAGGTCATAGCCTCCAAGTTCCTTCACCTGGAATCAGGACAAAACAGAGCCCAAAGCCCTAAACTTTATGTTAATTTCTGCTGGGGAGAAGTCAAGGTCTCTCCTTTCATAGAATTATCTCTTACCATCAGAAGATGGCCAGAAGAAATTACACCCAAAAAGGAACAGATTCTAATTGATGAATAGTGCCTTTTGAATGTACTCTGAGTCTGGTTTTATAGCTAATCAAAGAGCTTCTCTTTATTACATGGTTAGTGGACCAGAACCAATTACACAAGGTTTGGCTAAACTTGAAAATCTAAGTGAGTATTGCTTCCTTGAGCACTCTGTCCACACTCATAAGGACTAGTTCATTGGTTCATCCTTTATTACAGAGGTATATTGGAAATTAAGGTGACATAAAAACAAAATATAGCAATAAAAATTTTAAAATAAAGTGAATTCAAATTCATTATAATTTGAGGATTTCACAATATTCCTTTGAAGAAATGAGAAGCCTTTCAGAGCATTGTCACCAAACCATGGTTATTAAAAGAACAGAGGGTCCTTGTGTGCCCCCCACTTTGGGCCATCTCACAATACAGAATTATGCTGGAGTGTTCACTGTATGCACTGAGTCGTGAGTTAAGCAGGATTTGAAAAGATCTAAGTAGGGCAAAAGGAAGAAGAGGAAACTGAAATAAAGGAATAGAGGATAATGCAAAGATTGGAGAAAGGATCATTTTCCTTTGGGTTATGTTTTTCTTTTTCTCTTTGGCAGTAAGTGTTGTTGATTATGAAAAAAGAGTTGCTGGTTTTCATTTTAACTCATCAGAAAATTGACCTAAGTCTGAGCCATAGAAACAAGATTCAGATGTTCTTATCAGGTCTTCTCCCTATTCATAGTAGACAAAGCTCCTATGCTGATGCTGTTTTATGTATTCAATAAATATTAATTGAATGTTTGTTCTAAGCCAAAATGGTGAATGTGCAGGAATGGCTCGGTTTGGTGATCAGAAGGACCTCACCTAGCACTTCACTCTTCCAAATCTCTTGCTCCTTCTCATTAATACTTGCCACTGACGTATACCAAGCACCACTTTGCTTGCTTCCCCTGACAATTCTGATCCAAGGGCACCTAAAGCTGGGGGTGGGAAAAGAACAAGAAGGGTTGCAGCCATAGACTGAACAGCAACATGACTGTGTTAGAATCCAATGAGATACAATAAGTGACCTATATATAGCAACTTGCGAATAAAGAATGGCAAAGGGGATCAGTCATTTGTGGACAACCAACAGTTGGCTATATTTCTATATTTAGACCTGGAAGATGATTTCATTTGGACTCTTATCTATGAAAAATCAAAATAACCAGTTGAAAAATTAAAAGTTCAGTCAACCAACTGCTTGTTGGTATTCTTCCAAGCTCACAGGTGTAAGCAAGTACACTAAAGAGTCAAAAATGATCTAAATCTTTCTCCAGTATCTTGCCAGAGTTATGTGAGTCTGAGCCTGAGGCTGTGTCTGCAAAACTCCATGCCAGAATAACTGGCCATTTAAGTGAGAAATTCAGATATTTGTCATTAGGGGGAAAATATTTGCACGTATATTGTCTCTCCCATTAAAAGAACATGAACTATTTTTATATCCCCAATGCTTATCTATCACAATGTTAAGCACATATTAAGTGCTTAAGTTTAAGTTTAAGTTAAATAAATTGTTTTCTGTGTTTTGATCATTTTACTCTGCCATATCTAAGACCTAGAAGGAAAATATCAGTAACATCAAATTTTCACAAAATTTATATTGTGTCAAATACTAGGGTTCCACAAAATACAGTTCAGAAAATGGTGTCTTAGTCATTCTGACATGGGCATCCTTAGCTTTCTAAACTACATAGATGTATTTCAGCTAAGTGATCATAGGCAACTAGTTGGTGCAGTAAACAAAGCATGGGTCCTGAATTCAGAAAGATCTGAATTCAAATGCAGCCTCAGATATTCATTAACTGTGTGACCTTGGACAAGTCATTTACCTCTGCTTCAATTTCTTCAATTGTGAATAGAGTTGTTTTAAGGATCAAAAAAGATAATTTTTGAAAACTGTTTAGCACAGTGCCTAATACATTGTAGGAGTTTATTTCCTTTTCAAGTTAATTGTGAGTGAATTCTACTTTCTTCTGACTTTCATTATAAAAGAGGAAATACATTCTTAGAGGAAAAAAGTCTGCAGAGGTTTGAGTTGATCAGAAGCAGGTTAAGATGATATCAATTTCTATTTCATACTGGATGTTTAATGTAGCTGGCCCATGAGAACTGTTTTTACTTCCACTTTGAATCGAAGAAGTCAAGTCTCTAGAGGGAAAGCATGATCAAGAACCCTGTAAATTCACAGCATCCCCATTCTTTTGTTCAGTTTGGATTCTTTTGTTATAGTCCAGGTTGATGTGAAGGCAAACCAGTTACCTCAAAGAAAAGTGAAGACTGTTTGTACAGATAAAAGGTACCCTTCTGAATATCTGAGAGAGAAAAGACATTAAGATTTGTAATTACTCATGTGTCAACAAAACCAAGATTCTTACTGGATTTGCATTACCTGAGCAAGCTTTTGTAAGGTTAGAAATCAGCAGAGACAGAGAAGATACATGGCATTACCTTAATGAGAAGAATACTCTAGTCCAGCATTATATGTCTAAAGTTATAACTGAGACACAGCTGTGATTTCATATCAAGTGGAAAATTTTGAAAGCTTTTCCTTCTACAATGGTTTTCAATGGGCCCTATTAGACAAGGCAATTCTTTTACACCTCCCTGACTGATTCATTATCTCACCACAGTGATTTTTTCCTAAACCTTTCCACCTTCTTCAAACTTCTCATTGCTTCCCCTCTTCTATCTTGATCTCAGCTGAGAGCTTCACCATATATTTAACTGAAGACATGGATCATTTGCGAAAAGCTACCTTTTCTCTTCTCCTCCTTATCTCACATCACTAAAATGTTTTTTGGTGCTTTCTCCTCCTTCACTTCTGTCTCACATGAAAAGATGCTTCTTCTTTTGCTAAGACAAACTCCTACATTAGTGGTCCAAATATCTTATCTTCTCCAGCAGATTCTCCAGTCCTCACCCCCTGCCTTCATCATTTCCATTCACTTTCTCACTAATCTTTAATCGTTTATTGTCTTCTGGCTACTCATTTGCTACAAACAAACTCATGACTCCCTCATCTTCAAAAAGCATTCACTTGATCCATCCATCCCTATTAACTATCTTCCTGTATCTGTCCTCCCTTTTGAAGGTACTCACCTTGAAAAAGCCTGTAGGTATCTTCACTTCCTTTCCTCTCACGCTCTTAACCCTCTGAAATCTGGCTTTTCACTTCATCATTCTACTGAAACTACTCTCTCCAAAACTGCTAATATTCTCTTAATTCCCAAATCCAATGGCTTTTTCTCAATCTTCATTCTACTTCATCTCTCTTTAGCCTTTGACACTGTCAACCATTTCCTTGATACATTATTCTCTTGGTTTTTGTGAATATGCTCTTTGCTAATTGTCCTCTTGTTCTCTCCTCATGTTTTTGTGAAAATGCTCTTTGCTAATTCTCTTCTGACCACTCAGTTCTTTGCTGTTTTTTCATCCTGGTCACTGGTCTCCCTAACTTGGTATCCCTTAAGGCTCTGGCCTGAGTCCTGTTCTCCCTCTATATGATTTCATTTAGTAATTACATCAATATCTTAGATTCTGTAATCATCTCTATGCAGGTGATCCCCAGATCTATGTACCCAGTCTTTCCCTCTTTCCTGATCTCCAGTCTTACCTCCACTATCTCAAATTTGATGTCCTGGAGACACTTCAAACTTAAAATTGAACTTATTATCTCCCCCAAAAAGCCTTCTCTTCTTCTGTATTTCCCTATTATTAGTAAGCACAATTCTACTTTTCCAGAAATCCATTTTTGTATAACTTGTGTCATCTTCTCACCCTCTCATCTCCCAAATTCAATAATTTATTATTAATATTATCATTATTGTTAATAATAATACTACTGGCCTTAGGTGTCCCTTACATAAGTCACTCTTTCTTTCAACTTGGTGTAGTTTCATGCCTGGAACTCTCTCCCTCTTTACCTCTGTCTCCTGTCTCCCTTCAAATCTTAGCCAGAGTCCTACTTTCTCTAAGAAGCTTTTCTTGAACATCTCTAATATTAGTATCATTATGCCTGATAGGTGCTTAAAAAGATTTGTTAGGTTGTTCATTTGCAAAAGTAAGAGAACATGTGCTACATTAGAAAAAAGATTTGCATTAGCAAAGGTCTGTGGCTGTGGCAGAAAGTGATCCAGATGCTGATGCTTTCTGAGAACTGTATGGAACTGTAGGAGGAGACAATATGAGGGGCAATATCTCTTGCTGCCTCCTGCTAGAAAATCAATGAACTGCAGAAAGAGCAAAAACCTGTTGAAAACCCTGCCTATTTATGATTATAAGCAGTGCGTGCTTCAGCCAGCTTAAACCAACTTATTGATAGCTGATCATTAAATTTTTAGTGGAGCATTAATGGAGCATCAGAAATAAACAAATGCTACAAATCATAGTTTGGGTTATTGTTTTGCTGAATTATAAATTAATAAAATGATGGAGAAAATGTTAACGCAGATGAAACAGGATCATACACTGTGACGAGGTGGAATTTTTACCAGGTATGCAGAGTTGGTTCAATATAAAAAAAAAAAACTATCAACATATTTCACCATATCAATAACAAATACAAAATCATATGACTATATCAATAGATGGCAGAAAAAGCTTTTGACAAAATACAATACTCCTTCCTATTAAAAAAAAAGGACACTGGAAAGCATAGGAATGAACACAGCTTTCCTTAAAATGATAAGTAGCATCTATCTAAATCCATCAGCCAATATAATTTGTCATAGGGATAAGCTAGAAACCTTCCCAGTAAGATCAGGGGTGAAGTAAGGATGCCCATTATCACCACTATTATTCAATATAACAATAAAAGTGCTAGCTATAATAATGAAGCAAAAAAAAAGAAATTGGAGGAATAAAATTATCCAAGGATTTGTGATGAAAAAATGCTATCCACCTCCACAGAAAGAACTGATGGAGTCTGAATGGAGATTGAAGCCTAATATCTTTCACTTGACTTTTTCATGGCTTTTTTTTGTCTGTTTCTTCTTTTACAACATGACTAATGTGGAAATATGTTTTGTATGATTAAGAGTGTATAACTCACATCAAATTACTTACTGTCTTAGGGAGGAAAGGAAAGAATTCAGAACTCAATTTATTTATTTATTTATTTGATTTTTTGCTGAGGCAATTGGAGTTAAGTGACTTGCCCAAAGTCACACAGCTAAGATGTGTTAAGTGTCTGAGGTCACATTTGAACTCAGATCATCCTGAATTCAGGGCTGGTGCTCTATCCACTGAACTACCTAGCTGCCTGCAGCTCAGAATTTTAAAAAATGATTGTTAAAAATTGATTTTACATGTAATTGGGGAAATTATTTTAAAATGACGCAGATGAAACTTAAAAGTGTATTGTGCATATTTTTTTCTCAAGAGAGTCAGAAATTAAACATTTGCCAGTATATCCTTGGCTACAAGTGACTAAGATTCTACAAGGAAAAGCTTCCCATTAAAGGGTAACTTTATTTTCTATTATCTCTGTGGAGAGCTCTCTATTTTCCCCCCTTTCTAATCCTTTAATTAGTCTTTCTTTCTTTAAGTTGACAAACTATGCATTTAGAAGTAAGGAATCAGCCCTAAACGTTGTTTTTCCAAAATTCCTGGAAATCTACCAAGAGAATGAGAAGCTTATCTCTGGCACCCGAGAGGTATCCATAGTACCCAGAAAGACTGAGGTCATAGTCCTCATCAAGCAGTTTGGTTTTTTCTTTTGGAGTACTTGACAATATGCTAGTGTCTCTAGAATCCCCTGTCCATCATCTGCCACTATGAATAGAAACAATTAAGAGTAGGATTGACTGAACAAATCAATCAAATCACTCCATCTCTTTTAAAATGAGTGATAAGATACTCAAATACATCAAAGATGTGAGAACAAGTCTTAATCTACCAACCAATGAAGTGCAAAAATCGAGTGCAAGTCCTAGAATGAACAGGAGTGACTTTGACAGGAAAAGTGTTCAGACTGGCAGAGGACACAGTCATGGCCTGCAGATCAGATCAACTTATAAAATAGAATACTAGTTCAGAATCCAGATTATTTAAGCCCCTGGTGGGAGAAATAGATAATTGAGGGAGCAGCAAAGAGGAGAGTATGGGCAGAAAGCAAGCATTTTTGCTTCAGCCTTGATCTCCCCGCCCCTGCCCCAATGGCCAGAGGAAACCCTTGAGGATTTTGAACTTTCCATCTTACCATGAATATTCTACCATCTTTCTCTGGGACAGAAAGAGCACATAGGCAGAGTCTGCATCAAGAGTCAAGAATAGCCTGGGTACAGATTCATAGTTCTACAAAGCTATACATTATACACTTACATATTACCACATCTGCAGCAGAATTTTGCTATCCCATAATTTTATTATCTATATTTGCTTTATATTTATAATGTCTAACAACCAGCAGTGTGAATCTTATGAACAATATGTCCTACCTGAAAAGTCTTCAAGTTTAGACTATAATTTCTATGTTACAAATTATTTCCTCATTTTCTAAGTTCTGTAAGTTGAAGTTTTATTTTGGAGTTACATTAAATAAGAAAAGCCATCATGACTATTTCCTTGAGGCCCAATTCCTTTCTTCTATTTCTTAGGCAGAATTTTTCTGTGGCAAGCATTTACTCTCTGCCCAAATTAGTTCAAGGTTTGTTTTTTTTTTGTTTTTGTTTTTGTTTTTTTTTTGGAAGGAAGAGGAGGCGCAAGGTGTCTAAAAGGAAGAAATTTGACCTAATTATCTAACCAGATGTTTCAATATTAAAAATATGCATTTAGAATTTTAATTAAAGCAATTTGTTAGAATTTCTTTAAAAAATATTTAGTAAGTGTCAAAACACTAAACCTGCAAACTTCACACATGGCTAGGTGTTAATTAAGAAAGTGTCTATGAAATTTCATTATTTTAGTTAATATTTATAATAGTTCCAAATATCTGGAAAGCCTGAGGAATTGACAGTTTTAGTGGGTGTTGAATGTATGTTCAGACGGAAATACTAGTGATTCACATGTACAGTATATGATGAATTACTCTCCTTTATCTGAATGATAGGTTTTCTTTTAATTCAACCTGATTCTTTGATCCTAGGAATAAAAAGCCAGATTGCCAGAAACCTGCAGACAATTCTTCTTCCTACCATGCAGGCAATGTATATGTGGTGGTTGGGGGTGAATATCAAAGTAGAATTTTATTTCCTCTGCTGTTTCAAGAACTACATTATAGTTCCCTTCAAAATCAGAAAGACAACTAGATTAGTTAATTCTTTTTCTCATTTTTGCAATAAAAAACTTTAAAAATAAGAAGGAATGTTGGAAGTGGTGTGGGAACCACTGCTGAATCAAGCAGAGGGTCTGTTACATGATACAACTCCAATCTTTTGCTAGGATTGTGAAGGGAACTAGAGAGGGATACTTCCTTGACAAACTGACTCTGAAGATTTGCACTGCCAGAGACTAGGAGCTCCTTAAACCACTGATTATTTTGTGACTTAGTTACATCCTCTGCTGGCACAGCAGACAGTTTTAATGAGTTCAAATCCCTTCGGACCTGATCACCAGATTCTCAGAGACTCAGAATCATTAGAGATCCACAACCTCCAGAAGCTAGAAGTCCTGGGGATGTGTGCCTGAAGATTAGGAACTACCAAAAAACCAAAGCCATATGCATAATTCTGGGTGTGGGCTCACCATTCAGCACTTTAGTATCACACTAGGCACAAGTGTTGATCATGAGTTCTCTTTAGCTCTGGGCACCAATATTCACCAGCCCAGACATCTGTCCTGAACTTTTTCTTGTCTTTTCCCAAAGCTCCCTGGTATTTGAAATGAAAAGCTGTGTTATACAATAAATAACTGAATAAGTTGCTTCATTCCAAGCCCTTGGAGTGTGGGAGCCTGTCATCTTTGTGCTATGACTGACAAATTCGGGGAGGGGAGGAGGAAGAAGAAGGAAAGTCTACTTGACTCTAAAATGGGAAAGGAGAAGGGGAAGGGAAAAAGGAAAGGAAGGGAAGGGAAGGAGAAGGAAGGGGAAGAAAAGAAGGGAAGGAAAGGAGAAGGGGGGAGGAACAGGGGGAGAAGGAAGGGGAAGGGGAAAGGGAAGGGGAAAGAGAAGGGGAAGAAAAAGGAGAAGGAAGAGAAGGGAAAAGGGAAGGGAAGGGAAGAGGAGGGAGAAGGGAAAAGGGAAGGGAAAGGAGAAGTGAAGGGAAGAGAGAAGGGGAAAGGAGAGGGAAGGGAAAGAAAGGGAAGGGAAGGAAAAGGAAAGGGAGAAAAGGGAAGGGAAAGGAAGAGGAGGAGAGGGAAGGAGAAAGAGGTTAATTTATTAAGTACTACAAATAAACCCAGGTTTCTGTCCTTAAAAAATCCATTTAACTTTGCCATAATCTCAAAATATCATTTTTCTTTCTCTGTACTCTTCCCTTGGTTCAATTATTGTATCTGCACAATGATTCTCAAATATCCATACGTATAGCTCCATTCACTCTCTGGTCCATGCCTGAACCACATTTCCACCTGGAAGTTCCACAAGTATATTAAACTCAACATGTCCAACACATAAAAGATCATTCTCCCAATCTTCCCCCAACCCTGGCCTTAAAATGTCCCTCTTTCTGTTGAGGATGCTAGCATCCTAATGAGCTGGATCCATCACACTAACAACCATTCTTGCTGCCTTCTTTTTTTGCATCCTCATATCCAATCACTTGCCCAAGTATTGTCAGCTCTACCTCCCCAACATATCTCACACATATTCCTTTCACTCTACTTAATCAGCCTCTAACCAGTTGGCATTTTTGTCTGAACATTGGCTTGCCTGCTTCCAATGCTGGACTTGGGAAACCCTGGAATCAAATCCAGCCTCAGATATTTCTTACAGATACTTATCCAGGCAGTTTCCTGTTTCTGTCTGTTTCTTTGACTCTAAAATGGGAATCATAATGGCACACACCTCACAAGATTATTGTGAGGATCAAATAAAATAACATTTAGAAAGTATTCATCTCAGTGCCTTATATATGTAGGTACTTAATAAATGCTTTTTCTTTACCCTGTTCCCACCTCGTAAATCCTCCTAAAGTCTCCATAATATTAGATTGTGGGTTCCTTGAGGGGAAGAACTGTCTCTTGCCTTTCTTTGTATCCCCAGCACTTAGCACAGTGCCTGTTCTAAAGAAGATGCTTATAAATATTTACATATTAACTGGTCCATTGATGCTGACTTAATATTCTCAATAGTTCCTTAATGCCTGTGAGATAAAATGCAAACTCATCAATCTGACGTTTACAACCTTCCCCGATCTAATTGCCTTCTGCCTTTCCAGTTTCTTTCCCACTATATTCTAACTCCCCTGGACTGTTAAGTGCTCCCTGAATCTGATCTCCTACCTCTGTGTATTTACATAAACCATCTCCCATGCCCAGCATGCACTTCCTCATTGAGCCCACCTGGAAAGGCTCAGATTATATCTTTGACCAAGGCACTCCCCCCTTCCTGAGCTTCAATTTCCTCATCTATAAAATAAAAGTTGGACTCTATGGATAACAATAAGTTTCCTTCCAGCTCAATGATTCTATGAATGGAAATTATGTGCATGGCAATCCTAATGTACCATAGCTTTACAAAGTAAATAGCTTCCCTAACTACCCAAGATTTACTCAGCTCAGTGCATTTGGTGGTGCAAGAAAATTGATGATCATCTGAGCCTGTGGAGAACAGGAATAAAACCACAGTATAATAAACAATGTCTCATACTTTACAATGTTACCTTTTAGTGATGATATATTTGATAGATGATCTAGCCAAATGTATCTCATAATATATCCAGTCATAAAGTTTGTATGAAAAAAAGATCTGGAGGTTTCAGTGGATTGATTATCACAATATCAGTCAGCAATGTGATGCTTCTTATTGTTTAGTTATTTTTAGTTGTGTCTGATTTTCCATTTGGTATTTTCTTGGCAAAGATACTGCAGTAATTTGTTATTTCCTTCTCGGGATCACTATACACATGAGGAAACTGAAGCATACACTAAGTGACTTGCCCAGGTTCACACAGCTAATAAGAATCTGCAGCCAGATTTTAATTCAGGAAAATGAATCTTTTTGACTCCAGGCCTGATACTCTATCCATTGAATCACCTAGCACTATGATATCAAAAAAAAAAAAAAAAAAAAAAAAAAAAAAAAAAGCTAAAGAAATTGTGGGCTATTACCTTAAGAGCAGCAGAGTATCTAGAACGAGGAAGGTGAGAGACCCACTGGACTTTGTTCTAGCCAAACTACATCTAAAATATTGTGTTCAATTCTGGATGCCACATTTTATGAGAGACTGACAATGAGAACTCGCGTCCAGATAAAGACAACTAGAATCATATTAGAATTCAAAGCAATGCAGTAGAAGGATCAGTTGAAAAAAAACCATATGAATGTTTATTTAGCCTGTAGAAGAGACTTAAGGCAATAAAAATGATCTTCAAATAGTTGGAAGATAGTCAAAATTCAATAAGTGAAAAAATATTTATTAAACAAATATTTATTAATATTTATTAACTATTGGCACTCTGCTAAGTGTTGGAGTGAAAAATGAAGGGAAAAACATGATCTCTAAGTATCCTCTAGGAGGTCACATTTAATGGGGAAGACAACATGAAAATAACCATCTATTGTAGACACACTGTGGAAATCACTGTATATAATCTAAGTGGAAGGTAATTTGAGAAATTCTAGCCTGGGAGATTGGGAAAAACCTCCTACAGAAAGTAGAATTCCAGATTTGAAGAAGATCAATGCAACTAAGAAGCCAATGAAAAGGAAAAGTTTTTCAGTCAAGAGAGATTTATAAGATATTAGACATACTCTAACAAAGCAAAAATAAGAAAAATGAGTGAAAATATCATGGAAGTATTCTCTGGATCAATATAAGGGGAAAGAAATCTTAACAATTAGAGCTGTCCTAAAATGGAATGGACTGCTTTGGGAACAATAAACTCCCCATAAACAGAAGTTTTCTAGCAGTGACTGGATGCCTGCTTGTCAGAGAGGTTATAAACAGGATTCATGCTTTAGTTGGGAGTTGAACAAATAAAGCCAGGAGTCTCTTCTAATTCTGTAATTGTATCATTCTACAATTCAGTGAGAGCATCTATTGAGTCTTGAATCCCCATGGAATATTGGCAAGATTAAAACACTTTTATGCACATGTAGAGGCCAGCTTGATAGGCAGAGAAGAGCAAACAGTCTTTGACAAAAAGCTCTCAGTAATAGTGATCTTAGAACTCTGTGATTTCTTGTTTCTCCTGTGTGAGTTAAGTGACAAGCAAAAAGGAAGTTGGGCATATTGGAATTTTAATAGGTAAAAAAGAAAAATAAGGTAGAGCCTTATGGAGCAACTTAAAAAATGGATTTCTGTGACCTCTTTTTTTTTTTTTTTTGTATTTTTCCTAACATTTGTATCAGTACTCATTTATAGAAAAGACAATCGGGTAGCTCCAGGTATGAGGTATGATAAATTTGGATAGACCCCTCCCTAGAAAAATTATAGAAGTCAAGTGGGGCTCCATAGAGCCCCACTTCCCACACAAAAATATGTAATTTTCTGTAAACTTATGTTTATGAGGAAATTTACAACATCTATTTTGGGCATGTATTAGTTCTTCAACTGTTTCCTACTGAAAGTAATTTTTTGCATGACTATAAAAGGGTAGCAAGCAACAAAGAAGGATCCAAAATGTTGGGTTTTTTTTTTCAGGTAATCCAAGAGCTTTATCATAATCAATGACCACCTTACTCTCCCTTCTCTTCACAAGGTACAAAAGCAGACCTTTTAAGATCACACATTTTGCCAAGAATTTTTTTTTAAAAGTCCTCACCTAAAGAATAAAATTATATCTATCTTCAGTATATGTCAGAGAGATCTGACAACAACCTTTTCTTGCTTTGTCTGCTTGTGGTTCATTGGATCCCCATGATATGAGGTTGGGGGGGAGGGTGGAAGAAAGGAGGATCACTGAAAGAGGAACTAGGAGATCTAGTTTCAAATCCTAGATTTACCTTTAAGTAGTTGTGTGATATGAACAAATTGCTGATTCTCAGGCCCTATTTTCCTCAGGTATTAAATGAGAGGGCTGGATTGTTTTTCCATCCAACTTAGTCTCAAAAGAACCTTCCCTCATCATACCAGATTATACTTTTAAAAAAATAATATTATTTAATTTATGCAAGTTAATACATATAATCGAAAGACTAAATATGGATTATTTTTGTCTCCTGAAGGTCCTTATTATAATGAATGTTTCTGTGTGGCCTAAAAACTGGAAAGGAGATGTTAAGGAATTCAGTTTTTACTACATTAGCACATTAGTACAATAAATTATATCAGTGAATTATCACTTGTAAATTAGGAAAAGTCTTGCCCTCAAGGGACAATGTATGGAGATTAAGGGAAAGGAAGGAAGACTAGGACAGCAACAAGCATTGGCAGAATGGGGGAAAGTTTGTAAAATGGGGGCATAATCTAAGTGTCAGTGTAGGCTCCTAAACTCAAATCTTGAACAGTCAGATTAGATTATACCTTGGGCATTCTTTAAAAAAATCAATCTCTTTGGCTAATGCTTTCATCTCAAATCCCTCTCTGAGAAAAATGATCATAATCCATCTAATTTTGATTTGCCCCTAGGAGTATTTATCTCTATATCCACAAACAATTAAGGTTTCCAATATTTTTTTAAAAATATAATTTCTTTAGGATAGTAACAAACACAGCAAAATTACTTGAAAGCATATATAGGACATAGCAGGGAATAACATACTAAATCACCTTGAGAAATGTAATAATGATCAGCAATCAGTCATCAGTCTCCATTAGAACTACTGCCAGTCCTACCTCCCCCAGGCATTTTCTCAGTCTCCAAATCTCAAATTTAAAGAGGGAGTCCAATACACACAGGCCAGGTGTATTAGAATCACAACCATGCTATTCATTCTTTTTCTTCCTCCCAGTGATCATTTCTCCCAAGAATGCCTTACTCAGTGTTTTCCAACTTGTGCTTTTAGCTCACAACATTCTAGAAAAGCTAGTTTGTTTATTTTTCTACAAGTAACCTTTCTGTTTCTGTATATTCTTAAGCACCTGCTGCTCCTTCTCTCTACCCCTTGTAAAGGGATAGAAAGAAGTTGGAGAAAGGGTAGGAAAAGCAGTCTGTCTTCTCCATGAACTAAAGAAGAACTGGAGTGAGGGTGGGGAACAGTATAGACCCTGAGCTTTGTGTAGTAAAAATGAAGGGGTAGGAAAGATTAAATATTCTCAGTCTGACCACCACTCACCTACAAGGCTTTGCCCATTCATGAGATGAGTCACTCCATTTACATCTAAGCATTGTCCTGGAGCATCATTTCTAATTACATTCAGTCTTTGAACAATAGATTATAATGTAGAAAAATGAGCTTCAGGGTGAGCTCCTGAGACACTTTGCTGTACCACTGATAGTGTCTCTCTCTATCCAAAGTGTAAAAATGCTCATTGTCACCTGGAGATGAGGGTGCCTTTGTGAGGGCAGCAAAGATGTTTCTGTACACATAGTGCAAACATCCCTTTTAGCACCACATTTGAGAATTTGTTGGGTCACAAACAGTCATATGCTTTGGATTTCATTTTATAAGGGGAGAACAAGGATGTTAATAGAAGTAGAGAGTCATAGCTGAGGCACTCAGAGAGAAGCCATTTAAGACTTGTAGACTGTTGTTTCCAAAAGGGATTACTGAACTATCTTCTTTGCTCCATTTTCAACCCCCACTTCCCCCCCACCAATGTAAGAATCATGTATATTAGGGAACCATATGGACCCAAGAAGGAGAAGAAAGTACATAATACCAGAAGTGGCAGTATTGTCATGTAGTTAAAATGTGGGTGAATTAATAAGGAATTCTTGGGCCAAGTCAGAAGGAAGGGAGGTAGCAGAAGTGGATCAGCTGTAGTAGATAGTTTCTGGAAAAGTCATGGAATTCTGAGATCAAGTATTTTAGATATAAGAGTTACTGTTGTTTGGACCAAGATCAAGTCCCTGGTCCAAATGGAAGAGTTCTGGGACCACATAGAAACTAGAGAAAGTGGAGGAATGGAGGCTTAATGTGTAGGAGCAATTCTTGATCTTGTCCTTCACAAAATACTGGAAGTCCAGTGTACTCACAGGTCTGAAGAGTGGGGTGGGAATCAACTCTCTGGGAAGAGAGAAAGAGCTAGATTTTCTATTGATACCATGTTCTTTCCTTTTCCAAGGAAGTTGGGAAAGCAATAAGAAAGGTTTTGGGGAAGCTAGGGGGTACAATGGACAGAGTGCCAGGCCTAGAATCAAAAAGTCTCATCTTCCTGATGTGGAATCTGGCTTCAGACACTTACTAAGTGTATGACTATGAGCAAGTCATTTTATTGTTTGCCTCAGTTTCTTCACTTGTAAAATGAGCTGGAGAAGGAAATGGAAAAACACTCCAGTATCTTTGCCAACAAAACCCTACATGAGGTCACAGAAAGTCATACATCACTGAAAAAATGACTAAATAAAAAGATGAGCCTTCTACATAGTCTAGTGTTTAAGGTCTAAAAGATTTTATCAGTCCCAGATGAGGATAGGGTCCCACCAAAGAAGAGAGGAGAGTTCCTTTGATTATTTTATAAACTTATGTGTGTCATTTTTGTTTTGATTTTTTTCTTATGTTAAATAAAGTCATTCTGTATTTTATGTATTGTAAGCTTTGACTATTGAATGCTTAGAAGGGAGTTAAGCATCCTTTTACTCTTTTTCTTGAGACCTAGATATGAGGCCAAAAGAAACTCTGGGTAGAGGCAAACTTGTCAAATTATGATGTTCTTGGATTGAAGGATGAGTCAAAAGACAATTTATAAGAGATCTCTAAAATTGAACCCATAGCCTTTGATTTCATTCGATGGGTTATATTTCATTTTTACTGAAAGAACTATAGGTATTTACTTAAAGGATTATATTTGTTTTAATAGCAATCAGTAACCTGAGTCAAATCTAATGGCCTAATTTCAGATTTTCTTTTTCAGGAAGAACATGGATAGTTTCCTAGGACTCACAGAATTATCCACAGGATAAATATTGTCTATTATTTTTTTATATTCCTACTACTACTATTACTTTCCTTTTTCAGCCTGGACCTCAGTAAGTTCTTCCTGGACCATATACATTTTGAGTCTGCTAAACAAGGTAAGATAGTGGGGAGGCCCTCTTAGTCCTCTGTTGCCCACAAAGGAGGGAAAGAAAAAAGCATTACCTCATTTAATCTTCACAACAGTTCTGCATGGTCAGTATTTCTATTATCCCAATTTTACAGTTGAGGAAACTGAGGCAAGCAAAGGTTAAATGACTCAGGATCACTCAACTAGTAAGTGTCTTAGGTCAGATTTGAAGTCAGGTCCTTCTCACCTTCCTAATGAGCTACCTCTCAAAGATAATACTCAAGAGCAGTCAAAATTATCATTCAGGGGAGAATACTTTTCAGAAAGCCCAGTTCTGCATTTTTTCCCTTTCCCTTCTCTCTCACCTTCACCAACCTCTTCTTCTCCTTCTCTATCAAAATCTGCTTTCAGAAAAGAAAGAATTATTCATACTAAAATGTAAATAAGGATTTATAGATTAAGGTATTAACTCAAAGAATGAAGCTTCTATCTGTCATTTCAGTTATCACTGAAAAGACAGGAAAGATATTTGGAGAGGGGATAGAATATTGGAGCCCAGTAAAATTATATCATAGAACCTGGAGCTTATTCTCCCATATTAGGAGCTATTGTTCAAAGATTGACCAAAGTTAGAAAAATCTTACTGGTACTGAAGAGAGCTAGCTCATGAGAAACAATGGTAAGTTCTAATGAGCATCGAGACCCATGGTGTGATGAGATTTTGATAGCATTGAGACATACTAAGATAGTATTAGATCATAAAGACTGTGACATTTTTTCATTAGCCACTTAATCTTCAGGAATTTCCTTTACCTTTTAATTTACTCGATAATTTTCAGCTCTTTTATCTTTTCCCCTCACTACATTGCTTAGCTTTTCAATCAGACTTTTTTTTTCTCCTTCAACAGACTCAAGGTGTACAATTTTGCATCTAAAAAGATCACAGAATCCCAAGTTCAGTTTCTAAGGAAGTGGTTCTTATAAGCCATCTGGACAACTACTCCTTAGGTCTATTCAAAATGCCGCTTGGTGGATCATCTCCAGGAAACAAAGAAAACAAGAGAAAAGAAATCTTGATTCTGTTTATACAATTATCCCTCAGGCATTGACCTGGAAAATGAGATTCCAGGACTTGGAGGTTCTTGATAGCATTTCTGCTTTCCTGTACTTCATGCCTTTTGAATTATAACCATCTGTTTTCTAAGCAACTAGAATCCTGGGTCCTGACTCCATCTACATTAATAACCTAGGAACTCAGAACTTTTCATTTTGAATACTTTAAGTAGCATGTGCTTATTTTTACAATGCTCCTGAAAAGTGGGTTATAATAGTATTTCTGTGCAAGAAGGAGAAAATTGTGGCAGAGAAGACAAGAAGACTGGAAGATATATGTATAATTTCTATGAGAAAACAGTCTACATTGCAGATATTGTTTTATAGTTTTTTCATTTCTAACATCGTCATTGTTTGGATCCATATGTATATATGGATGTGTGTGTGTGTGTGTGTGTGTGTGTGTGTGTGTGTGTGTTTGTGTCTGTGTCTGTGTCAGCTCTAGATCTATGATTCTAAATACTAAAATAAAAGTCCACTAGAAAATACAGGAAAGTAAGGGAAAGGAAAGGGGAGGAAAGGAGAAGAAAAAGGAAGGGAAGGCAAAGAAAGGGAAAGGGAAGAGAAGAAAAGGGAAAAGGAAGGGAAAGGGAAAGAGAAGGAAAAGGGAAATGGGAAAAAGAAGGGAAAAGGAAAAGGAAATGAAAACAGAAAGGAAAATGGAAAGGGGAAGGGGAGAGAAGGGGAAGAAAAATGGAAGAAAAGAGAAGGGGAAAGGGAAGAGAGGAGAAGGGGAGGAAAGGAAAGAAAAAGGAAGGGAGAAGAAGGGAAGAGAGGAGAAGGGAAGGAAGGAAAGGGGAAGGAAGGAAAGGAAAAGGGAAAAAAGAAAAAGGGAATGAAGGAGAAAGGAAAAGGAAGGGAAGAGGAAGAAGAAAGGGAAGGGAAAGGAAAGGGGAGGAAAGGAGAAGAAAAAGGAAGGGAAGGCAAAGAAAGGGAAGGAAAGGGAAGAGAAGGAAAAGGGAAATGGGAAAAAGAAGGGAAAAGGAAAAGGAAATGAAAACAGAAAGGAAAATGGAAAGGGGAAGGGGAGAGAAGGGGAAGAAAAATGGAAGAAAAGAGAAGGGGAAAGGGAAGAGAAGAAAAGGGAAAAGGAAGGAAGGGGAAGGGAAAGGAAAGGAAAGGAAAAGGGAAGAAATAAAAAGGGAATGAAGGAGAAAGGAAAGGAAGGGAAGAGGAAGAAGAAAGGGAAGGGAAGAGAAGGAAAGGAGAAAGGGAATGAAAAAAGAAAGGGAAGGAAAGGGGAGAGAAAAAATGTATTAAACATTTAATATGCTAAGGATCATATCATAGATTTAAAGCTTGAAAGAACCTCAAAACTCATCTATTTCCACCTTCTCAGGAATTTGGTTATATTTCAGGTATATATATTCTATATTCCCTGGTATCTACTATGTGATCTACTTTTCTCACTCTGACATAGAAAGGCTGCAATGCAAGTGCTATACCTGCTTTCAGTTACCAACATTAGAAATGGTCCTGCTCATATTTGAGAGGCTGTGGCTATTGATGATGACCAGAGTAGTGATGGTGAGAATTTGCATTCCCTCTAGAAAGAGACTATGATACATCTTGTTGCAAGAAGCAAATCTTTATGTTTATTTTTAAACGTTATTGGTTCAAAAATACCCCAAAGATTTGTTAGTATTTGAAAAGACATGCCACATTTGATATTTAGCTTAATTTACTTTTGTATTTATGGTCAATAAGTCTGAATCCCCCTTCTGCAGCCTTCAGAAGTGAATAACTACACTGCATGACATCATCTGGGAAGAGTGCTGTCCGATCTCTCTCTGCCTCCCACCCACCCCCCTCTTCCCTCAGGTCTATATTCTATACTATGTCTCTTTCCAATATGCTCAGAATAAAACATCACGTATCTAGCTGTTTAAAATAAACTTTTTTTTTCTCACAGCTCAGAGAATATGGAAAGCTCCATTTGATTTCCATGCTAATTTCCTATCTTCTCCTTTCACAGACTTTCTTGATTATTTTCTTAAAGAAATTTCTTCTTTCTTTCTATTGTTGGGAGTGCTTTGTAAAGGAAAAAATCTGCTCCTTAGTTGCAGAATGTCAGAGTTGAAACAAACCTTGGAAGTCATCGAGTTCCATTTCCCATTGCAGATTCTCTTTTTCAACATAAATAGTAGCAATAATAGTAATGACGATAACAAATGTTTATATGGCACTTTCAAGTTTATACTTTACATATGTTTTCTCATTTAAGAGCCATAAAAAATTTAAGCTAGTTTTAGTTCAGTCATTTTTCAGTCTTGTTTAACTTTTCATGGCCCCATTTGGAGTTTTGTTGGCAAAACCAGTGGAATGGTTTGCTCTTTACTTCTCCAACCCATTTTATAGATAAAATTGAAATAAACAAGATTTAGTAATTTGCTGAAGATCACATAGCTAGTATCTAATGCCAGACTTGAAGTCAGGAAAATGAGTCTTCCTGACTCTAGGCTTGACACTCTATCCACTTCATCACCTAGCTGCCCATAAGGTAGATCCCTCAACTCTTATTTCTGTTTTGATGAGGAGGAAATGGGAGCTCAGAGAGTGTCTTGCCTTTAGCCCCACAGATAATAAAGATTTAAGAAGGGATTTGGATCTCGCTGATAATCATTCTAAGTCTAGCACTCTATATCACACTTTCTCATTATATAATTTCTTTTAAATGTTTAATTTAAAATTTTAAAACATTAACTTTACTTTGAAAAACATCTCATCCTTATAATTGTCCCATCCCTGACATTTTCCAGTTTCCCCTTATGTGTTGTTTTTCCTGTTAGAATACAAGCTCCTTGAGAGCAGAAACTATTTTACATGATTGAATTTGCGTACCCAGGACTCAGTATAGTGCCTGGTACATAAGTACAGTTACTTCTTATACAGTTATCCCTCCCCCCATTGGGAAAATCTGCATAAAAATTTTTGGTTCTCCCTTTGTAACAGAGAAGACGTTTGATTTTTTTCTGTTATAGGATAATTACAGGATGCTATTATAAAATTTGGATTGATATTATATAATATTATACATATATTTTATGCATTCTGAATTTCTAAACTGTCTGTATCCTTTAACATGCTTTTGTATATTGCCTGCAGCTTTCATAAAACTCTCATTTAATTTAATTTTTTTATGCTGACTCAAGATATATCAAAACTATGGTGAGGAAAGTTGTGATATAGAAAGAATAACTGTAATTTAACCAAATAACTTAATGAAATACAATTTAATTTATTAAATGTTTTCATCTTTCTATCTAATTATTCTGCCTTCTTATATTATCAGAAATCTTTAAATTTTATTTTATCACAAATGTTTTGAAATTGAGCTTATGCTTTTTGGAGTTTCCTACAATACATGCCAAAGAGAGAAGTGGATTTAAAGCTAAAGAATCTAGGTTTGAATTTCATTTCTGCTACTTGTTTCCTTTGTGATCTTGGATAAGCCATTTAACTTTTATGAGCCTGAGTTTCCTCAAGAATAAAATGAAGGGGCTGAATTAGATTACCTCTAAGGTCATTTCCACTTCCCAGTCCCTTGTTGTTGTTACCCTCAGTGCCTGGTTCTTTGTCTATTTACTACTATATGGCTGAGCCTCTCTGCTTTGGGTCTCCTCAATCTTAGAGAAGCCACCCAGCATATGTATCTAGTTTCCCTCCTCCAATAGAATAAAGGTTTTTTGCTTATACTTTCTGTGAACTCTCTGGTTTTATTTTATTTTATTTTTCAGAGTTAACAATTGGTATATAACCTCTGTGAGTTCTTTGGTATTTTCAGAATTTGTCAGTTGGTATAATAATCTATGTGGCTCTGTAGTTATTTATTTTCAGAGTTTGACAGCACTTACTATGTGTTGGGCACATAGTTCTAAGGACACAAAGAAAAGCAAAAATATGGCTCCTGTTCTCATTCTTGTGGAGGAGACCGCACACAAACAGAAACATACAGAGTATACTTTGTATAACATCATAGGGAAGTCACTAGTTGAGGGTAGGAAGAGAAGGACTAGGAAAGAATTTTTGATTAAGGTGGGCTTTTAGCTGAGTTTTGAAAAAAAAGCCAGGGTAGAAAGGAAGCAGAAACAAGTAAGTGAATACTCTAGAGACCAGTAAAAAAGAACAGAATAGGGACATGGAGTGACTTGTACAAGGAATAACAAATTAATATCACTAGATTCTAGAGTCTAGATGAATAAGGTAAAAAAAAAAAAAAAAGGAAAGGAGAATGCATTTATTAAGCATCTGCTTTGTGCCAGGCATTGTGCTAAACACTTTTAAATATTTTCTGGGAAAAACCCAGAGGATTTTATATTTGATCCTGGAAGTGGTAAGGTACAATGGGGAGAGAGGGGGGCAGGTCAAAAGAGCCTAGAAACTGCTTCAGTCAGAAAATAGCCTTTAAAAGCAAAGAGATTTGATAGCCATTTAGAATATAAATTTGTATATAAAATCTTGCAGAAGAGAATAGAAAATTATGAGCAATAGTACCTCATAAAATTTTTATTTTTATTTACTTCATAAAACAAAAGTAGCCAGGTGGCTCAGTAGATAGTGTGTTGGGCATGGAGTCAGGAAGACCTGAGTTCAAATAAGACTTTAAACACTTTCTGCGTGACCCTAGGCAAGTCATTTATCTGTTTCCCTTAATCCACTGGAGAAAGAAATGGCCAACCACTCCAATATCTTCGCCAAGAAAATCTCATAGACATTATGATCCATGGAGTCACAAAGAGCTTTCATAAAGTCGTCCTGAAGGTGTTATATAATTTTGTGAATATTGAAGGTACTTTTAAAATATCTACAAAATACCAAATGTTTGGGGAGGGATAATCACAAATATCATTACTACAGAAAACAGATGATAAAGTGAACCACAAGTACTGATGCATATGACTATTTTCCCATCTCTATACAATTTTATGAGAATAATATGGATATAGAAGCAATTCTTGATGAAGTCATGAAAACAGGCAATTTCTTCAAATGATATTCTACAACAAATGGCATCTTTATAGTCAATGATTGACTGGAATATTTAGAAAATATAAGATCCCACTGTGCCTTTTATTTGTTAACTATAAAAATTATTTGATTTAGTAGAAGCAAATATTACCCAAATGCTCTGCTACAGTAAGGAATCTCTTACATGTAAGTGAAAATGATACACAGTTAAATCTGCTTGATGACTCTGATAATTAGTATCAAGTAAGGCATAAAATAGTGTGTATGCCATTGTAAAGGAGGATGTTTAAATATACATCCATGTTTTGCACCCAAATGGAAGAAGGATCCATGGGAGCCTGATGTTGTGATAACTGTATAACCCCTAAAATGCTGCAGAGCCTCCTGACCATGATGGATAGGATCATATTACTAAAACTGGAAGGGCCTTGAGAGGTAACCTTTGGTCCAGAGAGATTAAACCACTATCTTGGCAGAGCTAAGATTATGATTTAGTTCTTCTGATGCCAAATCTAGTTTTCTGTCCACTATCTGGTATTGCTTCATTTCAAGAGCGTTCAGACTTAATTAGACACACAGAAAAACCAAATAGATAAAATGTCCATTATTCATATTAGGATAGACAGCTGGATGGACAACATATAGAACTAGACTATTGTATATGTAACTTAGCCAGAAACTGCCATGTACTGGGACCCAAAATTGATTAGGATGGAGAGAACAGGTTCTATTTGAGAAAATATTACAATGCTAAAAATAACTCCAAATTCCTCACTAAAGCAAAGGTCCATCTTCCAACATTTCTATTCTTATAGTAATGCCATATGGTTACAAATCATGAGAAGCTATTATTTCTGAAGAAACTAGCTATAACTTATTATCTACAAAAATTGTGCAATAGAAAGAATGTTCTAGATATCATCCAAAAGAATTACAAGCAAAAAAGGCATTGTGCTGGTCATTGCAGCAAAAACAAGAAATAAAAGGTGGATGGGACAGGCACCTAATCGGTGTCAGGAAGTGTAGAGGAAGGTCCCAAGTGTGATGGTTGTACCTCCTGTGGGGGATGGATTTTAGGCAATGTTTGTTGATTATGGAAAACCATTGATGGGCTATTGGATCATAACAATGATCCCAAGGATCCCAAGAATGAGATCCCAGATTCGTTGAAATATTAATATGTGATCATTCATCATGGCAGAGAGGAGAATTTGGTTTTTCAAAGACTATGTCAATACAATATAAGCCCAGAGAGTTCCTACTAAGTTCAGAAACTTTGAAAGTCATCCTGACAGTAGATTATATGCTAGACATCTGTGGTCTAATCTAGCTAAGTCTAGAGACACTCCTCACCATGAATTAGTCATCAAATCTAATCATGAATGCAAAGTAATTAACTAGGTACCAACCATAAGTCATAAGTACTGGGGACATGAGTAGAAAAAGTGACAGTTCCTGCTCTGAAGGAGCTCACAATTCACTTAGGGAAAGGAAATTCAACTTTAGGGCAGATGGAAAGTCCTGGAAATAAAGAAATCTCCAAGGTAGATTTAAAGATCCAGAGGTCCTCTAGTTAGTCGCTATCTAGAGGGCATGGAGGAAGGATGTGTGATAAAAATTGGAGAACATTAAGAGGCAGTGGCAGGGTAAATGGCAAGGACTGGTTTCTTCAACTCACTAGAAGGAACAGAGTTAGTGATTCCCATCTCATCTAAGTCATATGAGAAATCAAGCAACTCAAAGGTGTTCTGGTCTGAGCCCAGAGGAAAAGACAGAAAATAAAAGGCATTCTTGGTGATAATGGAGGTTTCCTGTCCTGTTGCCATCCCAGATAAGACAGAACGTTTTGGGCCACAATAACTATGAAGTACCATCCACAAAAGTGTGGGTGGGCTACCAACTATCTGTGCCAGGGAACCTTTAGAAGTATTAAAGTCTGTTGAATGAAAATGGGCAGTTCACAAGATTAAACTAAAGAACTTAATTAACTGACCATTTGCATAATCAATTATAGAAGAACCTATATCTTTTGTCAACTTTTCATCATTTCTAAAAGAGGGGCTTGATATAAATGGCACCTAAGGGTCCGATCCAGCTTTAAAATGTTATTTTTATTATGCCTTTTCCAAGATAAGAAGAGAACAGTGATCTGTTGCTCCTAGAAATTCTTTCTACTGGGCTTACAACCTGGGAATTTGCCTAGTTTGCTTTGTTTTAGTCACTTCACTTCAAAATGCAAGACAACTTTTCTATCATACCAATTCCTATTCAAACCAGTCCTTTACATTATCTTTCATTAGCCCCATTGTCAAAAAGCTTAAAACAATCTTTACCAACTTTCCTTTTGAAAGCATTGCCTTTACGTGACATGAATTAGCATGGGAGTGATGGTTCATGTTGTTACAGAGTCATGATTTACCCTCTAGCTCACAGCTCAAGGGAGCTAAAGACACTTAACAAAAGACTCATGATTTCCAAATTGCACCAAACAATAGAATTCAGCACATGCAGGGACATTTGTTCAGTCATGTCTGACTCTTCGTGATCCCATTTGGAGTTTTCTTGGCAGAGATATTAGAATGGTTTGTATTTCCTTCTCTGGCTCATTTTACCAATGAGAAAATGGAGAAAAACAGAATTAAGTGACTTGCCCAGAGTCATATAGCTAATTAATGGTAAGTCCAGATTTGAAATTAGGAGGAAGAATCTCCTAGTGTCAGCCCCAGCACTCTATCCACTATGCTACTTTAGCTGCAGTGACACAGTACCTACCTATTCTCTAAGATGATGAACACCATATGGTGATAAGGATATACCTAGAAAAAGAATGGGGAAATTAGGAGAATAGCTAAGGATTTAATTATAGCTGTCTGGGGAACAGGGAGACAGGCAAATAGTTTCCTTAGGTTTTGCTTCTTTCCTTTCCCCCAGGAGAAATTTTAATGGCATTAATCATGAACATTAATTGAATACTTCATTTTATGCTTTTAAATGAGATTGGGATGATTTGGGTTTGCTGAGGCCATTCTTTTTTTCTCTCTAATGTGCCTGAAAAGTATTTGTTCATACTCAACATTTATTTGCTTCTACAAATAATGTTCTTTCCATTAAAATTGACATTTATTGAAAGCAGTCTCAGCTTCAAAATAGACTTCTATGCAGTTATTAAAATTGAATTCTGGAGATCCACAAGTGACTATCATTGAACTTTGTCAAGCCTATTTGTTGGATGGCTGATAGATTTAGTAATCTGTGTGCCCCAAATTCTTTTTCTCAATTCAAAGAGATGCAGCATAGAAGAGGATTGATTGAATCCAGAAGACCTAGATTTAAAGCCTGACACACACTTACTATCTGTGTGACCCCTGAGAAGTCAATTAGCCTGAATTTTAATTTTCTCATATATAAATAGTGATAATAATAATGTCTATCTCATAGAATAGAGATGAGAATCAAATGAAATGATCTAGTTAAAATACTTAGCAAATCTTAATACTCTATGTAAATATGATCTGTTATTAGTATTATTGCTTTCCTGATCACAATTCTGCTGTGTCACATCTAGCTGCCTACAGCGAATAGGGAAGGGTCAAGAACTATTTTCCTGATATTTTTCTGTGTGGCCCACATGTTGCCAAAGATTCAGGAAAATGCTGTCTGAGCAAACAAGGAAAATGCAAAACATGCATGCTATCTTGGCAAGTACTGTAGAGGGAGGGAGCACCAGAGCTACAGGCCTCCCACTGGTTTTGATCCACAGGCTTGCCACTTGCCAGTTTGGAAGCTTGAGCAAGTCACTTAATTTCTCTAGGTCTATGTCCTTTTTTATAAAATAGGAAGGTTGGACTAGACAGATTCTCATCGCAAAATGCATGAATTTGTTTTTAAATATTCTGAAAACACATTTTAATATAATTAGCTTCTTTTGTTTTTTTTAGTTATTTCAGTCATTTTAAAACATTTCTCAGAGAAGAGATCTATAGGTTTCACTGGTGTGTACCAAAAAAGTTCATGACCCACAAAAAATGTTAAGAATCACTGAATCAGATGTCTTTCAATTCCCTTCAGTTCTCAGTCTATATTTCTATGACTTCCTTTAGACATAATCAATGACAATTTATTCAAAAAAACAAGACAATGATGATTTTAAAACATCCAAAACATTACTATTTTGTGGTGAGACACTATGAAAAGAGCAAGGGAAAATATATATACTATGTGCCCTACACTGTACTAAGTGCTTTTTACAAATATTATCTCATTTGATTGATGATTATCTCAAAATAACCCTGGGAGGTAGATGCTATCTATTATCATCCCTATTTTAAAGTTGAGGAAATTGAGGAAAATAGAAATTAAGAGTCACACAGCTAATAAGTGTCTGAGATCAAAACTGAATCCATATCCTAACTCCAGGCTTAGTGTCCTATTTATTGCACCACCAACTGCCTTAGAACTAATCCAATGTTGTGTCCATAGAATTAAATTCAATATATATATATATATGTTAAACACCTGCTATGGCCAAGATATTACCATAGGTTTAGTTCAAGGTTACAGTAACAGAAATTATTCATAGCTAAGAGACCCTGAGGAAGTCCTTTAACTCCTGTAAGATTTTACATCTGTGAAATTAGAATACTCCTACTCACCCTGTCTACCTTACCATTGTGAAAATGAGATAATGTATCCTGAATGCTTCATACCCATAAATTTGTTATTATTGTCAGAATATCAGGATTATCAGAAACTTGGGAAAAAGAAGGAAAGAACATCCTTTAAAAAAAGGATAAAATACAAAAACTTCATACCATCATAAAAAGAAAAGGACCTAATAAAGAAAATATAATTTTTTAAAACTATGAGCTGGTTGAAAATTCAGTGTAGAAACATATTTGTAACCAGTAGATTTAAAAAATCTTCTAGGAATGACAATGCACTTAAATTGGTTGTTTCTTTTTAAAGTTTGCTAATGCATGGCCTGTGTGGTATAATTTACATTTAATGACAAGTCACGGTTACCTGAAATGAGGTTCTGAAACATGTCCGGCCTATTAGCATCCTGATGAGGTTAACTGCAGGACTACTCCTCTGGCCTGGCCATGGGTAGAGAGGAGACATAACAACAGTAGAATTCTCCCAGTCTCTACCCAAGCTATTTCTTCATGACAAATTGACACAAGGCAACCAAAAGCATATTAATCAAAAAATCTACCCTCCCCAGAGTGGTGCTATGGAAGTAAGTTAGAAACCCAAGGTTCAAATAATAGCTTTGAAAATTACTAATTATATGACCTTGAGTCATATAATTACCTTTTATCCTATGGCCTTGGTTTCTTCATCTAAAAAAAATGAACAGAATGCTGTCTAGTCTTTGGTAGTGGTGTCATACTCAAAGAGAAATGAAGGCTACTAAACCACACATATAAGTATCCCTAGAGTCACAGACTGATTAGCTTTTAAATGTAATGTTATTTGACTCATATGGAAATATGCACAACCTATATCAGATTGCTTGCTAAGAGATTGGAAATATAAGGGAGGGAAGAAAAAAATGGATCTCAAAATCTTACAAAAAAATGAAAGTTGAAAACTTTCTTTACATATAATTAGAAAAATAATATGCTATTAAAATAATTTTAATTAAATGTAATATTATCTGTGTTTTATTATATTTTTATTTATCTTATTAAATATTTCCAATTACATTTTGATCTACTTCTGGCTACACTGAGGAGCTTGCATGATGCTTCTGGTCTGTATCATTTCCAAGATGACATCTAGCATTGACATTCTATAACGTGGTAAAATACAATTTCAAATCATATTGATTTAAGATTTTATAGTTTTGTTCAGTCAGGTTCAATTCTTCATGACCCCATTTGGAATTTTCTTAGCAGAAATACTGAATTGATTGGCCATTTTCTTCTCCAGAAGGCAAACAGGGTTAAGTGACTTAAGGTCACATAAGTAGTGAGTGTCTAAGGTCATATTTGAATTCAGGTAGATGATTCTTCTTGACTCCATATCTGCCACTCTACCCACTATGCCACTTAGTTGCCCATTTCTTTATATATATTAAATCCATATAATTTCAAACAGTAATAGGTCACAGAACTTTAGAGTTCCTAAATACTATTCATTATTTAACTTGATCCTCACAATTGCCCTAAGAACTAGAAAGGGCAAGCAATATTTCCCCACTTTTCAGAAAAGGAAACCAAAATTTAACTTTCTTGGCCAATATCACAACACACAACTAGCAAAAAAGCAGAGTGAAGTCTTAAACCAAGGGCCTCTGATTCCATGTAGTGTATTATTTCCAATATACCAGATGACCTCAATGTTTCTCCTCCTTCCAGTAAAACAGAGTTGAGCAAAAGTGTGAAATAACAATAGGAGATAGCATACACTGCTCAGAAAATCACATTATTCACTTTAATTAAATGAAGCCATACAACATTTTGCCTGAGCCCACCTACCAAGAGTGACATGTTCTGAAACTATTGTCTAGAGAGACAACCCAAAGGATGGAATTCATCCTTCTGCAGCAATGCATGGGTCTTTTCAGACACTTTCACCAAGATTGCAACAGCATCAATGGCATCATTCTCAAGCATTCCATATTTAAAATATTAAATATATTAATTTAATATTAATTTATTATTATTATATATTATATATTAATAATATTAAATTAGTCTAACAAATAAATATTAAGTTCTTACAATCTAATCCAATAAACATTTATTATACTATGTGCCAGGCACTGTGCTAAGCACTAGGGATACAATTAATAAAATGATAGTGCCTGCCCTCAAAGTACTTACAGTCTAAAGAGGGAGATAACAGATAAAGGGAGGCAGGGCACAGCACATCAGTTGTATCTTCTTCCTTGGCAGCAGTGCAAGGTGGAACAATACATAATAATAATGCAGGAACTATAAGAAGCAAGGTGAGACAATTCAGGGAAAACAAATTTAATTAAATTCAAAATACTTAAGTGCAAATAAGCACAAGCAAATAAGAGGCAGCTGGTATGGTGATGAGAAAGCTGACCTAAGAACAGGAAGATGTGAGTATAAAGTCTTGTCCTTGCCAAGAAGGCAAACCTGGGAAAATCCTGGAAGCTATCAGCTTAGCTATATCAGCTCTTGGAATACTAGAGTTCAAAAACTATAATTGCAAAGCAGGTCCCAGGAGGCATTGATAGAGGAAATTTCCTTTCTGAGAATTCTATATATCAATCAAACCACAAGATCAATAATTTTTTTTAAAATGTCCTAATCATTTGTGGTACAATGAGAAAGAGTGCCGAATTTGGAGCCAGAGAATCTGTGTTTACTTCCCAGCTCAAAACTGATTTCCTGTGTACTCTTGGGCAAGACTTTTAACTTCTCTGAGCCTCATTTTTTTTCTTTCTTTTAATAGTATTTTATTTTTCCAAATACACGTAAAGAGACCTTCAACATTCATTTTTATAAAATTTTGCACACCAAATTTTTCTCCCTCCTTTTCTTATGTTCTCCCCTCCCCAATGCAGCAATCTGATATAGTTTAAATATGTACAATCTTTTTAAACACCTTTCCATATTTGTCATATTTGTAAGAAAATCAGATCAAAAGGGAAAAAATGAGAAAGAAAATAAAACAAGCAAACAAACAACAACAACAAAAAGGTGAAAATGTTATGGTTTTTGATCCACATTCAATATCCATAGTTCTTTCTCTAGACATGGAATTTTCCATCCCAAGTCTGTTGAAATTGACTTGAATCACCATATTGTTGAGAAGATCCAAGTCTATCACAGTTGATCATTACATATTCTTGTTGTTACCGTGTACAATGTTTTCTTGGGTCTGCTTGCTTCACTCAGCATCAGTTCATGTAAGTCTTTTCAGGATTTTCTGAACACAACCTGCTGATTATTTTTTATAGAACAATAATATTCCATTATATTCATATACCATAATTTATTCAGCCATTCCCCAACTGTGAGCCTCATTTCCTTATCTATAAAATGAAATGTTTAGTCTTCCAGATTTATGGTTTTAAAGAATGTGCTAGACTCAGGGATTCCAAAGACAAAAATGAAGCATTCTCTGTCCTCGAGGATCTTATGGTGTACTGAAGTGATTGAAAATGGGTATATACAAATTTGAGAAAGAAGAGAATGTTAGCAACTTCGCGGGGAAAGGGGACCAGGAAAGGAATAGGTAACACCTGAGCTGAAAAAAGATAACAATTTTGAAAGGCAGGAAATGGAACATGGACTTCATGGCAGGTAGTCTACAACAGAGTGTATTCAAGCAGAGTAATCTGAAATAATACTGAAAAGCTTCGTTGAAGCTAGACTGTTGGCAACTTTTAAACTCGGGCTTGTCCTAGTAAAAATAGAAAACCATTGAAAGTGTTTGTGTGAAGGAATGACTTAAGTTAGACCTATGCTTTAGGAAGATTTAGGAAGAGAGGGAGATAAAACTGGAGGCTGTTGTTTTCCTCCATCCTCAAAGATGACCATGACATTAGGGAGATGATAGCATGATATGCAAGTGAGTAAGACTGAAGTGAGGGACGGCTGGACAAAGTCACCAGCTTCACTTTCTCCTCTAGTTATCTTAGTTATCCTATAGCTCAGGATGACTGGAGATGGCCATGGATGCAGTGGGAGTACTTGGCCTTCTAAAGCTAAAGTCCTTAACACATCTCAGTTTGACTGAAGCAAAGTCCATTCAATGATTAAGACTAAGTAAGAAATGAGGCTGCCAATGACCTCTTTTACTGAGAGACAGAAAGAGAGGGAAAGCGGGAAGGAGGGAGAGAGACAGAGACAGACAGACAGTGAGACACAAAGAGAGAGACAGAGAGTGAGAGACAGAAACAAAGAGGGTAAGAGCAAGAGCAAGAGGAGAGGGAGATAGAGCCAAAGTTAGAGAGAGACAGAGACAGACAGAGAATAAGAAGAACACTATTGCCTAAGGGAAAGGAGTTGAAGGACTGAACTATGGTTTTGTCAGTATGAGTAGAGAAAGGGAGATGTTGGACAGATGCTAGAGATATTGTGAAGGTATTTGGCAGGATTTGGAAATTAATTGGATATGTGAGTTTAGGGAGTGGGAAAAGTGAAAGAAAGGCTCAGGATATGAGAGGTGATAGAAAGGGAAATTCATAGGAGCCTAGAACTAAAATTGGAAGAATCTTCTGAAGTCATCTAGTCCTACCCCATTGCTTTACAGATGAGTAAATTTAAATCTTGTGGAGCTTAAATGATTTTTCCATACCACAAGACTCAGCTTTCAGACCTGGCTTGGGTAACAGAAGTCACATTCTCTGCCCAGTTGTTGATTTAATAAGGAGGATAAGACACATTCAAATTAGAATGTAAAGTGCATGGGAGAGGAGCTAAAAAAAAAAAAGTAATATGAAAGACCTGAAGGTGAAAGATGAGAAGGAGAGAGAGAGAGAGAGAGAGAGAGAGAGAGAGAGAGAGAGAGAGAGAGAGAGAGAGAGAGAGAGAGCAGTAAGTGTCCAACTACAGAAACCAGAGGTGGCAGGCAGCACCTGAGTTAAGCCTTGAAGAACGGGAAAGACTTCAGGAAGCAGAAATAGGAAGAATGTATTCCAGATGAGAAGGAGATATAAAGTTGTTGTTATTTATCTTTTGTTCTCAAAGAGGACCAATGACATTAGGAAGGTGATGTTTTGGTGAATTGGATTTAAGCGAAGCAAAGTTACACAAAGAGGCACAAGACAAAAAGAACAAAGCCAAGTTTGTAAACTGAGAGTAATCTAGTCTGACTAAAACGTGTCCCCAATTTATTGAAAACATTATGTTCACTTGTAAATCTGCCCTCTAGAATTTGGAACACATTTCCCAATAGAGACAATGTTGAAAGTGACAATGGGTTCCCAGGCTGTCCTAGAAAAGTCCATTTAAACTCACAATGTAACTGAAATAAAATACTTCCTAGAACAACTTTCCAGTTTTTCACTGCTACTTGCATTGTTTCACTGTTACTTCCCAGTTGGGAAATCTGAAAGCAAGGGAAAGTATCTTTTCCTATTAGGATTCCACCCTCTATAAGAGAATCTTTTCCCTTCCTGTTTCTGGAGTGAGCCTCATTTCCTCCCTGGTCTGTCCTAATTGCAAAGAAAATAGCTGCCTAATTAAATTCTGCTTATTACACTTAGGATGAATATATGAAAGAGTGAATGAATAAAAATGAAAAAATGAATGAATGAAAGTTAAGTATGTTTCAGTCACTTCAACAGTAAACATTTATTAGTGCCTATTATGTGCCAGACACTGTGCTAATGATACTAAAAGAGATAAAAGATAATTCCTGACCTCCAGGAGCATACAATTTAATAGGTGTGCTTATAAATGTTTAATAACTAGCTCTTTGGAGGCAGCTAATGGACATAACAAACATTTTAAAGTTTAATCTAAATTATTAACATTTTATCCATCATTTTTAAAGTCTAGAAATCAATAAAAATATGTCAAGTCCTAATTCTGTGGCATTTTTTTTTATTTCCAAAGCATAAATGTTGACAGGGGGAATTTAACAATCAGCTCACTTGAAACTGGTTTTGGCATGCCCTGAACTAAAGGCCATATGCTTGGTATAAACTTTGAGTTCTGTAGGAGTTCTGAAGAATAAGATATTTTCTTCTAAAGAAAAGCTTTATAGAAGAAATGACTTGAGCTAGGCTTTGATTGAGAGATGGAATAGGTACAGAAGGGAAGGGAAAGGGGAAATAAGACAAAAGATAAAATTAATAGCTTAATTACAAGGAACAGTGAAGAACAGTCAATAAACTAATAAATAAATAAATAGTCAACAAACATTTATTAAGTGCCAACTATATGTCAGGCATTGTGCTAAGCTCTCTAAACTCAAAAACAAAAAAGGACATTTCTTGTCCTCAAAGAGTTTGCAAAATAATGAGGAAAGATAATAAAAAGAAAGCTGAAGGGATTTATGGGTGGAAGAGATGCTTGGTTTAGGAAAATGATGGAGAAGCTAAAGAAATCCAAAATGACTATATCAAGTTTAGAAAGAAGGAGATATCTGTCCTGTCCTCTCTAAAGGAATTTATTGAATTTATTGTTCCACCCTGTACTCAGAAGAACAGAGGACACTCATGAGGTATGAGTCACAAGGATGATTGGATCTTGCAAGATAATGAGAAAGTATTTTGCAAATCTTAAATCTACATATAAATGTTTTAGAATCAGCTATTACTATTATTATCTTCAATTTACAGCTGAAGAAACTGAGGGGCTAGAAAGGCAATGTGACTTACCTAAAGTGATCCAGTAATTAGTTAGTAACAAGAGTTTCCAGGATGCCTTACTTTCATTACTGTGCTCTTTCCATTAGGCCTTAAGTTTAAACTTGATGGGCAGTGAGCAAGAAAGTCATTTCAAAGCTGGGAAACACATGAAGAAAATGTTGTTTGTTGAATCTGGTGTCCATCTGCAAAATGAAGTAGAAGGAAATACATTTAGAGGCAAGTAGAATCAAGCCAGAACAGTCTAGCTGTACAAGCCTGGAGCAGAATAATGACAGTGAAAAAGAAGAGAAAGGAGGTTAACATACAATTTTTGATAAATATCTTGAATATAATGAGGAAGAGGGAAGAGTCAAGGATTATAAAAAAGCTTCCATCCTGAAAGCCTTAAAGACTGCAAAAGTCTTCAGGATGTGCTAAAGAAAAGAGGGTGTCCATATACCAAAATAAGGTCAAAATGACTAAAATATTTAGACATAAAGGATGTCATAGGTAAATTAAGGGAGCATGGAAAAATGTATTTGTCAAATGTATGGATAAGAGAAGAATTTATGACTGAATGACATATTGGGAGGATTAAAGGAAGCAAAAAAAGATAATTTTGATTACATGGATTTAAAAAGACTTTGCACAAACAAAACTAGTGCAGTCAAAATTAGAAGAAAAGCAGAAAACTTGGGGGAAGGGGAAAGGATAGAGAGAACTGCATGATGAATCCTGCATGCAGATTAAAACAATTTTTTTCACTTTACTTTTTTTTAACAATATGGCTAATATGGAAATTTGCATGAGTTAACATTTATAATTAATATCATCTTGCTTGCCTTCTCAAAGAGTGGGGGAGGGGCAAGAGAGATGGAAAGAATTTGGAATACAAAAATTTTAAAAATGAATATTATAAATAAATAAGGGAGAGAGAGAGGAAAGAAAGAGACAGATAGACAGACAGACAGACAGAGAAGGGAGAGAGAAAGAGAGAGACAGAGAAAGAGAGGGAGAGAGAGAGAGATTGATTGGATAGAGAAAAGGGGAGAGGGCGAGGGAGAGAGAAAGAGAGAGAGAGAGAGAGAGAGAGAGAGAGAGAGAGAGAGAGAGAGAGAGAGAGAGAGAGAGAGAGATTAGAGAGAGAAGAGGGGAAAGACAGAGACAGAGACAGAGACAGAGAGATGCCCACTATATATATCAATCTGCAGAGGACACTAAATCAGGTAGCCATATATTCAGTAGTGGGAGAAGAAGATCATTTTATAGAGGTTCCTATATCAAATGATTTAAAATTTAATTTTCTTCTTCCCCTCCCCAAATAAAAATCCTACAAAAATCAGAATCTATTAGCAGGGACAAAAAAGGACTTTGTTCCAAGGCATAAACAAGAAGGGGAGAAAGATACTTCCTCACCAGGGACCTACTTCTTTCTCACCCTGACTACAGTCTCTTTGACTTGTTTCAATGCCTTTCAGATGTTCAGGATGTATTTCCTTCCATGAAATTTTGTGGATCATAGCTAGAGTGACTGTACCTGCCCTGAAATTATGCTCTTCACCTTTATACCTCTTCTTCACCAATAAGTTACTTCACTTCTGAGTTACATAGCCCCTGTCTAGGAGTTACCCTCTAAGATACAGTTCTTCTGTGCCTATCCCCAAATAATCTTGTCACAAGCTGTTGGAATTTTTATAAATTGTTAAGTCATTAGAGTTGATAGAGACAATAATTATCTAATTTAGCATCATTCAGTATCACTGATCTGATCTTACAAGGAGATGTTTTGGGCCAGAACCTGAAACAAAATATTAAGTAGAACTAATTGATACAATGCTTGTGTTCACACCTTTACTCATCGGAGTTCACAAGTATGGGACTTCACAAAGTAAACTTTGTAACTTTGTGAATTCACACCTCCCTTGAAGCTCTTAGGGCTAGAGAGCACTCTGGGAGAAAACCCATAATCCCATTCTCTCAGAAGAGTCATATATGAGCCCAGTCAAGGAAGTTCAGCTGAATTAGATTGGAGAGCAGCACTCTGGGCCAGACACAGAGCACTCTGAGAGACTGAGAGCCAGAAACCCTCTCTCAGAGGCAAGAAAGATTCATTACAACTTTTACCTTGGTGCAGGCTGGAGGCAGAGGCAGAAGCAAAGGACAAAGCTGCAAGAACTCTTAGAACCAAGGAGAGAGAAAGAGAGAGGCCTCTAAGAAAACTATCCGGGCTATATTGAAGGACACAATAAAAGATTTGAACTTTTAGCACCTGGCTGTATTGGGTGATTATTACTTTCAACTGAAACTAAGGCTGCCTCTAGAAAACCTCCCTGAGAAACCTGCTCTCTCCCAGAGAGAACCATCTTATATTATATTTTAAAGAAGAAAAACATCCACAACAAGCACTTTGGTAGTTATGATTCTAGGACAGGTAACCTAGAATCTACCAGCTCCCCAAACTCTCTCAACCTTATTTGGGGAAGGAAAGATATCCTATCATAAATATATAAGCATTTCTAGATGTCCTTGGACAGTTGACTTCATGGCCCCATCTATTGATTTTCATTTCATCTTCCACCACAAAACTAGTGGGAAACCTACATATAAGAGAAGGAAAAGATTGGAATTATGTAAAATATTGTGTCTACTTTGAGGCCATAAAATAGGCTGTGATATTGGCTAAGAGACAGCATTTCATTATAAAAACATGTGTGGTTGCTAATGAATAAGATTGTAAAACTCATTAAAGGACAATAACACAACACAAGAGTAAGCTGCCCTTGCACAATTTTTATGAGACAATTTATTTGTTGCATTTTAAAAATCACCAGAATAGGTTTTTTATAATAGAATATGGCTTCTGTGTTTACTTATAAATTTAAAATATTTTCAGTTTCAACACCTCTTTCCTTTTCTTTTTACTAATCTCTCCCTCAAAAAAAATTATATGATTCATTGATCTATAAAGTAAGAGTAACTAAAAGACAAGAATTCACCAAATGACAGAAATGGAATTCAAAAAAAAATTTAACAAGTTGGGACAATGGGCCAACTCTTATAAGATTAAAAAGGATAAGTAAAATCCTACAATTGTGTTTAGCAAAAAACACTGCACATAAAAGATGAAGAAGACAGAACTAAAAAAGCAATTCATGTGGAACTACTTTTTGTGGATTGCTGAGTGTTAAGACAGCCAAGAAGGCTAAATTCAGAGAAGTAGAGTAATCCAGAAGAAAGAGAATCTTTATCCTATTGTATTTTTTGTGGATCATATTCCATCTAGACTACTGTGTCTATTTATTCATGACAAATATCAATAAAGAAGAGCTTGGTCCCCAATGACAAGTCTGAAGGGAAGGCTCAAAGCTTAGACATGCAAGGATTAAAAGATCAGGTTAGCCTAGAGAAGTGAATGAGTGAAGGCATATGTAGAGAAGGTTCAAGGAACTTGGTAGTGGTGATGAAGATGTCAATATTGTTATTGTCGTTTTTATTAATCATTCTCAAAGAGATCCTGGATCACACCAGGAGGAGGATGTCTTGACTTGCAAGTGTGAGGGATGTAGAAGACCCTTACCCAAAATGACTACTCAGAGATCACTCAGTAGAAGGCAGAAAAGTTGTTTATTGAAAACTTCTGGAGGATGAGCCGCCCCATCACGAGATAAGAAAGAGAAAGCTCGCGGTAGGAGAGCTAAAGAAGTAGTAAAGATACATAGCTTTTATACAAGAAATTACATCACAAGTAAGAGAGCATTGAGAAGGGGAGGGGGAGGCATCTAATTGGTTGTTGCTATTTGGGGAGATTGAAATGGAAGGTTTCTGTTTCCCTGAAATTTCCTGATTTCTAGGAAACAGAAAATCAGGCCTTCAGGCTTAATCAAGCAGACAGTGGTCCAGCTAATAAACTAAATATTGATAAATGTTAAATATCAATAAATGTCATCAGCTCAGGTTAAGTAAATATGTTTCTAGCTGCCAAGGCTCAAGTTGATATGAGCCTGCACATATTATACAGGTCATGGGGGAAACACAGAAATAATGAAAATAAAATACAGAAAAAGAATTAATATATTCCTGAGGCATTTGGGGTTAAATGACTTGCCCAGGGTCACACAGTTAAGAAGTGTTAAGTGTCTGAGGTCTGATTTGCTTTGAACTCAGATACTCCTAACTTCAGGGCACCATCTAGCTACCCTGAGTGAATTGGATTTAAGTGAAGCTGGACTATGCAGGAGTCATCAATCACACTCTCTCCTTTAGAGTCATCAGAATCTAATGATGAGATATAGGTCAAAACAACTAACGATGGCCCCTGAAAGGTGGAAAAAATACCAAGTTAAGAATCAGAGGATCTGACTTCAAATCTCACTTTAACCATTTATTGTTTGGGTAACAAACAAGCAATAACACACAATAACATACTCTCTGAGCCTGAGTTTCCTCATTTGTAAAACGAAAGAGCCTATTGGATGAAATATCCTCCAAGACCCTATGACATGGTAGCCATTTTCATGCATTTTAAGGGTTGCTATGTGGAAGAATGACTAGATGGATTCTGCTTGGCCCAAGAGGTCAGTACCAGGAACAAAGGAGGAAATGGGGGAAGATTTCAGCTCAGTAGAAAGGGACATTTTCTAACAATGTGAGCCATTCTTTGCTAGATTGTTAATTTCCCATCCAAAGAAGTCTTCAAATGACATTAGATGAAACTTCTCCAAGGTGTTGTAGGGGAAAGTTTAGACTAAAGGACTTGTAGAATTCTGTCTTACTGAGCTCCTAGAATAATATTGCTCTCTGGAGGGAATAGAGACAGGAAGACTTGGAATCAGATTTACCTCCAATATTGCAATATCTGACCTGGGGCAAAGACCCTTAAGTCACCCTTAATATTTTCTAAGCAAATTCATAGAACTTCATTAATAAATCATACAAAGACAAGACAGACATATCCTGGTGGAAGTAATCCCCTCTGCTGATGAAATTACAAATATTTCATATATTCATAGATGACTATGATGACTGTGTATGTGTGTGTTTGTGTATAAATGCAGCAAGAATTTCCTCCCTACACCTAGGAAATCACAGGTCAGATTAAGAAAGGAAGCAAACATTTATTAAGCAGTAAATACATTTCAGGTACTGTGCCAAGTGCTTTACAAATATCTCATTTGATCCTTATAACAATCCTGAGATATTGATGCTATTCCCATTTGAGGAAACTAAGGCAAACCAAGGTTTAATAATTTCCCCACAGATATACATATACAAAATAAGTATCTTAGGCTGGATTTGAACTCAGATTTTTCCTGACCTCAGGCCCGTCACTCTATCCACTGTGCCACTTAGCAAAAGGAAAACATGTATTAGTTGCAGGGAATCAAGGGAGTTATTTGATGAAATAAAGGTTTCTACTCAAATCTAGTGACATAGTTACTCAAAGCAGTTTAAGGAAGAAGATACTGGCACAGGGGATTTCATAGTTTAGGAAATTTGTAGACAATTCTAGCAACAGGGGTGAAGACTTCTTGTATATCCATTATTGCATAAAGCTGTAGCTGTTCAAACTGGCCACTGTATTCTGTAGCAACGAGGTGGTTCATCTGTCTTTGAACAAGAGAAAATAGGGATGTGTCATCCTAAGAAGTGGGCCATTACAATTTCTTGCTTAAGTCAGTTCAATGTCTTCGTGAAGAATTCGGTCAGCTCCAGTAGGCACTCAGAAACAGTGTCTGTTTCTCTATCAACTATGAAGAGTAGTTACTGGGGCCTGTCATGGATTTTTTTCTCTCTGGGGCTACAAAAGCCTTTGACATAGACACTGGGACACTGTCCACACAACTGGGACACTAATTTAGTCACTAAATTAACTGTGATATAGCAAAGTTACGTGTTTGAGTGGTAGTCCTAATATGAACACACTTCATTTGAGGAATCTTTTAGAGCAGTAGCTGAAGTAGATACTTCTGATCTCTGTCTTTCTTCTTCTTCTTCTTCTTCTTCTTCTTCTTCTTCTTCTTCTTCTTCTCCTTTCTCTCTCTCTCTCTCTCTCTCTCTCTCTCTCTCTCTCTCTCTCTCTCTCTCTCTCTCTTCTCCTTTCTCTCTCTCTCTCTTCTCTCTCTCTCTCTCTCTCTCTCTCGCTCTGGCTCTGTTTCTCTCTCTCTCTTCTCTCTCTCTCTCTCTCACTTTGGCTCTGTTTCTCTCTCTCTCTCTTTCTCGCTTCTCTTTGTGTCACTATCTGTCTGTCTGTCTCTCTGTCTCTCTCTTCTCTCTGTCTGTCTCTCTCCCCTCTTCCTCTCTCTGTATGTGTCTCTCTCTTTGTCTCTCTCTGTCTCTGTCTCTCTGTCTGTCTCTCTTTCTCTTTGAATCTCTTCTCTCTGTCTCTGTCTCTCTGTCTCTGTCTCTATCTCTCCATCTGTCTCTCTGTTTCTCTCTCTCTCTCTCTCTCTCTCTCTCTCTCTCTCTGTCTCTCCCTCTCTCTGTCTCTCTTCTCTTTGTCTCTGTCTGTGTCTCTCCATCTGTCTCTCCCTCTCTCTCTCTCTCTCTCTGTCTGTCTTTCCCTCTCTCTGTCTCTCTTCTCTCTGTCTCTCTCTCTCTCTGTCTCTCTGTCTCTGTCTGTCTCTCACATACACACACACACACACACACACACACACACACACACACACGAGAGGAAAATCTGCTTCAACAATCTGGAAATTGTCAGGAAAAAACATTGTTTTGATTGTTCTCAATTACTTGTTAAAACAATCTTCCCAGCCCCATAAGATTAACTTTGTCAGTCTTCTATATAAGAACTTTCAGCTATTCCCTATTGCCTACAAGACAAAATACAAGCTGCTTAGCTTAGTATTTCAAACCCTTCACAATCAGGCCCTGGCTTATCTTTCCAGATTTATTTCACTTTGTTCCCCTTTATGCAATCTAGGTTCTAGTCAGTCTGAGACTTAGTATACCCTGAATTTGATATTCCATTTCCTACTTTCATGACTTTGCACAGGATGTACTCCTCTGCCCACTTTCTGCTGATCTTCCTTTTAGGTTCAGCTCATGTGATATTCTATATGGAAAGATTTTCCTGGTCCCCAACTCAGCCTCAGTTGTTAACAGTGTCATCCCTATCAAATAATCATTTCATTTACACATTCATTTACAAGTATAACATGAGCTTTTGAGAGCAGGTTCTATCATATTTTTAGTTTTGCTTTATATACTCAATATTCAGCAGAGTGCTTTGTATGCAATAAGTGTTTAATAATTTTGGGGGGATTTGGGTTACATAGTTGCCTCAATTTTGCATACATTCTATTAATGTACTGGGTGCTTGAAAAGAGACATAGTTGACTACAGACTTAGCTTTTATTAGAGAAAAAAAGAGCTACATAAGAAATAGGAACTCAATTATGGGTAATTATCTAATGAAAAAATTTCCTTGATATTAAATGATAATGATGCTTTCTATATTCAATCCATCTTTCATTTCAGATGCTCACTATTCTAATAAATGATTTGAAATCTATTACCTCTTTAAATCTCATTTCAGAAGCAGATAAGTCTATGGAATATTAGCATAATGAGAAAGTCAATAATATGTTTTGTTTGGAGATAATTTTTGGTTAATTATGTTTTTTGCTAAAGGAATTTTACAAATACTATGAAAGTAACTCTGCTGCCATGCATGCTGGGATCCTTTAGTCTTTGGCAGGTTCTTCCCTCTGGAAGCTTCCTTCAGGCATCTGATTCCAGCTAGACAGCAGTATAGCAGCAGCCAATGATTTGGAAAGACTGTGTATTTAATCATTATGTCTATGTAAACATAATTTACTCTCTCCAATAAAGACTAGAATTCTGCTTTAGAATTTTTATCTGAGAAGATAATTAATAGTCCTCATATTTCTAACAGATTTCCCCTATCTAAAAGTGACATATGATCTTTTGAAGAATTTAAATAGTATGGAAACAAATATAATAAAAATGAATGAATCCTATGTTTTTATTATATTCACAATTCTTTAATTGATCACTAAAATGTTTATTATAAGAATATTTACTCAACAGCTTTGCAACAAATAGTTTACTTAGATATTTCTAGTACCTTTATAATTATCCAGAGGGCAATTATAATTCTCTTTATTTTATAGAGGGAGTTTCAATAGAGTAAATAGAAATAAACAAGGGAGAAAAAGAATGTTAGAGCTTGAATTTTAAATATTTTTTTTATTAATGTTCACTGAGGAATCACAGAAAAAAACAGGTGATTTCTGACAGAAACATTTTGATCATAACAGGCTAACATAACAGATTTTTAAGTGTCATTAATCTTGAAAAAAATTTTATATTGCCCATAAAATAAATAATTGTTCTCACCACATTAGGCACTCAATAAACATTTATTAATCATCTCCTAAATTCCAGGTTATTACATTCTTTAATTCATAAAAACATGAAATCTTAGGCTGTAAGGAGTCTTTGAGAGCATCCAGTATAGCCTATGATGGACTTATGGGATCATAGTCCTATAGTCAAATGAGATCTCAGAGCCCAGCTAGTCCAACCCTCTCATCTTACCAATAAGGAAATAGATGCAGAAATATTTTATAACTTGCCCAGGGAGATACCAACAGTAGGAGTCAGTCTGCCCTTCGGTGAAATAATTGCTTTTACAATATCTCTGATAGGTGCTCACTTGTTAAATCATAGGAAGTTAACTAGAGGATCTCAGACATAGTTTTTCCTTGTTATGGTAACCAAGCCAGTATGACAGAGGTGACTTAATGACATGGAAAGCCCCCCAGCTATTTGTGTGGTCCCTTGGTTCCTTGTCATTCCCTCTATTGCCCAACGTGGGAAGATGATCATGAGTACATAATCAATGTTGCCAGCCTTTGGCCTGCCTTTTACCAGTCCCTGGGGTGCTCATCCATTTGGTTATTGCTTGTCCTTCATTTTTAAAGAGGACCTTGACATTGGGAGGGGAGGCCATGACAAGCAAGTGAATTCGATTTAAGTGAGGGAGGGCTGTGCAAAGTCTCCTCCAGACCCAGTGGGACCCAGTGGCCAGATAAAGATCAGTATGGTGAAGACTGCCCCAGACACAAGGGGAGGGAGATTTTGGCTTTTTTAAGCTAAGGTTTTTAACAGGCAAAGCCCATTCATTGATTAAGACTGATAAGAAATGAGGCTGAAAATGTCCTTTTTTACCTAGTCAAAAAGAAAAATAACTATCTTGAAGAGGAGGTCTCTCTGAGTATGTGGACAAAATAGAAACAATTGCTATTTACATTCATTCTGAGGCAATCAGGGCCCAAACAAAAACCAAATAGGGTTTAGTGCAAGACCTTTTGCTGGTCAATTGATGAGAGCCAGAGTGGGTATGCTCATGGTTTGGTAGGACCTTCTGGAAGGTCCTTGAGAAAGATATGTTCAGGTCTGTCCATTAGACTGTCAACCAATGAGAGTCAGGTATTTTGTGGATAGATTCAGGTCAAGGACAAGGTCTAATTTACCAATCAGACTATATTTTTGGACTGTTTCACTTGTATTGTCCAGCACTATAAAACTAAGGCACTGAAGGAAAAGGCATCTTAGATCATAAGAAAAATTTAAGGTCCACTTCATTTAAGGTCATAGACCTTTACACAAAGTGCCATTGGCTCAGAGGTTTCTCTTGGTTGTTTTTCTTGCAGACTGGACAATTTTGAAAAAAATTTCCATATTATATTGAGTTACAAAACACACACACATATACCTATCGGTATATGGCTCCAACTTTTGCTTGCTCTTGCTCTGTGGAGAAACAGAATAAATCTACTTCATATTCTATCTGATAGCTGTTTGTAAACAGAAAAACCACTGCTCTATCCTGTCCACTTTTTTTGTTTTCCAGACTAAACATCTTGAGTTGTTTCAACTAATCCTCAACTCCAAGCAATAGGGTTTCCAACCTTATCCCCTTCCCCTGCATTGACTAGTTATTCAACATTTCTCAATACTCAACATAGAGTACCTAGAATTGATACAATGCTCACAATATTTTCTGACCATTGAAGAATTAAACGAGATCATTGCTTCCTGGAGCTGGACATTTTTTCAATATGACATCCCTATTAATGCAGCTTGATTTTTCATTAATTTTTTGGTAGTAGTTTTGATGTTCCTTTGGCTCCTAAGCTTTGAGGTCATCTAAAAATGTAGTCTTTTGTTCACATGAGCTAATCTGAAACCAAGTTGACATAGCAGAAAAAGTACTGGAGTTGCAGCCAGGAAATGTGGATTCAAATCTCACCCATTCAGTTATTTTTTTCGGTTTTAATGGATCACAAAGAGTCAGACAATTGAAAAAAAAAAATGATTGAACAGCAACAAACCAAAAAACATGCTTATTAACTTCTATGTAATTAATTTTTTAAAGTTAAATGTAGGATTTAATTTTTTAAAAATACTGAACAGATTCTAGCCCTAACTTTTTTACAAACTTGATAGATAATTAGAAGGAATTCTTTTTCTCTGGGCTTTGTTTTCCAAAATGAAGGATTTGAATTGTTTTTAATCCAGTATTTCCAATTGGACAAGATCATTTAATTTCTTATTCTCTTTTCCCTTGTGCTAGCAGTGCTTTCCAGATTTGTGTCATCTTCAGGTTTGATAAATGTGACCTCTGTATCTTCATTATTGTTGTTGTTGTTCAGCTATTACAGTCATGTCAGCCTCTTCATGACCCCATTTGGTATTTTCTTGGCAAAGATGCTGGAGTGCCATTTCCTTCTCCAGCTCATTTTACAGTTGAGAAAACAGAGGCAGACAGGGTTAAGGGACTTGCCCAGGGTCATAGAAAATATAAATAAAATGTTGGAAAAGACAAGGTCAACAGTCTTATCACACAGTACTGAAGACTTCTCCTTGAAATGAAATCAAGCAACCAATCTTTGGTTACAACTGCCTCTCCAGTTACTAATCTTAGAGTACAAAATTTCAACCATTTACTACTCTACCTTGCTGTACTGTCATTCAATGTATGCTTTTTTCCATCTTGCCCATAAGGATAACGTGAAAAGCTTTGTGAATCCCTGGCTGAAATAAAAATGGCTTTGTCATTTCCTTGATATAAAAGTCTCGTAACCATATCAAAAAGGGAAATTAAATTAGTTTGACATGATTTGTTGTTAGTGAACACATGCTGGCTTTTAGCGAACATCATTTTCTTTTTTTAAGTGCTCACGAACCATCTGCTTAATAATCTGTTTGGCATTTTTTGTCAGAGATAAAGCTTACCAGGCTATAGATGTCAGAATTTACTTTTTTCCCTTTTCTGAAAATCAAGATATTTGCCTGTATCTAGCCATTGACATCTTTTTCATTCTCCTTGATTTCTTAAACTGTGGTCCTCCAATAATATGGGCAAATTCTTTCCATACCCTGGGAAATCAAATCTTCTCATTTAAAATTTCCATGTGTTCTCTTGCTATCTCTTCACCAATCTTAGGCTTCAATTTCTTCTTTAGTATGTTTTCTCTCTCCTTTCTGCTTCAAAGATAATTCACCTTAAAAAAAAAAAGATAAAAGCAAAAGAGGAGTTGATTGTTTCAGTCTTTTTTGTCAGTTAACTCCTCATCATTTTCTCTGAGTTATGACCTCATCCTTTCCTTATCCTTCTTATTCCAACCAGCTAAATATGGTTTTTATTGTTTGTAGAATTTTAAAAAGTAAGATTCACAACACAAACTAGAACTTTTATAGGCTGTCAATAAATGCTTATTGATTGATTGATTGTTGATTGATTCTAGGCCTTACATTTCCTAACATTATTCTTATAGATTCATGCCTCTCCTCTATATTTTGTCCTTGGTTCATCTCCAGTCCCAGATCCTAGAAATCCTTTTAAAACTATGGTCCAGAATTAAAATTAGTTTTACATAGATAAGATTCATTTTGTGAGGAATCTCTTTTCTTGCCATCTTTGAGTAATTGGAATTTGGTTCATTTTGCTCCCCATCCTGAGTATACCCTGGGAGCAACAGAATATACTTCATATTTGGGACTCCAAAGAAAAAGGAAAGGACCTTCAGATTCCATGTAAGCATTTGAACTAATATTGTGATGAATATAGGAAAGATTTCAGTTCACTCACTGTAAGAAAAATGCACACAGAATTTGTCTTTGAGCCCTGTTCAAGAGCTCTCTGTAGAGGAAAGTGTCTGTCTGGAATTGATAAAGAATTGACCCCTTTCTCTTCTCCTGAGGATCATCCTAACTTAAAGTACCATTCTGGAGTAGACCCCTCACTAAAAGAAAAGTAATTGTGGTTGCAAAAGCATCAATTCTTTTATCTCAAACCTGCATAGTCTATATAACTCACAATATGAGTGATATACAAGATTTGGGTTTGCTCTTTTAAATCATGATATTATCCCTTATTTTCCTTAGTCCTGATTTCCTCAAATTCTTCTGCTTGGTCTAAGAACTAAGCATCATCCAGACACGTCGTCCTGTTGCCTTGGAAGCTTTTGTCCAAGAACACAGCACCATTCAGGACCTCCTTGCTACTTGCAATGGTTGGTCCCAGAACGCCTTCCCTGGCCCAGGAACTCCTCTGTTAATCGTCTCAATCTACTGCTCCTGGCTTGAGTTCTGTGGCTGTTGGCTTGGTCCAGTGACTCCTTATAGCTCTGTCTAGCCAGTGCCGCCTCTGGGATCACATTGCACTTCCTCACTGAGGGCTGCATGACTTATTGGTCTCACAGATGCACAGGCTCCCACCATAGTGAACCAAATCCAAATCAACCAATTTTTGTCTACAATCCTTGGATGAACTTCACACTGTCATTTTATATAGCATTGACTCTCCCTTTTAGAGGCCAAATTCAAAGCAATAGATATATGGATAGCTTTGAGACTCAACTAATTTATTTTAAATGTTATATTAATAGATTATATTTACACTTTGTATAGGGAGACATTGTAATTGGCATACCAGGAACAATAAGAACCCATCACAATGATTGTACACATATCCCCTACTCCTGAATTAATTAGCAAGCTGAATATAAAGCCACATTTGTCTTGTAAAGTATGTCCATTTTCCTTCTTCCTTGGGCATACTCAAAAATAATTCCTTTAGATTATTAAAAATTCCTTTTTTTAAAGAAACTTCCATCTATCCTGAGCTACATTAACTTTTGTAATCTGCAAATATGGAATCAATCTATATTTTCAAAGGATAGTTTTTTATTTGCTTTTTTTTTAAGTCAAGGGCATATTTCTCAGTTGTATATCACCAACTGTTTCTTCCTTGTTGGTCATAATTAAATCAAAAATAGCAATTCATCTTGCTGCTTTCTCTGTCTTCTAAGAGATAAAATTATAAACAAGACAAGATAAAAAATTTGTCATATACTGTGCTTTATCAGAATTAGAGTTCCAGCAGATATCTACTTCGTTTGAAATTCCTCATCACTACTATATTATACTTTTGTCTATTTGTAACCTATATTAAAAAGTCATTCTTTCTATCATTTATTGAGTCAGATTTCTACAGTATCACTTTTCTCCTATCTTTCTCCTCACTCAAATGCTCTTCATGATACTTTTTCTCTCAGGTTTGTAAATTCCTATATAAATGTCTACCATACCCTGATACTTTCCTTTTATTGGCTATTTCCTTTAAATAAAGTATGACTTTTCACTCTCTGTCCTAGTCAAATCTCCTATCAGATGGGTACTTTCTTCCCCCACTCCCCTTTGTGTGCTGTCTTCTCCCATTAGATAGTAAATTCCTTGAGGATAGAGGATATCTTTGTTTTTTTAATATGTACCCCCAGTGCTTAGCACAATACCTGACACATAGAAATGTTTTATTGACTGACTGATTGAGTGAAAATACCCTAAATGAGAATGACCAACATCATCCCCTGCATCCTGGGTCATCGCCAGCTATCTTGACTTATGCCTTACTACTGGACTTTCATGACTCAAGGAGAGAATGAGACTGACAACTTTGCATAACTCTGCCTAATTTAAATCCAATTGATACACAAGTCAAGAAATCACTCTTGTGATAGTACTTGTCCTCCTCAAGAATGATGGATGAACAATGACATCTGAAGGATCCCAAATCTATTTTCATTCATGGCCCCTCATTTTTCTCCCTGTTTATATCAAAAAATACCTGGAAGTCACTCACAAACAAAACAGAACATATTCAATGCCTGTTAAGTTCACTGCCTGATTGTCATTTTTATATGACTTCCTTTAGTTCTGTTCTGATTTATTTTAGATCCTGAACACATGGAGCTATGTTTATTTTCATTCCTAAATTAAAATAAATGCCATTGTGAGGTCAGCCTAACTTTCTAGTATTAAGTCAAATAGAGATGTTAGTTGTTAGTGTTCTAAGAACTTTCGCATGTGCCAATATTAAGCCAGAGAATGGATGATTTTTAAAGATTTAGTACCTCAAGCATATAGTCATAGCTATAGATTTTAATCATCCAGAACCCACAGGATATGAGAAAAAAAAAGGAAGAAATAAGTACCTACTATGTGCCATGAACTTCCTAACAATTAGGGTTATTTTGAAGTCATTCCCATCTCTAATGTTCTATAATTCCATTAACTTTATAGGGAAGATATTTGATTGGGAGGTAGAGAACCTGTTTGTCAGGGATATTGGAATACTGAAAGGAAATTCCTTTGCCTTGAGTAGGAATTGAGACTGGGTTACTTTAGAAGTTCTTTCAGCTCTGAGATTGTATTATAAATATTGTGTCAGAGATACTAGTAATCTATAAGATCCAAGTATAATGAGTTTTATTGTTGTTATTTTTCCATACTCTCGGCTTGTAATCTTCAACAATAAAATCTGGGAAAATTTATGCACAGTTCTCCCCAGAATATTCAATCAATTGATACAAATTTATTAAGCACCTACTATATGGTGGCACTGTGCAAAGAGCTGCTCAGGGTTGAAAATGCAAAAAGAGACAAATGATCACTCTTACCCTCAGAAAGCTCACAATCTAATTGGGAAGACAAGATGCAAACGTATACAAATAAGCTATGTACAAGATAATATTAATAATCAATAGAAAGACGGTATTAAGAGGAGTTGGTAAAGACTTCCAATAAAAGATGTGATTCTAGATGGGACTTAAAGGAAGTCAGGGAAGTCAGTAGTTTTAGTGTCAGAGAGAAAGCATTACAGGCAGGGGGACAGTCAGAAAAAAATGCCTGGAACCAAGAGATCATATTTCTTGTTCATGGAACAGCAAGGGCTGGGTCAGGATCAAAGTGTACACAGCAGTGAGTAAGATACAAAAAGACTGCAAAGATAGAAGGGAGCTAGGTCATGAAGGGCTTTGAATTCCAAAGAGAGGATTTTTGATTTGATCATGGGGGTGTTAGGGAGCCACTGGAGTTTATTGAGCTGAGAGGGTGAGGAATATGTGATATGATTAAATCTGCTCTTTAGAAAAATCACTTTGGTGACTGAATGGAGGATGAATTGGAATGGGGAGAGACTAGAGTCAGGGAAACCCAGGTGTGAGGTGAAGAGAGCCTTCACTAAAGTGATAGTGGGATCAGAGGAAAGATGGGGACAATGATAGAGAGGGATATTGCCAAAGTGAAGTCATGCAACCATAGTGGAGAATTTTTTCATGAGACTAGATAGCCAGGAAGAAATAAAATTCATTTTACAGCCTCTCAAACCATTTTACTATAATCTATTTTACTATGGAAAGCAAAGGAAACCTTCTTAGCAAACTTGGAGTTTGCATCTTTATTCACTTTTACTTAAGGATCATAGACCCAAAACCAGAACAACATTAAAGACCAATTTATCCAACTAGGCAACAGCTTAGATATGGGGATGAAAAATAGTGGGAAATTAAGGATAACTTTTAAGCTGAAAGCCTGAGGGACTGGTCAGCTATAGTAACAGGAAAGGTAAGAGGTAAACAGGGTTTGAGAAAAATATAATGAGTTTAGTTTGGACATTTGGTTCTGGATGTCTGAAAAGCAGTTGAAAATGCAAGATTGGAGGTCAAGAGAGAGTTTGGGTCAGAAAAAGTAGATCTGAGAATTGCCAGCATAGAGCTGGTAATTAAATCTATGGGAGGTGATAAGATTACCAAGGGTTATAGAGGGAGAAGACAAAAGGATCAAGGACAACACTGAGGAACACATAAGGTTAGAGTGCATACCCTGGAGGAAGATGTAGCAAAAGGGACTAAGATAATCTCACAAGATATTTTGACTCAGACACAACATTACAGGGTACTTTTTTAAGGAGTAAAATGCTCATGATGTGGCACAGATGTATAATCCCTGCTTACTGGGAGAGACTAAGGATAGTGGATAGCTTGAGCTCAGGAGTTTTGAACTATAGTAGGGCTCAAGGCAATCAGATGTCCTCACTAAGTCTGGCATTAATATGGTGATCCCTCGAGAGCAGGAGTCCACAAGCCTGCCAAAAGAACAATTTGCTTCAGGTCAGAAATGAAGGTGGACAAAGCTTCTGTGCTGATGAACAGTAAGATCAGCTTATGAGTGGTTGTTGCACTTCTAGCCAGGATGACATAGGGAGTCTAAAAAAATTTTTTTAAATTAAAAACATAAAGGAGAAAGACAAAAGAGACACTAGAATAAGGGACCATTGTTTTTATTATTTTTTTAATTTGTTTTTTTTTAATAGCTTTTTATTTACAAGTTATGTGCATGGGTAATTTTACAGCATTGACAATTGCCAAACCTTTTGTTCCAATTTTTCCCCTCCTTCCCCCCACCCCCTCCCCCAGATGGCAGGATGATCAATACATGTTAAATATGTTAAAGTATAAATTAAATACAAAATAAATATACATGACCAAACCGTTATTTTGCTGTACAAAAAGAATCGGACTCTGAAATACTATACAATTAGCCTGTGAAGGAAATCCAAAATTCCGGCAGGCAAAAATATAGGAATTGGGAATTCAATGAATGGTTCTTAGTCATTTCCCAGAGTTCTTTCGCTAGGCATAGCTGGTTCAGTTCATTACTGCTCCATTGGAACTGATTTGGTTCATCTCATTGCTGAAGATGGCCAGGTCCATCAGTATTGTTGTTGAAGTATATAATGATCTCCTGGCCCTGCTTGTTTCACTCAGTATCAGTTCGTGTAAGTCTCTCCAGGCCTTTCTGAAATCATCCTGTTGGTCATTTCTTACCGAACAATAATATTCCACAATATTCATATACCACAATTTATTCAGCCATTCTCCAATTGATGGGCATCTACTCAGTTTCCAGTTTCTGGCCACTACAAACAGGGCTGCCACAAACATTCGTGCACATACAGATCCCTTTCCCTTCTTTAGTATCTCTTTGGAGTATAAGCCCAGTAGAAACACTACTGGATCAAAGGGTATGCACAGTTTGATGACTTTTTGAACATAATTTCAAATTGCTCTCCAGAATGGCTGGATGTGTTCACAATTCCACCATCAATGTATTAGTGTCCCTGTTTTCCCATATCCCCTCCAACATTCCGCATTATCTTTCCCTGTCATTCTAGCCAGTCTGACAGGTATGTAGTGGTATCTCAGAGTTGTCTTAATTTGCATTCTCTGATTAATAATGATTTGGAGCATATTTTCATATGGCTAGAAATAGTTTCAATTTCTTTGTCTGAGAATTGTCTGTTCATATCCTTTGACCATTTATCAATTGGAGAATGGCTTGATTTCTTATAAATTAAAGTCAGGTCTCTAGATATTTTGGAAATGAGGCCTTTATCAGAACTTTTGACTGTAAAAATGTTTTCCTAGTTTATTGTTTCCCTTATAATCTTGTCTGCATTAGTTTTGTTTGTACAGAAACTTTTCAATTTGATCAATCTTTCTTTGTTTATTTTCTTGGAGTGAAAAAAAAGAGGGAAACAATTTTTTATGTGCCAGACAGCGTGCTGAGTAGCTCACAAAAATTATTTCATTTGATCCTCACGACAACTCTGCATGGTAGATGCTATTATTATATATGTTTTACAGATGAGAAAATTAAGGCAGACAGAGGTCAAGTGACTTTTTCAGCATCACACAGCAACTACATATCTATGGCTAAATTTGGACTCAGGCTTTCCTGACTTTAGGGCCAGCATTTTTTTAAATATGGTTACTTAGCTTTTCCCAACACAATAGCGCCTGGAAAATTTGACAACTTCCTAAGAGAAATCTTGCCTGGCAAACACAAAACCAAAATTGTCTTTTAGGAATTTAAGTTTCAAATAGATAAACTTTATAACAAATCGATTAAGAAGGTGTACAATAAACATTGAGAATGTAAAGAGAAAATGCTCCACGTTGCCAAAAAATCAGTGTGGTAACCAGTTGAGTGTCTCAAGTTTCTAATATGAAGTATCTAGAATTCATTTCTTACCAACAAAACTCTAAAACCACATACCATCTCTATTATGGTTTTTCTCCAAGTTGTAATTAATTGTAAAAAAAAAAAAAAAAAAAGCAATCTTTCTTATTCTTGAACTCTAAATGAGATTTTCTAAATGGATTAGGGAACATTGGGATCTGGCAATCTGGAAACAAGCTATATTGTTTTCTACTGTGGGCCTGAAATAAATCTAGTCTAGGCTGTTAGGACCTAGAAGTCATTATTATACCTTGACCTGCTGTATACTGGAAACCAAAATCAGTGCCCCTCATTGTTAAAGAACAATCTGATTTTTTATGAATTGTACAGTGGAAATAGTCAGTTCTGCCTTTGTTCTGCTTCAGACTTTCATACATTTAGTCTTTGGATTAATGCCTAGCATTGTGCTCAATGTCATCCTTATAAAAGAGCAACTGATCTTTGCCTCTCCCATTTTTTCTGAGCTATGTCACATTTGCTGGAAGTAAAGGGTGAACAAGGGCTGGCTCAGGCTTTCCTGGTGTCTGTCAGTCTGCTTTTTTTCCCCTTCACATACTTTAGTAAACGATTTGATTTTTCTCACATCAAAGGAAAAAAACAATGTGCTGACACCCTACTGAGTCATTATCATGTAGTGTTACAACTACTCCACTGTCCCCACTCCCTACACTAACAGAAAATGAGACAGAAAAAAGCTGGTTTAAAAATAAGGATAATCTGAGAGCTCAGGGAAAGTTTGCTACATATTTATGTAGTCTCCAATTTCTTTGTTGTAAAGTGGGTTTTTTCAGTCTCTTCTACTACCATTCCTTTCCTAGTTCTCTCCCAATTCCAATAATTCAATTCCACAGAGTGATCTTAAATCTACTTTAACTCTCAGATTACCAGGCTGAATTAATTTTTTTTGACCTTACAAGGAAAAACACATTTCCTTGGGACAAAAATCCTGTCCATGAAATCCTAGAGTCATCCATCTATTATCTCTAGCTACGAATACATGATTGGATATCTCCATTTCTGATCATATATTTCTGGTGTGTTATCTTTTAATATATACTACTTTTTATAGACAAATCATCATTGGTAATGTTCTACAGCCTGTTTACGCTACCTTAGTTCTCTCCATTCCCTCGAGTTGCAATTTTTATTTTTCAGAATTTTTGAGCACTGAAAGATATTAGCATTAAAAAAAGATGACGTTTGTGTCAGGAAGCAGTTTTTACATCAAGACTCAGCTTATGATAATTAAAAGCATTTGCCATATTCCAGATTCCTGCTTTTTTCTTCCTTTTCAAATTTGAGGCCCAGATCACTGGCCATCTGACATGGCTGTCCAAGATATATGTAGTAGTAGATTAATTCAGTGAAACTCAAAACTTTCAAAACCTGAGCAATATGCATTCTTCATCCACTTGACTTTTTCTAAATAAATCTGGGCTTAAGTGCCAGATTTAATACTATAGATTTATCAACAATTAATACTATCTCTTGCTCATTTACCCCTACTACCCACTCCCAGCAAGAATTTCTCTTGGGAAACTTGGAATTTGGCACAATTTTAGCTCTCATCAACAGCCAAAGACCCAATTCCAGCCAAGAAATACAGAAACTAGAACTAAGAACCAATGGGACACAGAGCCAGAATGAAGAAAAAAAATAACCACCAACAACAGATAAGACATTCAGATCTTCCTTGTCTCTGTTATTGTGATTTGTACAAATTATGTGAGTTTGGGAGGGTGCGTAGAACTGGTAAATATGTTGTTATTGTATAGGTCATATGACCTCATTCATTGTAAGCACCAATCTAAAATAACATAGAAGTCAAGTCAACAAGCATTTATTAAGTGCTTACTATTGGCCAGACACTGTGCAAAATCATGGGGATACAAATACAAACACAAAGACAGTCCCTAATTTCAAAAAGCTTATATTCTTTTTTATTTTTATTTATCTCATTCTGAAGTTAAGAAATACAACAGGAATTTCTATAACTTAGAATAGAAAAAAAGATGATCATACATGAAACTGAAAATCTTGCTAAAATCTGCAAAACTTGCTATTCTATTTTAAATATATAATAAAATTATGTAATTTTTTCTTTTCTTCTCCTTCTTTTATTCCCTTTTTTCCCCATCCCCCATCCCCCAAAATGGCTACCATTAGACATAAATATTACACATATGTGTATACATATTTGTGTGCATATATGCACACATACAAATAAATACATGTGAAGTCATTGTGTGTGTGTGTGTGTATTTTTTTTCTCTGTATGCAGATCATGTCTTCCTTCATAGTTAATTTGGGTACTTATAATAGTTAAAATAATTTAATCGCTCAAAGTTGTTCTAAAAAACAATATTGCCATTATTGTATACAGTATATTCTTGGTTCTGCTCATTTTACTTCATTATTTTATGTAAGTCTTCTTATAGCTCAATAGTATTCCATCATATGTTCAGCTTTTCCCCAACTAATGTGCATCCCCACAATTTCCAGTTCTTCTCACCAGAGAACTGCTATAAATATTTTAAAACAAATAGATCATAGAACTTTTTCCCTAATCATCTTGGGAAACAAACTCAGTAATGGTGTTGTTGTTGGGTCAAAGAACTTACATTCTAATGGAAGAAGACAATACATAAAAGTGGGGATTGAGGGGGAAGTAGCCCAAGAGGACCATGGTGGTAAAATCCAGAGTCAGAACCAAAGCCATGGGAAAAAAATGATGGATTCTGGATCTGTACCCATACTCAAAATGGAGGTCCCAGGGGGAAATCACCAATGGGAGGAGGACACTGTAGGGGAGAAGATATGTCCCAGAGTAAAAAGTCTAGAAAAAGGTATCTGAGTTATGGTGTGAAGTCTGAAGAGTCATATACAAAGAGGGGAAAGAAAGGAAACAGAACAAAATTTATTATGCATAAAATTGCATGTTTTATATATGTGTGTGTTATATATTATGTTACAATATTATAATTATTATAGTATGTTGTACTATGTGTATTATACATTACACACACACATATGTATAATCATACATATTATTACATATTCCATAGCATCATGCATATCGTATATCACATGTAATTATCATCATATGCTATAGCATATTATATGTTATCTATTACATGTACATTACATATGAATTATACATATACATTTAAATGCATATTATTATACATATATCATACATTTTGGTATATTATATTACACATGTTAAATATTACATATACTGTCTTAATGGGGCTAGGTGTGGGGATAAGGGAGAGAATCTGAAACTCAAAAAATTTAAAAAACAAATTAAAAATGAATTATACATATTATTACATATTATATGCATTATGTGTCATACATATATTACATATAATATTATTATATTATACTCTATTATATTGTATAAATTATATATTACATATATTATATATCATACATATATTACATATATTATTATATTATACTATATTATATTGTATAAATTACATATTACATATATTATACATGAATTATACATATCATTGCATATTATGTGCATTATATAGTATCATATATTATTTATTTTATTATAATTGTATTATATTATGCATTACAATATATTACACATTATTATAATTATGTAATAATTATAATATTATACATTATAGTATACTATATTGTGTATTACATGTTAAATGAATTATACAAATACACATTTTATGTGTATTGTACATTCCATATTATTGCATTATTATAATTATATTATCATATTATAGTATATTTTATTATGCATATTATATATCACACATAGATATTTTTTATACATTCTACATAAAAATAAGTATGAAAGGGACTTGTATCCCAGTCCATAGAAAGTCAATAAAATTTTCCCCTTTGGTTGTCCTCCCTCTCCCAGAGGGTCACTGTAGACCTATAACACCATTCTGATATTGACCATCCACCCCAGCCCCACAAGTAGCAAAACCTTGAAGTTTCTATAAAATCAAGCAACCCATGCCTACAGTGCACTCCACCTGCCCCGTGGTCTACATAGTCACATTAGGCACATATCCCCACTTTGGGACTGAGGCTCTCCAAACTGAGAATTTGGAACTGCTGGATGTGGAATTCATCCTCTCCCCCAATTCTACAGTCAACATGAATCACAATAAAAGAGAAGAGCAAGAAAGATCTGGTTTTGTTCTATCCCATCCCGGAGCTGTGCCAGGTTTGCTCTCAGTTCTAGCCTCTGTGGTTCTGGCTTGAATTATATCTTTGGCTTAGTCTGGAACATGTATATTGTAGGAAACTAGGTGGTGCAGAGTATGAAGTGCTGGATCTGGAGTCAGGAAGATCTGAGTTCAAATTCAGCCTTAGATATTTAGCAGCTGTGTGGTGCTAGGCAAGTCATTTAACCTCTCTCTGCCTCAGTTTCCTCAACTGCAAAATGAACAAAACAATAGCACCTACCTCCCAGGTTTGTGAAAATAAAATAATATTTATAAAGCACTTAGCAGAGTATCTGGCATATAGTAGACACTATATAAATTGTAGTTATAGCTATTCTATTTTGCTTAGTCCAGGAATTCTTCTATGACTCTGCCACTTCCACTCAGTCCAGCATTCATGGCCTCCATCTGCTCCCCGCATTGCCATAACCATCTGCTTCCCATTGCTACTGGTTCAACTTCCTCTTGCAATAACACAATTCTTTTTGAGCAAAAAATCAACCCCTTTAAGTGAAAGATGAGAAAAGGCAGCTCCCCCATTTCTTTCCAAAGGTAGGGAACTCTAGGTATAAAACATTTCTTATACCATCAGATTCACTTGATATATTACTTAGTTTTACATGCTGATTTTTTTTCTCTTTTTAAATTTATTATTAGGGTATACCACTGAATAAGGAATGTGGGAGGGATGCATTTTGAAATAAAAATGTAATAAAAACAAAATTAAATGAAGCAGCGAATGACCATATGCCTCAAGACTTATCAATAAGTTCTTTCTTGAATCAATTCCTCAGTCTTATCCTAATGCAAAAGAGCCTTATTAGCTGTTATGAATTGTTGGAATAATCTGATTCCACCTCCAAGAGTGGGCTTGTGGGCTTCTTCCCAGAATGCTCCTCTCTGACCCCTGGCAATGTTCTGAAGTGAACTGACTTGAAGCTCCAAGAGCTTCTATATATGAGATCTCCCAGAGGTTGACTCCTCCTCCGAGAGAGTGGGATTGTGGGATCCGAGAGTGGGATTATGGGTTTCCTCCCAGAGTGTTCTCTGGTCCTAAGAGCTTCTTGTGTATATGAGCTCTCTAAAGGTATGAACACAAGCACTGTTTCTATCAGTATTAGCTACTTATCACATTGTAAGGATTTGCTCTAAGGTGTGAACCAATAAGCATTGTATCAATTCCATTGAGTTAACACTAGGATTCTAACATCTCCCTTGAGTTATCACCTTGTTTCAAGTTGAGTTAACTCTAGGATTCTAACATCTCCCACTTTCTTTTGTTTTAGAACATAAAGTGGTCATGACCTCCTTGACTTCTCAAGGAGGTGAGAACCCCAAAAAGAAGTAATTATGCCTTCCCTGACTGCTCAAAAAAAAAAAAAATGAAAACACCATAAAAAGAAGGTGGTCACACCCTCCCTGACATCTCAGGAAGGGAGATGAAAACACCAAAGGAATTAGGAAATCAAAACAGATTGGCGGGTTTCTAAAGGGGCTCACTTGAAACAGGTACACATAAATCCATCAATATAGGAGGCATTATACATAATTACATAAGATACATAAGAACATAGCAATATAACACAGGCTAGTTGTAATGTAATAACATGAATCAACATGAGAATTTATACATGTCCATAAGTCTTAGAAATAGTCCAAAAGGAATCCATTGTCCATTAGTTCATGTGCCAGGAATCCAATAATTCCTGTAAGCTCTGAAGTACTGCAATAGTCTCATCAACAATTTTTCATCTCAAGAAATCCAATGATTCTTGCTGGTTTTCAAGAACTGATAGAGTCTCTTCTTGTGTTAGGGAATCCAATGATTCATGAAGATTTTAAAGTTATTAACAGTCTCATTGTCAGCCATGCTCTTTCGGTGTCAGATGTTTCTTAAATCTTCTCCTTTGTTTTGAAGTTTTTTTGCTTTTCTGTTTCTTTCTGATGGACAAGGCGAATACCGCTCATTGGCACTCATCTGATTCCTTCTCCATCTGTAGGAATACAAGCAAACCCTCTTATCCAAGCAGTTAACCTATCTGGTCCCTTCCATTCACCACTTTTTGGATCTTTCCACATCACCTGGCGATGATCTAAAGATAGTGGAGCTGTTCACACTGGACACTGATCTTCTGGTGGATTATAAAACCTGTCTGCCGGAGCCAGTGCATCTTTATCAAAAATTTTAAAATTAATAGTATAGAGAACTAAATTTAGAAGTTCTCTAGGGTTACCCATGGCTCCCCCTTTCTTTTGTTTTTGGAGGAGTGTCTTAATGTCTCTGTTTCTCCTCTCTACTATTGTCTAATAGTAATCCTCAAGGACAGATTAAAGGGCATGCCAGTGGTGTGTAAAATCTTATACTGCGCACAAAAGTGTTCAAAACGTTTGGAAGTATATGTAGGTCCATTATCTGTTATTTCCTGTGGCACACCCATAATTGCGAATGCTTGGATGAGGAATTCAGTGACTACTCGAGCTGTCTCTTTTGCTGCTGGTATTGCAAAAGTGAATCCTGAAAAGGTGTCTACCACAACGTGGATAAAAAACAGATGACCAAAAGATTTATAATGGGTCACATTCATTTGCCAGATTTCACTGGGTCTCAAACCACGAGGGTTCTTCCCTGGAGGGAATGTAGGAGGGTGGAAAGGAAGGCAAGCTGTACAGCTTTTTACTATGTACCTAGCTTCCTCTTTTGTTATCCCAAATTGTAAACGTAAAGCTCCAGCAGCCTAAGGTATTTAGAATGGGATTCCTGGGCTTCCTGAAATAAAGGAGTACTGTCTAACATAGTTAAAAGGTTATCTGCCTTTGAATTTCCATCAAAAATAGGACCTGGAAGTCCACTATGTGAGTGGACATGCAAGATATAAATCTTACCTAGATGCTTTCTCACTTGCTCTTGAAGTTCCTTAAAGAGTTGGCCCTAAGAGCTTCTTGCTTATATGAGCTCTCTAAAGGTGTGAACACAAGCATTGTTTCTATCAGTTTCACTTAGTACCTTGTTTCTTCTGGCCAATTACATCTTCTTGTAAGATCAGATCAATCATACTGAACCATGCTAAATTAGATAATTATTGTCTCTATCAACTCTAATGACTTAACACTTTGTAAGGATTCCAACAATGAATATTTCCTGAAGACCTGCTGACTTATACTATCCAACTAATGTCTCCAGCCCTCATTCCTAGACAAATTAGGAGAAATGGCTTCCATTTAATGTTCCCTCCTTCATTCAGGGTGCAGAATGCATGTGCCTAATATAGTCATTATTTCCCACTGAGTCTTTATGAGGTTGGAGGGAGATACCTCTATGCATTTCCATTAAACATATGGTTAACACTAAACTAGGAAGTCTCCAGATGGCATATGGAAAGCAGTAGGTAAGGAGGAAAGCACCAATAGCCACTGTCAGGAATCCTGCAACAATGATGACTTCACATATTGCGTTCATATTTTTGCGCATAAATATTAACATTGCTGTTCTTGTTCAATAATACAATGTTGATTTGAAATTTTATTGTTTATATTATCAACAAATGAGTAGAGATAAAAGGCAAAAATAAAGTCTTCCTGAGTTTAAAGGGAAACACACAGCATCCTCTGACTTTCTTCCTCTCTTCCAGAATGAATGAACAATAAACAAACAATATATGCTCCTTATGACTCATTTTTCCTTTCCTACTTATTCAATTCAATTAATTTAATTCAAGACTATAACTTCTAAAAATGCATAGAACTTGACTTACAAAAAAAGGGAAGGACCCTGATGAAAGTGAAGTCTTCAAATTTCTTAGTTGTTTTCTAAACTTCTTAACAGTGGTTTATTCTCTTCTCTAGCATAGTTACATATGCACTTGTGATTCCTCATATTTGATTGTATGTTCTTTTAGAGAAGAGCTATCCCAATGCTTAATAGAAGGTAAGAGCTTTTAAAATATGGATCATATTTGAAAAAAAATTATGTAATTTTTTTTAAATGTCCTGATTGGAAATGTCAATTAACTATGTAAGTGTGAAAAGCAAAAGCCATGTAGATTTCTATTATCAGGTTTTCAAATGAAAATTCTCATAAATTTTCTTAATTTACCTTACATTTTAATTAAATTTTTTGTATCATTGCAAAAAACTTTTGACAAACCTATTACACTGACTATAATTGCAACATAAAACCAAGAAGAGGCAAATGAGGAATTTTTTTGCATGACTTCATATTTGTAATGTTTTTTTTTTCATTTCCCCTCTTCTCAATGGGTGGGGAAAGGAAGTATTGGAGAGAGTAAGAATCTGGATCTGAAAATAAAATAGAATTTAAAAATTAAAAATGAAACCAAGAAGATTCATTTTCCTAAATTAGTTTTAAAAAAAGATCATTAAAATAGAACATAAAATTCTCAATATGGTCAGTTACACACCTAAAAATTTTAATAGAAATATTCAACATAAAATTTTTACTTGTAGTTGACTAATAAGCTCAGAATAAGTATGCTCTGCTTCTTCCACATTAGCTTGAATTCATTTTTGAAAGGAAGAAAAAATTTTCCTTATTATGAATGTCATAACTTATGTGCTGATTGTGACTAGATTAAGTGCTATTTAGATAGACCAACTTAAATAAATAATGATACTTGCTGTCCTGGAGTTTACAGTATTAATATTAAATTGTATTGCCTTGAGTTCAGAACGTCCTTTATGCAAAACCAGGCTTTTCCCCTTCTTTGAGATTTACTTTTATAAAGTAAGTAGATGACTTCACCAATTATCATTAAGTGAAAGAGGTTTCTGTGAAAGGATTCTTTTCAGGAAGTCAGAAAACGAAAGGGAATCTCCCCTATGCAAACCAACTAGGTGATGGAAAAGATAAGGGAAAAGAAATTGTAATTCTCTGGGGCATTGGGGTACCTTTCCCCCAGGTTTTGGAATATAAAGTTTTCTGTTCAGTTAATTGATCCAGTTGGAAATATGTTCTGTGAGGTCAACCATCTAAAGTGCCTAACTCCTACAGGCCACATACAATGTATATGCCAAAGGGAAGAGATGATTATTCATCTTCCTGTTGAAAAGAGTTTCTCTTTGGATCGTGATCAAGTCACTTTTTCATAAGGTCATGATAATGGTCATAGCTGAAATCTTGAGGCAGTGTTCATCCTTGCAATGTTGATCCAATGGTAGGCTGCTCATCTTTTCTTTATAGATCTCAAAGGCTACAAATATTTTTTAGCAAATAGGACTACCCCTTCCAAATGTGACTTTAGCTTGCCAAACTTCTGAGATGCAGCCTATAGTATGCTTTACCAGTAATAAATTTCAAATGGGCTTTTTAAATAAAAAAAAGTTGGAAATCTCACACTTTTTAAAAGCATACATATAAACAGTTGTTCCTTAAAAATAAATATATCTTTTCTAAGACAATTTTAAAAAATATTTATGTGCTTTATCTGGTGTCTCCTGCATGAGATGATGAGATGTATTTATGGTAGATAAATATAATGTATGTATGTACCCTGATTGCTACATTACATTTAAAGGAAAAGAATTCCTAGGTGTCATAAGGAAATCACTTGGACTTGAACAAATTCTAATGTTTAACTTCTAACCAGATTTAGCTTAAACAAGAAATTATCTTTTTTTACTTTCTAGCACTAAGACCATATCTACTTAGGAATCACTGTTGGTTAAGATAACAAAAGCTATTAATGCATATAGCGAAGCCAGAATCAAAATAGCACAGAAACTGAATTCATAAAAAGCTAGAATCTAAAGAGGCATGACTTAGGAAGTAGAAGAAATGCAGGAAACAAAGTTATCAAGTTTGTTCTTTGAGGATTAACTATCTCCAGCAAACTGTTAGTTTAGCTACTCTGTGTAGAGGCAAATTGGCAGGGAGCAAAAACTGGAAGAGACAGCTTGAACAATGAGTGATAGAGTTCACAAAAGCATCTATAGGCTAAGAATGATGGCTGAATTTAGGAAGATGATATTTAGTAGAATTCATTATAAAGTCCTTAAACTTGGGCTAAAAAAAAAAAAATGTCATCAAGATAAAATAGAAGAGACATGACTGGGCAGTTGTTCATTTGAAAAAATGTTGGGTGAAATCTCATTAAATCTTAGACCAAATTAAGAGAATCTTAGGGTACAAGACTGCAGAGGTAGTAATTGTGCTGTCCTTTTGAAAAAGAGACCCTCTAAAACTCCTTGAAGGAAAAAAATCTTCAACTCTGCCTCAGTGAGGGGCCTTGCCCAAGGGAAAAAAGACAGTTTCATTCTGTTATCTAGCAAAAGGAATTCCAATCTTATTGAATTGAACTCATGGAATTCTATTCAAATTTCAGCTCAAGCTGAAACCCAGGGAGTAGATGAGCCAACTTGGGACTCCACCAATGAGCCCCCTTCAGCTTATAGCCAAAGCTCCTAATACAAAAGAGCCAATCTAAAAATCCTCTCTTTGCAAAGGTTCCAAACATGCCATGCTATGCCATACTATGCCATGCCATGCCATGCCAAGGAAGCCTCTGTCCACTAGAATATTCTTTTCCAGTGCTACCTTCTCTTTACTCTCACCTATTTCCCTAACAAGACTTTATGCTTCTCTGTCAGGATTTCTAACTTTACTTCCCAATCCCTAAAATTAAACCTCTTTTATCTAGGTTTTTGGGTCTGTAAATTCCTTTACAGAGAATCTCTGCGCCTCCAGAAGGGAGTTCCCCAAAACTCCCTATCCTTGCCCCAAATCTCAAGGGGTATAGGGGAGACAAACCTCTCCATTGGTTCCCTAAACCTAGACCTTATCATTTGGTTCCCTACTAAAGGGAACCCCCGAACCTAAACCTCATCACTTTGTCCTGGCCAGATCATATCCAGAATTTGTACATGTTAGAAAGGATATTTGGCAAGCTGGAAAGAGTCCATTCGGGAGCAACTGGTATGGTGCCTTCACCATTAAATGGTGCCTTAAAATAAAGCCATTATGTCATTCTTTTTCTTTGTCCTTCATTCTCAAACAGAACCATGACATCTAGAAAGTCATACTATGACATGCAAGTGAGTTGGATTTAAGTGAGGAAGGGCTGTGCAAAGTCACAAACCTCACTTTCTCCTCCAGAGCCATTTGGGTCCAGTGGCAAGATATAGATCAGGATAACTGGAGATAGCCCTGGATGAAATGGGAGACCTTGGCTTTTTTAAGCTAAAGTCTTTAATGGGTCTCAGTTTGCCCACTTAGTGAGATTCTGTGATTCTGAAAAATGAAAGGGAAAATGTTTTGGACCTAAGGTAAAAAAGGGATAATGAGAAAATTGATTCAGTACTTGTTACTTAGCCATGGCCGTCTTTGCTCACCATCTTTCAGATAGAAGTCACTAGCACAATCAAGTTTCAATAGATGATTAAATTTGTAGCTTATCTTTGGTCCCCATTTCTCCTCCACTCTTTTGCTATCTTTTAACTGTTTCATTGTTCTGTAAAAGTAAAAGCTGAACAGAGAAAAAAGAAGAAAAAACAAGACTCAAAAAGGCAAGTTTGTCACCTGCTTATTAATAAGTCTGATTTAAAAAATTAAAAGCTAAAACTGATTTTAAAAGATTTTTGAACTTTGGGTAAATTTTATTCCCTCAGTCACAAAGATAATTGTCTATTTCCTTCAACTCCAGCATGACCAAAACCCTTTTTTGATAAAAACTACAAGTTTCTAAAAAATATCTTTTTTCCCATTTAAATCTCAGATTTGTAAATAGTTTTGCAGTATTTATCTGTAATCCATAATCTATTAGATTAAAAGCAAATTTTTGGCATTTTAAAAAGAGTATTGATGAGAACTACAACAAGGTAGCAGCAGTTCATTTCAATTATCATTTATATATTTCTGACCCATCCTCATAAGAAAAAATTAATTTTCAATGAATACAAAGTTATTAGTACAGACAGCTCTTTTAATAATATGACTGAAGAATACTTCACCTTGAGTTCAGGTTTTTGGAACAGGGGTTCTTGACCTAGAGTTCATGAACTTATTTTAAATATTTGAAATTAACTTCATTTGAATATAACTGGTCTCTTTTTGTAATCTTGGTTTTTATTTAATGCATTTTAAAACATTATTCTGAGAGCAGCTAGGTGGAGCAGTGCATAGAGTACCAGCCCTGAAGTCAGGAGGACCTAAGTTCAAATCTGATCTCAGACACTTAACACTTCCTAGCTTTGTGACCCTGGGCAAGTCACTTAACCCCAATTGCCTCAGAAAAAAAAAAAAAATTATTCTGAGAAGGAGTACCCAGTCTTCACCAGATTGCCAAAGAACTCTGTGACAGAAAAAAAAGTTGAGAATTTTCTTTGGAGAAAAAAAAAAGTAATAAAAAACATTAACATTTAAAATTTTTACATTTCTATGATTGCCCTTTATTGACACATTCTAATAACAATTATGTGCATTTCAGTTTTTTTCTTTTATTGCCTATGATGTGAGAGGGCTGCTTTTTTTAAAGTACTTTATAAAACCTTGAGGGCGCTATAAATTTGAGCTAATATTGTTATCATTGTTAATGTTTACTGATTTCTAAGATGAATATTTTGAGGCACCATCTTCTGACGTATAGACAGTATAAGATAAAACTATGGTTCTTTAAAATGTTTGACCATAGCCAGGGGTGGAGGGAAGTATTTGGGTCCCGGTTTTGAAATTTTTATCCTGTTGCATATGAAAATTACATCCTCTGTATTATCTATCCGCTGGAGTCTTTACATTTTCACCATAACACAAGGAATTTGCTTTATCACAAAATCAATATCTATGTGTCATCAAGAGCAGGATTTTCTGGTATTAAAAATGTATGCATTTACATAAAGTAATTTTCCTAGGTGTCTTTCATTACTCCTTCTTTTGTGTCATCTCCACCCCAAGTACTTCCTAGTTCCAGGCCTAAGTTTAATTTACACATGTGGAATCAACTCATTCACTCAGATAAGAACTAGTTTTAGCTGGCTGTATAACCATTCATACATATATATGTACATATATGTTTAAGATTCTTTATCCAACATTTTGTTTAGCAGAGGAGATTCTGTCTAAATGAATCTTTTTCCTTGAAAAAATATTTGTATTTTAACCAATTATCTCTGACAGATCTTTAGCTTTTTGAAAAAAAGATAGTCTTTTCAATCTACAAACTTCTTGTACTATCTATACTTTTCAACAAATAACAATTCTATTTAACTTAGTTAATAGCAGAATAAATGTGTTGACTACAATTTTTAAACCAGCTATCATGACTTTCTCTCAAATATCATGTAATAATAGCATTTTTTCTTTAAAAATTCTTGCTTACAAACTAACGCAAACAAAATTAGAAGGGAAGCAACAAACTGGGAAAACATTTTTACAGTTAAAGGTTCTGATAAAGGCCTCATTTCCAAAATATATAGAGAATTGACTCTAATTTATAAGAAATCAAGCCATTCTCCAATTGATAAGTGGTCAAAAGATATGAACAGACAATTTTGGATGAAATTGAAACTATTTCCACTCATATGAAAGAGTGATCCAAATCACTATTGATCAGAGAAATGCAAATTAAGACAACGCTGAGATATCATTACACACCTGTCAGATTGGCTAAGATGACAGGAAAAAATAATGATGAATGTTGGAGGGGATGTGGGAAAACTGGGACATTGATGCATTGTTGGTGGAGTTGTGAACGAATCCAACCATTCTGGAGAGTAATCTGGAATTATGACCAAAAAGTTATCAAACTGTGCATTCCCTTTGATCCAGCAGTGCTACTACTGGGCTTATATGCCAAAAAGATACTAAAGAAGGGAAAGGGACCTACATGTGCAAAAATGTTTGTGGCAACCCTTTTTGTGGTGGCTAGAAACTGAAAAATGAATGGCTGCCCATCAATTGGAGAATGGTTGGGTAAATTGTGGTATATGAATGTTATGGAATATTATTGTTCTGTAAGAAATGACCAGCAGGATGAATACAAAGAGGCTTGGAGAAACTTACATGAACTGATGCTAAATGAAATGAGCAGAACCAGGAGATCATCATATACTTCAACAACGATACTATTTGAGGATGTATTCTGATGGAAGTGGATTTCTTCGACAAAGAGATCTAATTCAGTTCCAGTTGATCGATGATGGACAGAAGCAACTACACCCAAAGAAAGAACACTGGGAAATGAGTGTAAACTGTTTGCATTTTTGTTTTTCTTCCCAGATTATTTTTACCTTCTGAATCCAATTCTTCCTGTGCAACAAGAGAACTGTTCGGTTCTGCACACATATATTGTATCTAGGATATACTATAACATATCTAACATGTATAAGACTGTCTGCCCTCTAGGAGAGAAGGTGAAGGGAGGGAGGAAAACAGTCAGAACAGAGGTGAGTGCAAGGGATAATGTTGTAAAAAATGACTCAGGCATATGTTCTGTCAACAAAAAGTTACAATAAAAATTTTTTTTTAAATTCTTGCTTACACTCATAAAATAGTATGATCCTTTGCAATTGACTAATGGTATTATTGATAGTAATAATGGCCAGCATTTATAGGATGCAATGCGCGCGCGCACACACACACACACACACATAAATTTAATCTTTATAACTCTGAAATAAGTGCTATTATTATTCTAATTATACAGATGAGGAAACTGAGGCTAAGATAGTTTAAGTTACTTATGCAGTAGGGGTATATAGCTCATAAGGATTTGAGCTTTTGAACTCATTTCTTCCTGGATCCAGGTCTAGCTCTCTATCAACTAACTACACCAAGCTGCTATATAGTAGAACCTGAGTAGAGTTTCAAGAGAAAGTGACAATTCTCATACCCTTTTCCTATTGGCCACTGCTGTGACTTCTGTTGCTTTAAGAAAAAGTATTTATGAAGTACTAATCATATAGCAATTACAGTGCTGAGCATATAGAAGCAAAAGTAAGACAATCCCTGACTTTAAGAAGCTAAAAATTTAAGGATGTAGCTACACATCACACACACACACACACACAACTAAAAAGCCTTCAGGTATTTTTTCAACTACTGAACATGACAAACTGATGAGTTTTTGTTCAAGTTCATATTTTTCCTCTGACTAGCCCTTTCTCCTATTTTGCTGATCCAACTATCAATCCTGCTGACTTCTCCCTAGGGTACTGCAGATTCCTTAATGTTATCATGAAGTACAGATATGCCCTCTTTGCCTTTGGTTCTTTCTGGACTCTGACATCTAGGACTTTGATCATATCTACTAAGTATTCATATAACTTGCCCTTCTGTCTGTTCTTGCTCAGGAAGTTAAACTATTTCACTACTGATCTACCTTCGCTTCTACTCTCACTCTGGTATCCCATAGTACCACATTCCAAAAATGTTGTCAAGCTCCATGGATTACCTGGCGGCCCCATGTCTCAGATCCATTCCCATGGTCCATCTAGAATAACGGGGAGTGTAGTGGGACAGAATCTAGCTTGAGCAAGGATTCTAATACTCCAATAATATAGATAGATCATAGAATGGGCTTCATTGCTTTTACAGTAAAAGCTACTTTGAGGCAGGCATGAGGAACAATATTATGAATGATGGTTATATTCTCAGGACAACCCACAGTATTCTGCTTACGTGTAGGTATTGTTACATCTGCTGAAATGTAGATATTGTTACAGAGCTTAACTTGAATTCTAAGTTGCAGTTTGGAACACCAGGGATACGCCTTCTTCCATCTTCCCAGAAAAGTGGGAGATTTTTTCTTACTTCTTTGCCCCACTACTGGTAAATAGAAATAGAACCACTCTCATTCTTACAGTCATTGATATAGTTGATGGCTAACTGACACCAGAGAAGGTAGAGGTTGTGAGGATAAAAAAAAATCCTCCTAAATGGAACTTCTAAAAGTTCTGATGAAGAGAGGGGAAGTTTGTGCATCAGGAAAAGGAATTCTACAATAGTGATAGACATAATTATGGACACCACTGGTTTAAAGGGAATATCTGGGAATGGAACCTCCAGTGGGAGACAGATTTTAGAAGTCAACTTGAGATTTGGGGTTTTGTGAAAAAGAGGGTAGAAGTTCTAAGGGAAGATGCAAGATTATATACTGTGAGTCAGTGGTAAATAAAATATTCTTTAAAAGTTGGGTATCTTTTTGGTTAGACATCCTATATTGTGCTTTTTCTGTCCTCTGTCCTCTGTGTATTGAATAGGAAAGAGTGCAAGAAATAATGTTCACTTTACTGTTTATCATTTTATATCAAGGACAAACCAAAAGAAGAAAAGTTTGAATAAGGCAATCATTCTATTGTAGCTCTCGTTTTGTACTGAGCTCTTCATGCTCCTCTACCATATTCTTTTATCAATGAAAATATATGAGAAAGTTTTACTTTCATTTCATCTTCTGCCTCTTAGGTTTCAGTTCTGTTTTCCTAAGTCTGGGTTCAGTTTCTAGAGCTCTAGCTTGTTTCTGTTTGCTTTCATTGTCCTTTGTGATTTTTTCTGTTCCTCAATTTTTGCTTTAACTTCATTTTTCCCACTACAATTTAATTTAATTTTTATTTTATGGATTGTTTTATCTATCATCATATTTAAATAACAACTATGATTGGAAGGAACTTGGAACTTGTAAAGTAGGATAGTTAATCTTAAATGTACTTTTAATTAAACAGCTATAAGGCTTACTGTAATTAGATTTGCTACTTCATACTAAAACAAAATTCTTTTAGCTATTTAGTATGATAAATATCTTTAGCAGTTTGTAGCAATACAACCAAATACTGCTTAACCTTACTCTGCGCTTGTGAAACAATGACCTGAGCTAGCAAAAATCACTGACAATCTCCAAAAGCTTCCTAAATCCTCTATTTCATATGTTGCAAGGGAAAGATTTAATATGTAGTATTTCCTCCACTAATTAACATTTTGACTCTTCTGAGAGACACTGGGCTGTGTGCTTCCTTTTCCATTTTCTATGGAGTCTGTTTTATTCCTTATTCTTGCTCCTGACATAGAGATTACAGATTGATTGTCAGAAGGTCCCACACTTGTGTAATAAAATGCTTGAAATAGTCACCATGACTAAAACAAGTAACCAGTCAATTCGATCACTGTGTGGATTGGACAACAGTAATTAGCAAGGACATTTGGTCACTTTAAGTAGTTACACAGATTGTAGAGCACAACTTATGGATGAGCAATTTAAACTTTAAAGAATTTAAGCTAAAGAATGTAAATGTCTCCATACTTGACTTAATGAGTATCTTGAAATGATAGGGGAGATTGTAGTTAGCCATATAAAACTGTATTTTGATAACTACTTAGAGTAGGGAAGAAGGGAAACAGAAGTTGGAAAGGGAAATAGATCCAAGTTCAAATTCTCATTACATAACATTAACTATATGACTTTAGAGAAGTCTAACCTCTAGGACTTCAATTTTCTCATATGTAAAGTGAACAGGTTAGATAAAATACTTTTTAAAAGTACCACACTTAAAATCCTTATCATCATAGAAGAAAACACACTGGTTTCTTCTCATACATATTCTATTATTCTGTATTTGAATCCTAAACTTAAGTCTCTAAAATAATTTTTTGGATGCCTAAGGATCCCAGGTTTGAGTTTACAATTAGGTACCAGTTAATCAATTATTTATTGTGTACATATTTGAATTTGGGAATATTCATCCCATTTGAGAATGGGACTCCAGGAGCAAATCCCTCTCCCTGCCTGGGTCATATAAAATTTTACATATCCCATAACTATTTCTGAGGTCCCATTTGTCCATTATTCCTGTGTACAGCCTTGAACATATTCTGTGCTGTGGAGTATTTAAGAAAAGTATGTAAAACTTGAGTCCTCCTCCCCTCTCCCCACTCCATTACTCAGGAGAATAAAATCAGCTGGAGAAGGCAAGGATTACACACAAGGACAATTAGACAATGAAACAAGACAGTACATTATCAAGTGCCAAAATGAGTGGTCCATATCATCATTGTAATAATCTCATCACAGAAGGTCTTTTAAAAGCTTGGTATTTTCATCATAGGTTAAAATCAGATGACTCCACAAAGAAAAAATATTAGGATTAGCTAAAAGAACCAAACTCTTCTTTGGGTTTGCATATATAATAGCAAACCAGGTCATAATTGAAAATTCCAACAGAAGCATTCCATAATGTAGCCAGTTTAATGGTAATCAAAGGAATTGTCCAGCTTGAGGGGAGGATTAAGTAATTCTATCTCCTTCCCATTTCCACTGCCAATGACCAGAGGACAATCTTGGTATCAGTATTTCCCCAAAGCAGCATTGGCTAATGTCAACACCTTCACTGGGGCAGAGATGATCCGAGGACAGATGAAACCTATCAAGAAAATGCATGTCTAGGTGTCTACAAGAACACTGACTTTCAGAGCCTTGTAGAAAATTACACCTAAAAAGTTAATGTAGAAAGTTAATGAGGATTCCAAGAAGGAAAACAAAATCACTTCCCTAACCAAGGACTATGAATTATCCCTTGTAACACATGCTTTCAAGTCCCAGAGAACCTGCATGTAATTATGAGAGAGTAAGTCCCAGACTTAAGGGGAAATGATTTTGCAGTAGAAAAAACCTATGCTCCTCGGATATCTCTAGAATCCTGAAGAGCAAAGTAGGCAACCACTTTCTGGAACTCCAGCCTGCCAATATGAGTAGAGTTTGGAGATTAAGCCCTAGAAAAGGTGCTACACAAGTACTAACTTGTGTGATATGTATAATAAATATTAAAAGAATTTTGAGGAAAAAGAGATTAATGCTGATTTATGAAAAGGCAAGGGAAAACACATTTCTTCTTGGAAGAAGGAGAACTTGACTCTGAAGAAAAAGATAGATTAAAAAGAGAGAAAAGGACTGGTCAGGCAAAGGCACAGCATAAGGAAAGATATGGAGGTAAGAATAATCATACCAAGCATGGATCACATGCACATGTAAAGCATTATAAATTTTACACCCCTCTCTCCTATATGTCTATCTCACAGGGTTACTGTGAGCAAAGATCTACTACTACTACTACTACTACTATAAAAATACTATTACTATTACTACTACTGTCACCAGCACCACAACTGCCCCATCACTATCACTACCATTATTATATTATTGCTATTACTATTACAACCAAAGTCCCATTTTCCAGTTCAGGTAATACCACATTCAAGTCAGCAACAGGTGAATTAATCCCTGTTATCTCACCAACATGACTTTTCTACCATCATGTCTACCTTGCTCCCATCTTAATTCCTCCAAAGATTCTGTTACAAAGTCTATAAAAGAAATTGACAATTGTGGCAAAGATCAGAAAGATCAAAAGACCCTTGATAGCATGTAACTACTTATAAGTAACATAAATATACTATCTGTATCTAATGATTAAATGGTATTTACTGCTTTTGACAATGTTTTCCTTATACCCTTGAATATTTCAATTAAGAATATTTCATTTAAATGTATTTTACAAATATAATTATATCAATTTACAAATATTTGTGGGGCTCAATGGATGTTGGTGAATATAAGGAAATATAAGAGGCATTCTCTGTTTTCAATGACCTTAGAAATTAATTAAGGATAAAATATTTGCCTACAAACACACCCATGAAGCAGCTAATGGCACAGTAGATAGAACGCTGAACCTGGAGTCAGTATAGATTTGATTCAAATCCAACCTCTACACTTGATCTTTATTCTTTTCTTTTGTTTTATAAAGCATCTACTCAGTTTACAATTCCTTGCCATTAGAAAAAAGACTGCTATAAACATTTTTGCACATGTGGGTCCTTTTCCATTTTTCATTATCTCTTTGAGATATGGCCCAGCAGAGACATTGCTGGACAAAGGGTATGCACAATTTGGTAGCCCTTTGGGCTTAGTTCCATATTGCTCTACAGAATGATTGGATCAGTTCTTAACTCCATCAACAATGTATTAGTATCCAGTTTTCCCACATCCCTTCCAACATTCATTATTGTCTTTTCCTGTTATCTCATCCAATCTGAGAAGTAGTGGTATCTAAGAGATGTTTTAATTTGCATTTCTCTGATCAATAGTGACTTAGAGCATTTTTTTTCATTTGTCTAGAAACAGTTTTAATCTTTTCATCTGAAAATTGTCTGTTCATACTTTGGCCATTTATCAATTGGAGAACGGCTTGAATTCTTATAAATTTGAGTCAATTTTCTATATGTTTTAGAAATGAAGCTTTTATCAGAATCCTTGGATATAAATTTTTTTCCCCACTTTACTGCTTCCCTTCAAAATATTGGTTTTGTTTGTACAAATACTTTTTTAAACTTAACATAATCTAAATTATCCATTTTGCATTTTATAATGTTTTCTAATTCTTCTTTGGACATAAATTCCTTCCTTCTCCACAGATCTGAAAGACTATCCTTTGTTCTTCTAACATTGATACAGTACTTTAAAAGTTACAAAACATCTTCCTTTGAACAAATCAACCAGATATGTAGCACAGATATATTTTTTCTGATGATTTACAAATTTATAGACCAGAAAAAAATGCCTGGCAAGTGGCATAGCAAAGACTTAAATCCAAGTCTCCTAAGTCCAGTTCCTTTGCACCTTCCATTCCAGTTGCAATCTGCTACTAAGTTTTGATTTGGTATCAACTCAAAGTCATTACCATTAGGACATACATATAATCACTAAATTACCAATAAAATTCTTGAGTATTTCTCGTTTTTTACTTAAAACTAGTTCCCCTTTACCTCCACTATACTTGATAGAGCTATGAACTGGTGAAATCATTTTGGAAAATTATTTGAAATTATGTTAAAACATGAAGTAAATAAAATGCCTATATCTATTGATCCCAAGGAAGTTAAAGATAGAAAGGTATCACATACACTTCATAGCAGCACGCTTAATAGCATCAAGTTGAAAACAAAATAATGTCCTTCAATTGAAAAATGGCTGAACAAATTATGGCTCATATATGTAATGAAATCTTAATATTAAAACAAAAACTGATGACCATGAAGAGTACAGGAAAAAATAGGAAGATTTGTAGGAATTTATGGAAAATGAAGTAGAAACAGGACACATAGAGTATAACCAAAAACACCAATTGGAAAGTAATAAAATAAAACTGAATGCTGTGTAATTATAATGATCAAGCTTTGGCCAAGGAAAGATGAGAAAATGTACCTTTCCTCTCTTTTTTGGGGGTGACTTTAGTTATGGAATACTGCATATGCTATTAGTCTTGTTGATATATTAATTAGTTTTAGTCAATCAAGTTTATATGTGTGTTAGTTTTGGTTAACTGATTTTCTCCTATTCTTTACTAAAAAAGACAGAAGACATATATTTAGAAATTAAAGTGGTATAAAAAAGGCATCAATAAAAAGTAAAAGAAAATAAAACTAATGCCTCCCAATTTGAAGCTAAACCTAAAATATTTGTCATTCATCTGAATGTGTTTTATACTAAAGAACAGCATGTGCAAGACAAATAGTATTACTTACAACTTAAAATAGTTATGAAATTGAACACAGTAAATGCTGTGTTTCAAATATAGGTTTGAAATTCTTTAAGCAGCAAAGCAATGGTCTGGTCAATTTTAAATGTTACATTATAGGATTATAGAGGTCAGTACATGAGTGAAAAGAGAAAACAAATCTGAGTCACTCAGTCCAAACTAGAAGTTTAATGTTTTTTTTTTCCTCCATTCAAATCTTCTTCATCAAGATCTTGATTTTGATTCAAATAATTAAGAGTGCTAACTAATTAAAAAGGTCTAAAGGAAACAGAAATATCTTTGTACTAGCATTGATCTCTCTGATAAGCTTTAGACTTTGGGTCATATACATTTATTCAACAATAAGCTGGCATTATGTTATATTTGACAAGGCAAAGAAAGCAATTGCCACACAAACATATGGTCTTAGAGGACTTAAGAATTACAAGGGACTACTGTTGGGTTTGTATCCCAGAGAGATCATAAAAAGGGAAAAGAAATTTATAAATTGTGCAAAATATTTGTAGCAGCCATTTTTGTGGTGGCAAAGAATTCCCCATTGGGGAATGACTGAATAAATTGTAGCATAGGAAGGTAATGGAATATTATTGTTCTATATTGTTCTGATTTCAGAAAAGCCTCAAAAGACTTATATGAACTGAAGCTGAGTGAAGTAAGCAGAACCAGGAAAACATTGTACACAGAAACAACAAGATTGTGTGGTGATCAACTATGATGGACTTGGTTCTCAGCAATTCAGTGACTCAAGGCAATTCCAATAAGCTTTGGGTGGAAAATGCTATCTGCATCGAGAGAGAAACCTATGGAGACTGAATGTGGATCAACACACATTAGATTTACCTTTTTCTCTCCTTTCTCATGGTTTTTCCTTTTTGTTCTGATTTTTCTCTCCCAACTTTACTCAAAATATACAGAAAAATATAAAAAAAATAATGTACATGTATGACCTAAAAAGGGGGGAAAAAAGAATTAGAAGGGACTTGGGATTATTTAATGCCGTCAAATTATCGAGAAAAAAAATAAAGGACTAATGATATTGTTACATAGTCAAGGTTAAACAGTAAGTAATAAAGTAATAAAGTCATCTTCAACTTTGAGAACTAGTAGGGGAAAAAGTAATTAAATTTCTAGTCCAGGTTTTTTAATTCCAAAATCCAGTGTTCTTTCTACCACCCTTATAGCATGCTAAGGAATGCTAAGTGGAAATTGCTGGTCTAGAATTTCTCTTTTGTCTCTTCTAGAACATATCAAATCTTCAAAAGTCCCAAGTGTACATATTTATCCTAGAGTTGGAAGGGATCTCAAAGACCTTGTAACTTATCCAGAATCCCTTCTACATTTCAGAGCTACAATTACTCAGGCTTTATTTAGAAATTTATATAAGGGAGTAACCTACTACTTCTGGAACTAGCCCAAAGCACTTTGAGATAGCTTGCTTAGGAAGTTTTTGTTTTTTCTACATTTACTCTAAATATACTTCTCCATAACTTTACCTGTTGCTTCTAGTCCTATCCTTTGGGTTAAAGAGAGCAAATATAATAACTTTCATATATTAGCTCTTAAAGGATTTGAAGCTGACTTTAACATGATCCCTAGATTTATTTTCTTCTTTAAACATCCTCACACCTTCAATCAGTTTTCATACCTTTATCATCCAGCTCATCCTTCTTCAAATACCCTTTAGTTTATCAGTCTTCTTCCTAAAATGTTGAGCTGAAAACTGAACACAATTCTGAAAATGTTGCTTTTGAATAATTATAGGAATGCTTCACAAATACTATGGGTTCAGTTCCAGACTACTACAAAAAAAATGTGTTATAATAAAATGAGTCACAGAAATTTTTTCAATTTCCTAGTGCTTCTAAAAGGTATGTTTATACTATGCTATCCTATAGTTTGTGATAGTAGTATTATGTCTTAAAAAGTAGATATACCATAATTAAAATACTTTATTGCTAAAAAAATGCTAATCATCATCTGAACATTCAGTGAGTCATAATCTTTTTGCTGATGGAGAGTCTTGCCTTCAATTGATGGCTGCTGACTGATCAGAATAGTTGTTGATGAAGGTTGGGGTGGATATGACAATTTATTAAAATAAGACAACAGTGAAACTTGTCCTATCAATTCACTTTCTTTTTTTTTTCCCTGAGGCAATTAGGGTTAAATGATTTGCCCAGGGTCACAGCTAGAAAGTGTTAAGTGTCCGAGGTCATATTTGAACTCAGGTCCTCATGACTTCAGGGCTGGTGCTCTAACCACTGTACCACCTAGCTATCTCTCCTCTCCCTTCCCCCTATCAATTGACTTTTACTGGAATAGTCAGAAGCCACTATTGGGTTATTATTGGCCTACTTTTAATATTGTTGTGTCTCAGAGAAAAGGGAATCCAGAGGAAAGGGAGAGAAGTGGGGAATGAGAGGTCCACAGAGCAGTCAGAACACACATTTATCAATTAAGCTCCTCTTCTTCTATGAATATCATTCATGGTGTCCCAAAACAGCATCAAAAACCACTAATCACAGATCACCATAACATCATAATAAAAAAAAGTTTGAAATACTGTGAGAAAATTACCACAGGAACGTGATGTGAGCACATGTTGTTGGAAAAATGGTGCTGATAGACTTGCTTGACACAGTTGCCACAAACCAACTTGTACAAATCCAGAAATATCTGTGAAGTGCAATAAAGCAAAGCACAAGTTATATCCGTACTCAATTCCAGAATAACATTTCAGAAAGAAGTCCCATTCCATTAAGTTTCAGTGATAGTCAAATTTGCCTCATTCCATTAGGACTGTTATTTCTCTTTGTTTGTTACTTTACACATTTGTGAAGAAACTTCTAAAGATGCATGGGTTTTATTTTTTACTCCTTTCCTGGGTTTTGTCATCTGTGAATTTCCAGGCATCTCTATTGCTGTCTTCTTACACCATAGGCATTCATTATGGCATGCAATTTGGTAGATAATTCTTTCCCTTTCTGCTTTCCTTTTCCTTGTTAATTTAAAGCCTTCTGGATATATTGGTAGGAATAGAGGAAAATATATTTTGCTTGTTAGCCTTTGTTAGATGTACTATATATTCCACTGTATTTATAGTTTTAAGTTAGACCCCGAAATCCAAATCCCATTACAAGATACTATCTTAGATTCCTTTCTGGCAGTATCATTTGTGTCCATCCATGTTCCAGAAATGTGCAGGAGTTATTAATAGGTTTGATAAGTCTTGAAAGATTCTGTCACATCCTGGATGTTTATTTGCCCCATGAGGACAGAATGTCTTTTGTTAATGTCAGGTCAATGAATAGGTATCTCAGTCCCCCTCTAATGCATGGTCATTGGTCAGCACTTTTACTCTTTTTTTCTCTGTTACTGTCTTTTCATTGATGAAATCATCATCCTCAGAAGATCCAGTTCTCTCCTTTCAGGAAGTTCCATATTTTGTTACTTAGTTCCTATGGTCCCATGGTCCTTCCTTTTCTCTTCTGTAACATTCTTCCTTTCAATCTTCTGATGTAATCAGGATTCCTTTTTGCCTCTCCACACCTTTTTTTTCTTCTTTTTACATTAAATTACATTTTTACAGTGAAACTTTTCTTCCATATTTAAATAGTACATGTTCATTAAAAACCTAGTGGGTGGAGAGTTGTTTCTTAAACCTAAACCTTTTTATCATCTCTTCTAGTTGGTGGAACAGCATGAACTTTGACTGTAGATAGCAATTATATGGTTACTACAAGAAAAAACAAATATGTATATGTTACATAAGTCTTTAATTCACCCTGCTCTCCCTACTCTGTAGATGTGAAATCTTCAGTCGATGTTCCATCTACAATTTTTTTTTTCAGTTTGTAAATGTTGCCTCTGGGATTAGGTTTAGATCAGGCTGTATATATCTTTTAATAGTTGAGCACAAGCTATACCTTTTCAGGGCTTATGAAGTCTGCAGTCTCCATCAGGGTAAGTAGAAAGAGCTACGTTGCAAAGTACTTTCCAGTTCCTTAATGTGATCCTGAAATCAAAATAAAGGGAAGAAGAATGTTGTACAGCTATCTTACGAGATTCGGTTTAATTCTGAAAATTGGTGGGAACTCATGAGAGAAACATGGGAAAATGAAATTGGTTTAATTCAGTTTAATGCTTCTAAAAAAGTTAACAAAATCCATGAAACTAATTCAACTTTCTGGAAGCTTCCAAAATAACTATTATATAACTAGACCAGATTTTTAGGCAGATTTCTTTATCTTCTTGATCAACTACATATCCCAGTATCTGGAATATCTAAAATAAAATCAGTTCATAAGATGGGACTATGTTGACACTACTGACAACTTTATTTTTATTTCAAGCCTGTCTTACAATGTATTTTTCAAAAACTTTTTTCCTAATTGCATTTGTCTTTTTCTTCAGTGCAAAATTCTTGCACTTATTTGATTAAATCATTTTTACTGCAACTGAACATTCAGTAAAACAAAACTTTTTGCTTAAAGTATAAAAACATTTTATTTAAAGTCACAATAGCATTATGACTAGAAATGGTTTTAATTTCTCCATCTGAAAATTGTCTCTTCCATATCCTTTGACCATTTATCAGTTGGAGAATAGTTTGTACTCTTATAAATTTGAGTCAATTCTCTATATACTTTAGAAATGAAATCTTTATCGGAACCCTTGGAGATAATAATTTCTCCCAAGTTTCTGCTTCTTGTCTGCTTTGGTTGTTTGTATAAAAAGTTTTTAATTTAATTAAAATTATCCATTTTGCATTTTATAATGTTATCTAATTCTTCTTTGGACATAAATTCCTTCCTTCTCCACAGATTTGAGAGGTAGACTATCCCTTCTTCTCCTAAACATGATAGCATTATATTCTATTTCAAATCTTAATAGAATTTTAAATGTCTGAAATAAAGATAAATTAATGATGGAAGAATGGAAGAATAACATTGGATTGGTAATCAAGAGACCTGACTGTTACCATTTTATGACTTGAAGCAAATTATAATTTCTTCAGGTCTGAAGCCTTCATCTGTAGACTGAGAGGAATAGACTACATGATCTCTAAGGCTCTTTCCAACTCTAAAACCTGTGAAAGTATTTGTTACTCTTAGACACATACAAATACAATCTAATATACAGAAATAAAATGCAATTAAGAAAATAAAAATAATCCAGTGAAATTTTTCAAGTACCTTTTCACTGCAGGAAGAGAATATTGAGATATGCTATCAAAGAAGAGCTAGCATAACTAAAGGACCAAAATGAACCAGAATAGGTATTTCAAAAGAGGCAAAGAGGTAATAAGTCTAGGATTAAATAAGAGGAGATGGGATGGACACTATTGAGAGATTTCAAAGCAGTTTCACTTATTCTAAAATGTTTTCCATTTCAAAAGCTAAAAAGGAATATAGATTTTTATAGATCATTTAGATCACTTATAGAGCATTATAGATCACTAAGGAGAAAACTTTCAGTCATCATATATTTATCTTTTCTTATGATGTGAATCATAGCACAGCACAACACCAGAAATGAAAAAAAAAAAAATGCTGGTGATACAAAAGGCAACAGAAAGTCCTTTTCTGTATAATGGTCATAGATAGGCTATATCATATTCCAACAATGACTAAATCTGAAGTACCATAGAAGATACTATGGGACACATATAAAGAGAAAAGGAAATGGGCTTGTTTATGTCTGAAAAAGGGCAGGCCGTACTTTTACTCACAAAATATCAAAACAACAAAGGAAATATCTCCAGAATGTTGGGTAGATCCTCTGGGGATGATTCATGAAAAGATAAGAGTCCCATAGCATGACAGAAAGTATAGATGAGTTGGGGGGCTATCCATATTGCATAAAGTATGCAATTTAAATGAAGTGTCTTTAAAAAGTTTCTTTTAAAAATATTTTTATTAAAGCTTTTAAAATTTCAAAACATATGCATCAATAATTTTTCAAATTAACTTTTGGAAAACTTTGTATTTCAGTTTTCCCCGGCTTTTCCCCCATCCCCTCCCCTAGATGGCAAGTAATCCGATATATATGTTAAACATGGTAAATATATATGTTAAATCCAATATATGCATACATACTTATACAATTATCTTGCTGCACAAGAAAAATCAAATCAAAAAGAAAAAATGAGAAGGAAAATAAAATGCAAGAAAACAACAACAAAAAGAGTGAAAATGCTATGTTGTGATTCACACTCAGTTCCCACAATCCTCTATCTGGGTGTAGATGGCTCTCTTCATCATAAGATCTTTGGAAGTGACTTGGATCATTTCATTGTTGAAAAGAACCATGTCCATCAAAAGTTTCTTTTTAAAAAGAAATTAGCTGAACAGGATGAATTATCTGATGACTAAAATGCTGTCAGGCCATGTCATGTCATGGTATGGATGAAATGTTGAAGAAAGTCTATATCAAATGTTTTGTAGTTTATACAACAGGAATTTTAGAAGTCCCTCTTCCCTCACCACCACTGAATAGATGTATGAAAATCTCCAAGGCAGTTAAGTGGATAGAAGGGATAGAGGTTGGAGTCAGGAAGACCTCCGTACAAATACCACCTCAGACACTTACTAGCTGTGTGACCCTGGATAAATCACTTAATCCTGACTGACTCAGTTCTTCATCTATAAAATAACCTGGAAAAAGAAATGAAAAGCCACTCTAATATCTTTATGAAGAAAACCCCAAATGAGGCCATGAAAAGTCATCAACAAAACCACAACATGAAAGTCTCTCAGTTTCACACTTAAGCAGGCTATGCTAATGATAGAAAAAAATGATCCGGTAATTACTTATATGACTTGCACAATATCTAGTTATATTATTCTTGATAAATCAAAGTGCTCATAGAGAGTGAAGGTGGTTTTACATAAAGAGTTAAACACTTCTATTTCTTAAACACAGAGAAGATGGAATTTTGAAGGCAAAATGTTCCATACTGTTGAGGTTGTCAGTTAGCTGAAGAGGAAATAGGAGGCCGAGGCTAGACCCTTGCAGAGAAGCATACACCAAACAATGTTTTTATAAAAAGTTAACTTCTTTTTTGATCCCTAATGATTCTTAACTAGTTTGTGCATGAAGAATAAGTAAAGGACAAAAGGTATTAGAAAACACCATTTTCTGAACATCTCATATCATATATAGGGTTTCTTTAGTGCTAAAGTTCTAGTTAGACCAAATCCTAGGAATTGCTCTGGCTTTCCAAATTGGTTTCTTAGGATTTTAAGTTAATGAGATGAATAAGCTGGAGGCTTCACACTCCCATAAAGAATCATCTTTCACAGAATCATCTTTCATAATGTGATTTTTATTTTTTCTACATACAGTATTCCTAAATATCTCGTTGCTTTATCCTGACAAAAATATTCTCTTCAGTAAAGTAGCAGTATCTTATTAACAAAAATTTCCAAAGTGGATAAAAATCATTTATTACAAGGAAAGAAGCTAAAATATTTTATTAATCTTCAACCAGTCCTGCAGGCTATAGAGCGTTGACTATCCTTATGTTTTTAAAAGAACATAAAAGTTTTTGGTTGTTGAATTTTTCAAATTCAAAAATATTAGAGCTAAACGTAGGTCTAATTTATATGGTATATGATAACTTGTATATGCTATATACAAGATATGATAACTTGTAAAATTCTTGAAACATAGTAACCTCTTCAGAGGTCCGATGCTGCAATGACATAAATAGCACAGAAATACATTCAACAGATGAAACAACTGACAAGTGAAAGAATAGAAGCCCTGGGTGCTCCATTCTAACTGGAGTTGAAATGATTTCCCAACTATGTAACATTTCAGACCAAAGCAAACTATCATGATAATCTCCATTCCAATGACATTATATCTTAGTTTAGAAAGTGTTATATTTAGTATTTAGTCCATTACTCAAGCATTATTAGATCATTTTGACACTTGTATATATTCTTTTTATTTAGAATTTTTAAAACAGTCTGCCCCAGCAAAAAAGTCATTAGGGCAATAATAATTTAAAAAAAAAAAAAAGGAAAGTATTTGAATCTTCCCCTCAGCACAAACTAGTAAATCTCTTTGAGACTTTTGTTGGATGTATGTGGATGTTGAGAGCTTGGGAACCCCGGAGCAAGAGAAAACGCGGGAGCACACCCTGAGTTTAGCGTTCCTGCAGAAAAGAGGAAACCCTTTCTCTAGCCAGACGCGGGAGGCTGGGGATGCGCTCTAAACGTCTCCCGAGTCGCGGCGGTTCCCAGAGATGGGGGTGGCTGGGGAAGCCCAGGAGGAGCAGGAAGGTGCAGAAGCAGCAAGACATTGAGGGGAACAAGTAGAAATTTCCCGGCTTTTCTGAGACCAACCACAGCTTGGAGAAATGAGACGCAACGGGGACTTGCGTGGAAGACACTAGACAACAGGCCAGACGGCCAGAGGAGTGAAACTCCCTACTTCTTACATAACGAGTCACACACCCGCACATACACACACACATATAACCTCCGTTACACAAATACTTTCACACCTTTTTCCCATTCCCTACCCCCCACACTTCCGTCTCCCTCCCTAGCACTCCTTCCTTCTCCTTGGAACCTAAGACATTTAGGACCGCGCGGAAGCCCCAAGGTGGGGGTCGAGGGAGACGACAGAGGAGTAAGGAGGGGGCGGGGCCTTCGGAAGCAGGCGGCTCCAGAGGCCGATGGGTGTGACGCACAGCGGCCTCGGCCTCCAGCTCCAGCCGTTGATTGGCCAGAGAGCCAGTGCGTGGATGCCGGCGGCGTCCATCGCTCCCTCCCGCCCCCTCTACCCCGCCCCGCCCCTCCCTTCCCCTCCTTTCCCTCCAGCCCAGTCCTCGCCCGCTTGTGGGGGAAGCCGCTTCTTCGCCGCCGCCGCCGCCGCCGCCACCGCCACCGCCTCGGCTCCGTGTGTGTGCGGGAGGGAGCGCGCGAGACACACACACGTACGGAGACACGGGAGCCCGAGAGCGGAGGGCGCTGCCGCCCGCCCCGCAACCGGGAACACCCCGCCCTCTCGCCCCGGGGGGAGCCAACGACGACACAGCCGCCTGGGACTGCCACCCCTCCCGGCTGCCAAAGCCGCCTCTTGCGAGCCGCGGGGAGACCCGCCCCCGGCCTCCCCCTCGACCCCTCCCCCACCCCGGACCCCGGAGACGGCGGCATGGAGGGGCTCGACTCCTGACTCTCTGGCGATCCTCGTTCTCGGCAACCGCGCGCCTGCCACTGCCCCGCCGCCGTCTCCCGTCCCCCGCCTGCCTGTTCTCTGGCCGCCGCCTCCCCCCGCGCACGCTCCCCTCCGCCTCCGCCTGCATGTCCGCGCCGCCTTAGCCGAGGATGCTGAAGATGAAACTGCCCCTGAAGCAGACGCACCCCAAGGAGCAGCAGCAGCAGCTGGAGGCTGAGGAACTGGAGGCGGCGGCGGCGGCGGCGGCGGCGGCGGAGGCGGACGGGCGGATGGGCGTGAAGGACCCGCTCCACCGGCGCGACTGTCACCTCCCGCTGCACCCGGTGGTGCGCCCGCCTTTGCCGCCGGCGCCGCTGGGCCCCGGGGGGCGCTGCCTCCGGGAGCGGCCGGGCCCGCTGCGGGGCTTGCTGCTACCGCCGGGGCCGCCTGTTGCTGGCGGGGCGGCGGCTGTGGCGGCAGCGGCCGGGGAGGGCATGTCTCTGCAGGGCGGCTGCGGCCCCGCCTCGCTGCTCCGGGACCAGGAGCGGGTGTACGAGTGGTTCGGGCTGGTGCTGGGCTCTGCGCAGCGCCTCGAGTTCATGTGCGGGCTCCTGGACCTGTGCAATCCGCTGGAGCTGCGCTTCCTGGGCTCGTGCTTAGAGGACCTGGCTCGCAAGGACTATCACTACCTGCGGGACTCGGAGGCCAAGGCCAACGGCCTCACAGATCCGGGGCAGCTCGGAGACTTCCGAGACCCCGCCGTCCGCTCCCGCCTCATCGTCTACCTGGCGCTGCTGGGATCGGAAAACCGCGAAGCGGCCGGGCGTCTGCACCGTCTCCTCCCGCAGGTGGACTCGGTACTCAAGAGCTTCAGTTCTGTCGTTTCTTGCGGTGCCAACAGCCGCCCAGCCCCGGCCCGCAGCGACCCCGAGCCCGGCGAGGAGAAAGGGGACAGATCGGAGGAGCGGGGCCCGGAAGGGAATGGTGCGGCGCCTCGAGCCGACGGGCTGGGGTTTGGGGCCCAGGAAGAGCTGCTGCTGCTATTCACTATGGCCTCCCTGCACCCGGCTTTCTCCTTCCACCAGCGGGTCACCCTGAGGGAGCATCTGGAGCGGCTTCGGACGGCCCTCCGAGGGGACCAAGAGGACGGAGACGGGGAAGAGTGCAACTTCACAGCCCTGAGGGCCCAGGTAGAGCTCTTTCTTGGGAGGGGTGTGGGGAAGACAGCCTCTGGTCCAGGTACTTAGGGTCCTTAGAAACATCTTTACCAATCTGCATCTCCTAGACCTCAAGATTCTTCCCACTCTTCAAATACGGATATTAGTCGTATTCTTGATTTTCATGTATTAGACTACTTTCACCCCTCCTCCCCCTCGCCATAATGAGAAAGCTCTAGAAATCATCCACATTGGTAGAATAGACTCGGAGAAAATGAGGATCCCGACTTAGGCCCCCGCCTTTTCTTTTGGAGGTTCCGTTGCCTTTTTTTTTTCCCAGTGGTCTTTTGAACCTTCCCAAAGGTGCAGTGAGAGCTCTCAGGAGACTTGACTTCCCTAAGCAATTCCTTTCAAGTAGATTTAACTTTTTATAGTACAAGTTTAAAAGCTCTATCAGATCCTTCACCAGCGACTTTTTTCTGAGATCTGGAGTGTCCATTCCACAGAATGAAGGTGTTGCTTGCATTGGAGTAGGGCTAATTTTTGGCATAAAAACTTCATTTGAACGACGTCTGATGACCTTCTAAAGAATTTAGTAGTCTAAAAGGAAATTGAATCTATTTATTAATTTTGAATAGAAACAGCTGTATATCCTCTCAAAAAGTAGGCAATTTAATTCAAGACATACTGGTTATTCCTCTTCACTTTTGCAAAACCTGGAACATTGGCAGGTTTTGGTTGGGTTAGTTCCCATCACCACTGGGTCTATCACCATATGCTGGTACTTTTACTATATAGGCACAGATGTCATTTTCTTAAGGATCTTATTGAGCAAACCAGGTGTGATTGGGGAGAATGCATTTGAGCCAATTTTATACTTTCTGATTTTAAAATTAGATTTATATATGACTTTATAAAACCATCTGTGCTGTAATATAATATTCCATTTTCAGTTCAGTTGACTTGTTAAACTACTTAATAGAACTCACTTATTGGACTACATATACTTTCTCCACCTCTTTCATTCCTTTAAATTTTATCTTTGGAATTGTACCTTCTCCTGCAAAAAAGGCCAAATGGACTGAGAAAGGATTTTCTAAGTTTTATGCCCTTACTGTGGCTTTGTAAAGAGACCTTTTTTTTTTTTTTTTTTTCCATCTCCGGAAGTTTGGAGATAATGTGCAGGAACTTTATAAAACCATTTCACTCTTAAAAAAAAAAAAAAACAACCTAAAGTCATTTGATATGTAGATTTTTAATTCTCAGAAGTTCCTTAGTATTTTTAAATAAGAATATGAGATCATACTAATATTTTGCTTTTCACGAATTGCTAAGTAATTTTGTCCTGGGAAATAGAAGTGCCTAAGTTTTTTTCCTTAAAAATGTCAATTCTTTTCAGACATTTAATATATATGTACACATATATTATAGGACAGCTATTTAGAATTTAGTCTGTATGGAAAATGAAAGTATGGGCAAGTCCAGTTGTAATCTTGAGGAAAGAAATTCAGATTATGATAAAGTCATTTTAATATTCCCCAACACTTAAAAAATAGTTTGAGTGTTTGAAGCTTTACTTAGTGGAAAAATGTCTAATCACATCAGCAATCTTCAAGCAGCCCGAGCCTGTGGTCAGAGACAGTTGAAATAAAACCTGGTCTCCCTTCAAGGAGCTTACATTCTAATAAGGATTTGGCTTGATTTATCCATAGAATTGATAGGCATGTATTTAATCTTGATTTTTTTTTTCCTTTTACTGGAAAGTTTACTTGGAAGAGAATTGTTGGGAGTTTAGTGAATGAAAGAAAGAAAAACTGTATGAAAGTAAACTTTCTGAAGACTCCCCAGGGCATTTCCTGGCAAACCAGGTTCTGCTGAGAGAGGAGTGGATAGATCCTGTATTAGACATCCTGCCATTAATTTCAGAAAGTCATTACAATTTTCAAAAAGTATCATCTATGCTATGTTGGTGTGAAGAGTCAACTTAAATATTTAGTATTACAGGTGATCATTTTTAGAGGGGGCTTTCGAACCATACCAAAATAAATGTGCCTCCACATTCATTACTTATATTATGTTTAGGTCCTAGCATTTTCTCCCCTCTCTGATCAAGAGTTCAGTCACATCCACTTCTCTAATTACGTTCTCATTACGCTACACTGGTGTATTCTGCTGAGGAAGAGCCAGGAGGATACTCATTCTTGGTCCTGTGACGCCAAGTCCATACTCCTGTCACTTAATTCCTCTTGGGAAGGGGTTGATTGGCCACCGAGTCCATACAGCTGTTCCCCTACCCACTCCTACCAGATGGATGAGGGCAAGAAAAGGGAGCTGCCGGGGTCTGTGAGGAAAAAGAAGGGGTGGGAGGCGCTATTTGGCTGTCAGGGAGGAAAAGCCCTAAGCCTCGTGGATTTCTGCCCTGAGGGGGTTGAAATCTGTTCCAGAGTGCGAAGTGCCTTAGGCGGAGAGGATGGAGCGGGTGTGCCCTGATCACGTGTTGCAGTGGCACTGTCTGAGTGGGAGGTGGATGGAGTTTAGCTCTGGGTCTCCATGCGGGGCTTCTCCCATTCCCCCCTCAAGATGGCGGCGGGGGCCTCTCCCGTCACGTGATAGGAGTTGTTGGGTCCCGCCCCCTTTCGGGTTGGCTGGCAGTGAGCTGGGGGCTGAGAGCGTCAGTCTTTATGTAAGCTCTGCTCGTCTCTTCTGCTCTGGGGGGGGGTGGGGTGGGGAGAAGGCGGACCCAGTGGAGGGGCGGAGCTGGAGCTGGGAGGGGCGGGGCACACGCCTCGGCAGAGGGGCCAATGGGAAGCTGGGGCGGCGCTGGGGGCCTAGCATCCCTCTTTGCTTGTTGTTGGCGAGTGCCTGGCGGCTTTCTCCATTGGTGAGCACCTGGAGGAGTTTGGAGATTTAAGTAGAAAGGTTTCCATTCCCAGCTCAGTCCAGAAAGCTTTAGGAAGAGGGATGATAAGACGCAGACCCAAATTCCAAAATTTTTAAATTGTCGTTCAACAGGTGTTCATTGCTAGTGCCTCAAATTGTAGTTTTGTTTGTTTTCTCGAGACGTTTTTAGTGAGTGGACCAGTGCTCCGACAAAATAACCAGAAAAAAACATAGCACACCTGTAGCTTTGATGTCAATCTGGCCATGGAAAGCTGACAAAACACAAGCTGAATTTATAAGTTTATGTAACATAATTTAATATATAATATTTTAATATACTAAATAAACATACTGAATACCCAAAAGAAGTATGATTTCAATTGTATGAATGTTGAGTTGTAGTACTGTAAAGGGCAACCATGTCCTCCCAATTCAATTCGTCAGGCTCAAAAGCTAGCAGTCATCTGTAATTGTTCACAGTCTCTCACCTTCTTTCCATCATGTGCATTCTGCTGCCATAGCCCATCAGTTTCACCTTTCCAATATCTCTCACATATACCCCCTTCTCTCCTCTGACATTGCTACCACTTTAGTGCAGGCCTTCATCATCTCACATTTGAACTATTGCAATATCTTGCTGGTGGATCTCTTTGCCTCTAATCTCTTCCTTCCTTCAATCATTTCTTCATTCACTTCCTAAAATGATTTTTCAGTCATATCACCTTCCCTTCCCAACTTTGATAAAGCCAAGTGGCTCCCTATCATTTCCAGGCTCAAACATAAAATGCCATAATATTTAAACCTGTTTATAACTTAGCTTCTTTCTGCCTTTTCAGTCCTTTTAAACCTTACTCTCTTCCATGCACTCTTTCATCCAGTGACACTGCCCTCCTGACTGTTTAGGCAGTGAAGAAAACTGAGATGAAAATAGATTGTCCATTGTGAGGACCAACAAGTGGGACAGGTTTGCTTGATCTTAAAGTGCATAGAAAGAAATAAGTGGTTAGAATATGGGAAAAGTAGAAAGGACCTCAATTGTAAAGAACTTTAAATGCCAGATAGATTACTTTGAACTTGGAGGTAATAATGAAGAGCTACTGGAGTTTTGAGTAGGACATTAATATGGTTAGATATAAGCTTTTAGGAAAACTGTTGTAGCAACTACACAGTGAGAAGCTACAGAGGTAGAGACACCTATTAAAATTTTTTTGCAACACTCTAGATGATGACAGCCTGAAATACAAGGTGTTAGCTGTGTGAGAGGAGAAAAGTGGGATGTTGCAAGACTAGCAAGGACAGCATTTGACAATTGGTTGGTATATATAGGATGAGTGAAAGTGAGAAGTTGAAGATGACAATCCACTTTTGTATCTGAATGACTGGGAAGCAACAGCGATGCCCTTGCTGGTAAAATGAAGTGGAAAGACAGGAGTGTTTATGGGGATTTATTTTCTGGACATGTTGAGTTTAAAATGACTGGAATAATTCAGTTAGAGATGCTCAAAAGGCATTGCAGTATATGATAGTGGATGGGAGCCCAGGATAGAGAATACTTCTGATTTTTTCAATCTGAGAATCATCTGCATAGAAATAATAATTGAACATATAAAAATTGGTGATATCACCAAAGGAAGTAGTAATTAGTCAAAAAAGTAATTATTAAACACCTACTATATAGCAGGTACTGTGCTAAGCACTTGAAATACAAAAAAAGGCAGATTGGAGATAAATAAAGGGAAGCTACTTGAATTAAGAAGAATTGGAAAAGGCTTGTTGTAGATGGTGGGATTTTATCTGGGACTTGGAGTAGAACTGAGAAGGGAGGAAAAGAGAAGATGGTCCAAAACAGACTTATGAAGATGTGGGGGAGGGGAAGATGGCTAGTGGGCATAAAAGGGATGCATGATTGAAAGATCAGCAAAAGATACTGATGAGGGACTATCAGACAGGTAAGTGGAAAATGAAGAAAAAGCAGCATCAGGAAAACTAGGACAGGAAAGAATATCCAGGGTAGAGAGAGTGATTAGCTATGCCCAGTATTGCAGAGAGGTCAGGAAGGGTGAAGATTGAGAAAAGGCAGCTAGATGTGGCTATTAATAGGTCATCATTCACTGTTGATTTTCACAGTTTTAACTTGAAACAGCATCTCAATTACTTTTGAATTTTTCTCTTATTTTAAGGTATCCCAGGCCTAACACAATATCCCAAATAAGTACACCAATAGAGCTGAGAACTAAGCAGAAGAAAAGGATCTAAAGAGAAATATACATTATACTTGACCCATCCCCATTAGTTTTTAGGGTATTGCTACTTACGTTTCATTAGCGTACTTGGGCTTTTAGCTCCTAGAAACTGAAAAAAATCATTATTCCAGTAATAACAACAATTACAAATATATAGAAGTCTTCAAATGCTTGTTTATCATTTGTTATCATGGGATTTTAATGATGAATATTTTGAGTTATTAGATTTGGCTATACTTTAAAAGTTGGCATGTCTATTTTTAACACAAAATTTATAATTAAAGCATGTAATTTTAACTCTTTGTTTATTGTACTATCACTTCTATGTAGCATTTATATAATTAAGAGATATAATGTCCCAGGGCAATCAGAATATTAAGGAAATCAGAAACCATGTCATGCTAGGAAGAGTTGAAGGAACTTGAACTCTAGTCTGGAGAAGAGAGAACTTCAGGAGAATATTTTGGTTATCTTCAAATTACCAAAGGAATTTTAAGGATTGATATATGCAAGAGGGATTAGTTAATAAGTAAAAATTGTAAGGAGGTACATTTTCAATTAAAAATGTTCTGACTAATGATGATGTTTTATTTTTAGTTGTGTCTTACTTTTCATGCCCCCATTTGGGGTTTCCTGGGCAGAGATACTGAAGTGGTTTTCCATTTCCTTCTCCAGCTCAATTTTCAAATTAGGAAACTGAGGCAAACAGGAATAAGTGACTTGCTCAAAGTCACAGCTAGTAAGTAGTTGAGGCCCGATTTGAGCTCTGGGGAAATTCATCTTCCTAAATCCTAACTTCCTAACTTTGTCCACTGCCTTGAGATGGAATGTGCTGCTTTTTTGAGATAGTAAACTCCCCATCACTGAAGATTCAAGAGGAGCAGTTACTAACAGTGTGGCCCTGGTCAAGTTACTTAATCCTGTTTGTCTCCGCTCCTCATCTGGAGAAGGAAATGGCAAACTACTCTAATACCTTTGCCAAGAAAATCCCAAATAGGAGCACAAAGAATCACACATAATGGAAAACAAACTAACAACAAGAAGATTCAAACAGAGAAGCTGGATAACTACTTATCAAAGATACTGTAAATTAACTTCATGATTTGAGTAGGAGTTGTATTAGTTGACCCTGAAATTAACTTCAATCTCACCATTTTTAATGCAAAACTAAGCCAGTATTGCTATTGCTAAATGTGGTAAGTTCTGTGATTTAAGAATATTTTCCAACATCCAGTATTCCTTTTGAAATCAGTATCTGTTGAGACAAAGTCTCCAACGATATTCCCTGGGCTCAGAATGCAGAACCTAGTTATTTCCAAAACCTGATTCCACTCCTAAGGGGCATGGAAAGTTTGATCTGCTCCATTTCTAACCTGAGCTGGTTTGTCCCTCTTTATTTAGGACTTTAGGAGGGGACCTTGTTATAATAGTTATAGACATGGTATAGACAGCCAGTCAACTATAAGCCTATTATATCTCTAAGAGTTCTTCAACTTAAGTAGTCCTCCAATTATAGCCTCCTCAGGATCAGGAATTAGAGACATCATCACCATACTCAGCAGGTATTAATTGCCAAGAACTAAAAATCTCAGGATCTGGGGAAACAATGTGGATTTATGCACACTTTCCCTCCATCTATCCTTTGGCTGTACTTAGTCAATCATTCCACTGAAACACTTTTTCACAGGTGCTATGGGGTTTCTCTTTATTTGACCTTGATGTCTGAGGAAATTAGATAGTATATTAGGGATCATGCCATGATTAGACTGCTCCTTTTGTGGTAGAATGGAGAATGGATTGGAGTGGGGAGAGACCCAACCCAGCAGGAGCCTACACCAAAAGAGAGAAAACTGACAGATTTTGCCACAGCTTGGATATGGGGAAGAAAAGGGAAGCATGAGAAGTCCTGGGGGACTCCCAGGTGTCAGGTCTGGTGGATGCCTCTGTTGGTAGGACTGGGTTTGATTGCAATGAGAATGGACATTGCGGTTTCTTTATTTTTGTTCAGTGTGAAGGAGCAAAGGCAGTTCATGATGGGAACTGTGTCAGCAAATGTAAAGGAGAGTAACAACTTGAGAGGGCTGGGTAGAGTTGAATTGGTTGTACAGGAGGTCAAGATGGGGAAAAGGAGAGAGAGTAGCTGTTCAAGAATTGTGGCCTGGGAAAGATTGAAGGATCACAGTGCAGAGACGTTGTGTTTTGTAAGGGATGGCTGAAAGAAAAGCGACAAGCCAGTAGATTACAGTCAGATAAGAAGGTTCAGAATTCTTAAACATAGAAGTGGCTCATTTTTGGTTGATAGCAAGGCAAAGTGACCGGTGTGACTATCTTTGTCCATGGTTGAAATGAGGCGGAGGAGTAGAACATGAGAAGTGAATCAATGAGAAACTGAGTAGTTACCAATTTGAAGAAGAGTCAGTAAATATGTTAATGGCTCCTAGTGGGGACAGAAGTTGGGAAGGAGAGAAAAAGTGTAAATGAGGTACTAAGCTCATTTGAGAAAGAGAGGGGAGTGACTTTGGGGTCTATAAACAACAGCTGTCGGAATTTGGATTGAGTAGTAGATATGTATAACATGAACCTCAAAGGAAGATAAATTATTGTGGGGATTAAAACTATCCCACCTACAATAAAGGAGACTGAGGCAAAGCTTTGAGCCAATTGCATTTTATTAAATGGTCTTTGATCTCTTCTAGTGAAGTAGATCTCAGATCTTCCTTGCAATCTGAGAGGCCTCCTCCTTCTAGATCCCTATTTTTATGGGACTAGATGTCCGGTTATTCCTGAACAGCTATAACTAATACAGAATATCCATTGATTGACTTATGACACATAAGCTAAAATAAGCAAAATAATATGTCAGCACAAGGGTTTGGGCAGGAGGAAATGGTACAAGTTATCACAAGTTGGATTGTCCTGCATGGTCATAAGATGGTCATCTGCTCCTATTGAACAAATGATTGGCCTGGAAGTACAGAAATATTTAGGGAGCTTTCCACATGGTTGTGATCTCTGACACACTGGGTTTGGTCACCATGACAAGGCAAAATAAGGCTGGAGGATCTTTAATCAACTTTCTATATAGTTAAATAAGTGAGTTTAGAATGTGCAGCTCACAGCTCTAGGGCCTTACATACAGAACTTTGCGATGACTATCAAATTGGTTGATATTGGTTGGAATAGGGTAAGGCTCCAAATAAATCATCTCTCACATTACTAAGTGATGGAGGTAGGTGGAGAATCCTGAAGGGATCTTGGGGAGTAAGGACAAGTTGGCTTGACCAATGAGCTGAGGAGGAGGAGTGAAAGTACAGCCTGAAAAGGGTGTCTAGGGAGGCCATATTATCAGTGAGAAGCAAGAATTCAATAATAACTTATAGATATGGAAGAAGTAGGAAGAAAAAAGATTTAAGATTAAATTTTTGTTGTCTGTGGAACTGGCATTTCAAAGGAAAAAGTATGGGAAAAGTGGAGGAAGTGGGTGACTGGTGTAAAGGGTATGATAAGGTGTAAGACTTTATCATTGAGTAGAGAGTCCCACTTTCTTCCCAATAGATGTTTGAGATTAGACTGAATGTAAGTGCAAAATGAAAGGGTAAGCACTGTAAAAGAAGAATGAATAGATAATTATTTAGTAAATAGACTATTTATATCCTTTGTTAATTAAGCTTTTCTTGCCTGTACATAGACAGCACTGAATAAATGATTGGTAATTAACTAAAATGATGTATTAGAGATAAGTTAGTATTGTGGTTTGAATTTTTATTTGCCCCAAGCAGCTAGATTGATGCTTATATTAGATTGATGTTCAGTCATTTTCAGTTGTGTCCAACTCTTTATGATCCCTTTTGGAGTTTTCTTGGCAAAGCTACTAGAGTGGTTTGCCATTTCCTTCTCCAGCTTATTTTACAGATAAGGAAACAGAAGTAAACAGGATTAAGTGACTTGCCCAGGTTTCTGAGGCCAGCTAGGTGCCTCTTTTGTGTGATTACTTGATTTTGTGAAGACCAACTAGGATAGTAGTTTTTGTTCATAGAAAGGCTAAAAATTTATCTTTGATTAGTGAAGTAGTCATGCATAATTTTATATAATAGAAGCATTTCCATTATAAATTTAATGTGGTATTTAATTCTTGCATAACAATTCATTTTGATTTCATGTCATGCCATGTATGTGATCTATTGACTTTCATCAAATTTATATACAAAGTGTGACAAGAATGTTATATGAAGTTTTGGCATTGTGGCTACGGAAAATGGTTTTTCAGGTAGAAGTTAATCTTTTAGAAACTGTGTTTTGAAAATACTTTCACTTTGGATTGTGAACTGAGAAATAATGATTTTGAAGAGATAGTTTTGAGGATAATGTGGGTGAAGACTAGGTCTCAGGAACAGAAGGCCAATAATTCTCAAAAAGAATCCTAAAAATTTGAAGAGAATCACAGGATGAAAATGTCATATTCCTGTTTTAGATCCTTTTATCTTAAACCAACTCAGTTCTCTTTTGTTGTACGTTCGTGGGGAAAATTTGAGTTTTTTACTAACTTGTTAACCACTGTCATGAGAATTCCCTTAAAGGTATCCAAATGAATAGATTTCATGTACTTGATGAGGTTCTCCAAAAGCTTATTTTTCTTGCAGATATTGTGCTGATGGTCTCAACCCCCAAACATAATAGAACCTCCTCCTTGATAAGACCATGATTAGTGTTGTTTAAAGTTAGTATAGAAAAAGCTGGATGGATGAATAATGTTATTTGGGTGACCAGTAGTGCATTATTAGTCATATCAAACATACACATATATATCATATGTGTGTGTATGTGTGTGTGTGTGTGTGTATGTAGGTACAGGTTTTGCAGTTAGTGAGGTAATTCCAGATTTGAATAGAAGAAAGAAAGCAGCCTGGAGTACATTTGAAAAATTACAGTATTTTTTTTTTAATTTCAAAGTTTCCTCATACAAAATAATTCATTGATTTTCTTAGAGGACCTTATCAAGTTCTTTATAGAATTTTGTATATATTTGGGGACATAAATGCAGGGATCATGGTGATCTATTTGGTTATATCCAACACGAATTCTTGAAGGTCAGGTGACCAGAGAAGTAGTATGATAATAGTGATAAATTTCTTGGATTTGTGGTCTAGAAGATCTGAATTCATATCCTGCTTAGATGGACAGGTATAAATAACACAAGTAAAACATTTTAAAAAGCTAAAATGTTTTTGAAAATGTCACATATTATGATCGTGCTTCAGGAAGTGATAATTTTTACTGCTTTAGGGTACCTGACAAAAAAAACTTCCTCCCATTCCTTAATTTTCTTCTTCAAAGAGAAACTGCTAGCTGTTCTACATAGTTTTCTGATATGGTAATCCAAATGTTAATGTGGATATAGTTCAATTACCCTAGTAGAGATTTGGTTAATTATTCATTAGATAAAGATCACAAGTTTAGTGTTAGAAGAGTTAAGGAGATAAGGATAATGAGGAAGCACAAGTATTTAGAAGGATCATCAACATGAAGTTAGCAGAGTTAATGGCAGTAGTTGGAGATGAACCAAAGAAGACTATCAGTCAAAGGGAAAGTCATTGAAGAAAGTAGGATTGTATCCTGGATATGGGTACGTAAATGAATGACTCTGAAGAGGGTGGATTTGAAGGAACTTGAAAGAAGATTGTTAGTAATTAATGGCAAAGCAAGTTTCTGAAATGAAAATTCAGTTTTGAAGTCTGTCTTTTTTTTTTTTTTTGACATTGAAAAAGTCACTTAATCTCTTTAAACCTCTCTCTCTCTATATATATATGAAAGACTATATCTTTAAGGGGTCCCTTGTAGTTCTAAATTGTATGATCCTAGAAGTAATACTGAAAAGCTAAAAGTAATTGGAGTAAGCTAACTTCTTTCTAGCTCTGTAAAACTAAAAAGGAAATGGTGCATGAGAGCTGAGGAGGGGCCAGAAAATGACCATCAATTTGATGTTCTCAAGGGAAAGTTTCATTTATTGTAGAAGTAAAACAAGAAATACAAAGTGTTGCAGTTTAGCTGCAGAGTAGTGCAGTTTCTTCAACTATTGGACGTTCCAGAAGTCTTAGTGCTGTTTAATAAGATTGAAGAGGAGTTTAACAGTGAAATAATCAATTCTAAGGGCACAATAGAAATCTTGAACAGAAAGCATAAGGGCTAGATAGAGCAGGGGGTGAGTTAAAGTGCATGGTTATCAGAGGGAATAAGTGGCAAGGAAAGAGAGTTTGCCACCTAGATATAGTGTTTCATGACAAGAATTAAGGATGAGGGGGCATTTTGGAAGGACTCTCAGCAATAACAGAATATAAAGTAAAATCAGCCCTAAGATTGCTATGGTTGGAAAAAGGAGTCTTATTCAAGGCTAACCCACCAAAATAAAATCAAAAGTGAGATGAGGAACACAATAGAAACTCAGATTGGTCTAGAACTGAACTTTTGATTCACTGAACTGGTTGAGTTAGTTTATCAAGTCAGTTGGTGTGTGTTGTAACAACTGCTTCTGTCACATATTTGATACCATCTCCAAATTTATATTTGAACCAGATATTTGGATTAGGCTGTAGAAAGTGTGTGTGAAAGGGAGTAGTGAATGGAAGTCTTGTTTCTTCTCTGAACTTTAAACATTCAACATATACATTTATCTCTTGATTTCCTTTCATTGTCATTCTCTCAGTAGCAACAATAGATTAGCCTTCTAAAGCTGAAAGGTAACTGACTTTCAGCATTAAATATTGTTACTCGAATTATCGTTTGAACAGCTGGACATGTTACTATTATTGGATGATGATTTACATTATTTAAGACCTGTGGCTTCTAGCAGTATGAAAAGTAAAATTTGTTAGATAATTTTTTTTTAATAACCATGGTGAAGTAAGGCTCATTGGCCTGTCTAGTTTAAACTTGATAGCATGTCATTATAGCTATAAATAGAATCATTCAAAAAGAAAAAAACTTTAAGCTTACAAGCATTTTAAAAATAGAATGCTTATTTTTTAGAAATTCTTTAAAGTTCTATAAAAGTCTGAAAAAGCTTGTACTGTGAAATTACTTTTAATTTTAGTAAAAATCTTTACCTTTAGTTCAAGAAAGGAGAACTGCCTTATTATGCTTATATTTTATTTTACTTAAAGAATTCTTTTAATTTAAATCCTAATTGAAAGAACCAGGAGAAACATTTAAGATTATGTAATGTTAAATCAGAATTGAACTTTTATTATTAAAAATGAAGTTTGACAAACACATATCTATTTTCATTGACTCTTTTATAGTAAAGAGATGCTCTCTAGGACTGGGTCCATACATAAACCAAAGTAGTTTTAAAAATTGGAGTATAATATTTTATGAACCTGCATACGATCTGTTCATATTATCATAGTATCATCTTTTTTGCTCATGAGAGGAGTTAGTTATTTTATTTTTTATAAAAGTAATTTGCAATTGAATATTTAGGTCTTTTGCATTTTGAAATCTGGAAAATGACAAACAGACAACATCCTGGGAAAGAGAATCCCTTGAACACATTGACTTCATCATAGAGAGTTCAAAAAGCACAAAATGTTGCAGAGTGTTTTTGTATATAGTCTTCATCACTTAGACCGAACAAAAGACATTTTTGTTTCTTTCTGACTTCTTCACACTCAGTAAATTAATTCTTCTTTACATTGTCTCTGACATCATGTCCTTCCTTTTCATACCCAGTGTCACTATCTCAGTTAAGCTTCATATTACCCCAGGGATTGTTGGGTCATAGATTTAGAGGCTGGATGAATCCTTACAGTTGTTTGGCCAGTTCCCTTAAAGATAAAGAAACTGAGGCACAGAGAGATTAAGTGAATTTACTAAGATCACACAGCTAAAACCCCTCAAAAGCTATTAAGTGACTAAGGCAAGGTTGGAACTCAATTTTCTGGCTATGTCAGCCATTCTACGCACTGTGGTTGTTAGCTATCTCAGTAGGCTGAAAATTGGCTGTCTTTCTTCTGTTATTAGTATCCTGAATACACTGTATACTTGCCATCACATTAATCATAAAATCTTGCACTGACACATTCATGATTCTGAAATTCCTTGATCTCATCATAACCTACTTCATTTCCATTTTTCCCTTATCCTTGAATTCCAGAAACTATGTTCTTCCTTGTTAGTTCATCCTTTGGTCCCTCAACTCCTCAGTTCTTTTCCAGGCCATCATCCCCAATATTAGTTTCATTTTCTTCTCTTTGCTATTTTTGTAGTGAACCAGTTCAGCTCTAGACTGTTCTCTTCTCTTCTTTTCCATTGTCTTCTTATCCTATTGCCTCTTTTCCTGCCAGACCTTAGCCTTAGATTACTCTCACCTTCTGCTATTTCTGTTACTGAAGGATGCTAGAGAAAATCAGAAAACTGTTCTATCTAATCCACTACAGATTTATGTTGCATAGTTTACGCTGGGGCCTTCTTGTGTCAGTCTTTTCATTTCCCTTAACTTTTTCATTACTCTACTTACCATTGCATCTCTTCCAAATCTCTTCAAACCTCTCATGTCTACCCCTCTCAGCTGAATATCTTACTTCACATTTTACTTTAAAAAAACTGAGGCCATCTGTGGATTCTTCTGTTCTTCAGCTCCTCACCTCAAAGTAATTCATTTTCTTTCAGCAGGCTAACCCCTCAAAATTTCACCTGTCATCTTCAACAGATTTCTACTTTTGTCATCCCTCCTCTCTCTCATCCACAATATTTCCTGTCTGTTGATTGCTTCTTTTTCTTGTCCAAACGGGTCTTCTCACCTATTTTCAAAAAAAAAAAAAAAAAAAAAAACCTTTTATTTCATCCATCTATCTCACCTGTCGTTTCATATTTCTCCTTCCTTTTCTGGCTAAACTCCTTGAGAAGACTATTTGTAACAAGTGCTACCAATTCCTTTACTCCTTTCTTACCTTTTTATATAATTGTTTCTGACCTCATTATTCAGCTGTTCTCTGCTGTGGCAGTGAAGATGAAATGACTGGGGAAACAAAGATTTGAGTTTCCAAGTATTTGGATTTATTAAATAGTACATGCCTAATGCCCAACAAATAAGGACCAGTCGTGTTCCTCAGTTTAGGCACTGCCCCCCAAATATAGGGAGGCATATATTAAAAAGAATTTCTCAAATAATATTAGCTAATTAAAATAAAACAATCAGGCTATATTAGGTGATCTGATTAGGGACTTTTCAAGTTGGGAGAGGTAAATGAACAGGTACAATTATCTAAAATTAGAAAAAAAAGTATTCCATTTCCCCTACAAGTGTCTATACAATCAATCATTACAGGGCTGGTTTTCATATAAGACATATGGGTTGCTTGAGATATATAATTGTGAGAAAACTTATATCAGTCTTCAGATCTGACCAGGTTTCTGGTCGGCATAACCTAGGACCTTAAGTGAGGGATCTCTAAGCAGAAGAAAAAGGTGGTCCAGTTTTCTAGCCATGCAAGGCTAGTTTCAAACAATGCAACAAAGTCCTCTCACAATTCCTACAATTGAATAAAATTTTTTCACACAAGACAGAAATTAGACTAGACCCGTAATTGAATAGAAAGGAAAATAAGCTAGCTCCAGATTTGAGTCACAGGATGGAGTCAGTGTGGTTCATTCAATTCCCACTACCATTTGGTATTCTAATCCCCTCAATTTCCTCACTCTAGTTGCTACCAATCTCTTAATTGCTAAATCTGGTGATTTTTTTCTCTATTCTAATGTTTCTTGACCTCCCTGCAGCCTCTGAAACTTAACATTCATTCTCTTCTTGGTACTCTTTTCTTTAGGTTTTCCTAACATTACTCTGTAACTTACATCATAATTGCTTGGATACTAAGGGTAGTATAGACAAGAGATAAAATTTGAACCTAAGTCTTCCAGACTTAGAGGCTAACTGTCAGTCTCTACTTACCCTGCTTTTATTCAATAAATATTGAAAATATTGATTAATGAAGTGGCCTTTTGCTAAGGGCAAACTCCTTTATTTGTACAGATGATCTTGTTCCATTCTATCTTCTGCAATAAATTCTTTTCAGTTATCCCTACTTTCTCACTTACGTTTAATCCCTCCATGTCTATTCCTATTTTGCATGCACTTATCTTCTTCATCCTCAGAAAACCCTTACTTGAACCATCCTTCCCCACTAACTTTAATTCTATGTTCTCTCTTTTTTTTTAATTTGAGAAGGCTGTATACAATAAGTTTCTTCATTTTTCATTTAATTTTCTACAATCTGGCTTCCAACTTTATCATGCACAGAAAACTAAACTTCTCTAAAGTTACTTATAATCTCTAAATTGCCAAATCTAGTGGTCTTTTCTCAGTCTTCATCTTTCTTGACTTCTTCTCCTTTGAAACTGTCAATTGCCTTCTTTTCCTTGATACTCTCTTCTCTGTAGATTTTTTTTTTGAACCCTTCCCTGTTTCTGCTCCTTCCTAACTGATTGTTCTTTCTGAGTTTCCTTTACTGGATCTTCAGCCACATCATGCCCACTAAGTATTTTCCAGAATTCTGTCCTGGATCCTTTTTTTCCCCTCTATACTTTTTCAACTGATAACCTTCCTGCTGACTTCCAATCTGTTATCTCCAATTATTTTTCATCTTGAATTTGATATCCTATAGTCATCTTCAACTCAATGTATCCAGAATGAAACTCTTTATCCTTCCCTACCCCACATTGTTCCTTCATTTTAATCCCTCTGTTACTGTTGAGGGTAGAATCAACTTTCCAGTCACCCAAACTCACAGTATAGCAATGATCCTCAACTTCTCATTCTCTCTCATCTCCATTACCAACATCTGTCACTTTTACCCTTGCGACATCTGGTGCATATGCCTCATTTCATGCTGCCCACCACCCTGATACAGATTCTCATCACCCCAGCTTCTGTGTTCCTGTGACTACCCATTGAAGTCTATCCTCTTCTCAGCTAGCAAGAGTGATTTTCCCTAAGGCTCAGGTCTAATGATGTCTTTTTTCTCTCCCCAACCCTATTTAATAAATTCCAGTAGTCCCCATCACCTCAAAATCAAATATAAAATCTTCTGGTATGCAAAATTTTTTATTACCTATCCTTTTCACCACCTTATCACCCCCAAAGTCCATGACCCTAATCTTTTTACTGTTCCCGGCAAAAGACACTTCATCTCCCGACTGGAAATTTTCATAAGTTGCTATTTGCACTTGAAATACTTTGCTTTTTCTTCTCTACCTCCTGACTTCATTCAAGTCCCAGCTAAATGCCACCTTCCAGAAGAGATCTTGTCCAAGTTTCCTTAATTATAATGCCTTCCCTCTGTTGATTATTAACAATTACCTTGTGTATAGTTCATTATTTATTTATTTGTTTATTTTGCTGAGGCAATTGGGGTTAAGGGACTTTCCCAGGGTCACACGCTAGGCAATGTTAAGTGTCTGAGATCAGATTTGAACTCAGGTCCTCCTGACTTCAGGGCTGGTGCTCTATCCACTGGGTCACCTAGCTGCTCCATGTATAGTTTATTTATATAGAGTTATTTTAAGCGTAGGGCCATTGGATAAAGAGTTAGGCCTGGAATCAAGAAGACCTGAGTTCAGATCTGATCTCAAACTCTACTACCTGTGTAACCCTGGGAAAGTTTCTTAATCCTGTTTACTTCAGTTTTCTCGTTTTTAAAATAAGAAGTAGAAGGAAATGGCCAATCACTTCAGTACTTTTATGAAGAAAACCCCAAATGGGATCATGAAGAGTTATACACAGCTTAAAACAACTGAGCATTTTAAGCAAGTTGAATCCTCCATTAGATTGTTAGGTCCTTAAGAAACAGAAATACCTCCAGCTCTATGGGCCTAGTACATAGTAAAAGTTTAATAAATATTTGTTGTCTTGACATTTGATATTGATGATACTTTTTTTTTCAATTGAAACACAGCCACTCTGAGTCAGAAGCTGGGCTTCAACCCAGATCATTTAGATTCTGAAACTGGATCTAATCATCATGCCTTGCTGCCTCTGTATATAAATACAGGCCATCCTAATAAAGATTATTTTACAAATGTGAGAAAGTGCAATTTAAATGTTTGTAGTCAGATGTTTTGACTCGCATGTTTTATTCTGTTTATTTTTGTTATTCTGGGGGCAGTTTTTTCTTGTTTTGGAATTTTTTCCTCTTCAAGGTCTTGAAAATTGATCCCTCAGTACCTTAAAAAATGTTTTTCCTCAAAATATTTTAGCGTGCAACATGACTCTTCTACCGTCTTAGCCCACTAAAAGGAGCTCATACTTAACACAATTTCACCACCAAGTACACTTCCAAATGAGGCCTGGCTGATGAGTGGGTGAGTGTGCTTTTCTGCCAAATACTGGTCTAGTCAGGGCAGGTTCTTGCTCTTCATAGTTGGGCTGCTAGCCAGTCTCTGGACTTTGCTCCTAAATTTCCTAGTATCTAGCTCTTTTGACCTGTCAGACCTCACAGAGGTGTCAGGCTCTCCAGTGTCTTTCATTTGAAAACAGAAAAGAGAATATGCCGCGAGCACAGAAGTAATTTTGAGGCTCTTCTGCTGCAAGGCCCAAACCAGTTCATTCTGGTCCTCTTCAAAAATGAAGGACTGGGGCAGCTATATGGTGCAGTGGATAGATCACCAGCCTGAAGTCAGAAGGATCTGAGCTCAAATCTGGCCTCAGATAGTTCTTAATACTTGTTAGCTGTGTAACCCTGGGCAAATCACTTAACCCCAATTATCTCTCAAAAAGGAAAAAAAAGTCACTTAGGAAGGACAAACAACAATAGCATCTAGCCTTATTCTCTCTCCTGAATTCTTCCTACATCAACAACTGCTTATTAGACATTTCCAATTAGATGTTTCAGACATTTCAAACTTAACCTGTCTAAAATAACTCATTTTTTCCCCTAAATCCCTTTTTTTGAACTTCACTGTTTCTGTTGAGCTAACTGCTATTCTTCTAGTCATTCAGGTATCACCTGTGACTTCTCTGTCTTACTCTGTGAGTCCAAGTCTCATAAATTGTACTGCCATAGCATCTCTGGTATCCATCGCTTTTTTTCTACTGAAACACTCATCAGTGTTAACCAACTGTTCTTATGAAATGATCCCCTAATCAGTAAACCATCTTTAACCATTAAAATATAATCTAACTTTTTTTTGGGGGGGTGGGGAGGTGATGTAATTGGGGTTAAGTAACTTGCCCAGCGTCACACAGCTAGGAAGTGTTAAGTGTCTGAGGCCAGATTTGAACTCTAAGTCCTCCTGACTTCAGGGCTGGTGCTCTATCCATTGCATCACCAAGCTGCCCCAATCTAAGTCTTTAAAGAAATCATTTGCACTGTATGGTTTTAGACTTAGTAGCCTTTGGCTTCTTTTATTTCTTAATCCTGAGCCTAATTTTCTATCACATTCTTCACTTTCATTTTGAATTCATCAACTGTTAAGTCATGCTTTGTTGACTTGGTCTAGGGGATCTTATCAAATTTTTCATATTTTTTCTTTTATTTTTATCCTCTGCAACAGATGTTAGTACATAAGCTACAATTATCTTCATGATTTCTTCATTACCTGTGCTTAACATGAGCGTTACAAGTTAAGAAGTGATCTTCCTTGTTGCCTAAATTGTAAGATCTAGAATTATAGATAGTTTGCTTGGATTAGGGAGTTTTCTCACTGGGAAATTACTATACCAAGGAAATAAATCCAACATCAAAATCAAAAAAAGAAGAAGAAGAAGAGAGTATTCAATGGAAATTTGGAATAAGAGGGGAAATGAAGGGGCAGGTGCTTTCTTGGGAGTTAAGTACATCCCTTATGCACCTTAGTGTGGCTCAATTAGGATATTAATGCAAAAAAAAATGCTGTAAAATACTTAACATGTTTGAAAACCATAGACAAAAATAGAATTTTGCCTCCTGGTGTTTGATGTCTTTTGAAATTATTTTTTAAAATTCCCTCATTCCTGCTTCAGTTAGAATTGCTGATAGTCTGTCAATTTTGATGGTTTTTTTAAAAAATAATATTTTCTTTTCCCAAATATATACATTTGCATTCACCTTTGCAAATCCTTGTGTTCCAGATTTTTCTTCTCCCTCCCCAAGACTGCAAGCAAACTGATATAGGTTAAACATATGTAATTCTTCTAAATGTATTTCCATATTCATCGTACTGTACAAGAAAAGTCAAATCAAAAGGGAAAAAATATGAGGAAAAAAATCAAACTACTACACCACCACCAACAAAAAGTGAAAATACTATCCTTTGAAGCACATTCAGTCTCCATAATTCTTTCTCTGGATGCAGATGCCACTTTCCATTACAAATCTATTGGAATTGCCTTGAATCACTTCACATTGTTGAAAAGAGCCAAGTCCATTACAATTGATCACATAATCTTGTTGCTGTTCTCTTGATACTGCTTACTTCATTCAGCATCAATTCATATAAGTTTCTCCAGGCTTTTCTGAAATCAGTCTACTCATCATTTCTTAAAGAACAATATAATAGTCTCATTATATTTTTGTACCATAACTTATTCAGCCATTTCCCAACTGATGGGCAACCATTCAGTTTCCAGTTTCTTGCCACTACAAACATTTTTGCACATGTGGTTCCTTTTCCCTCCTTTATGATCTCTTTGTGATACAGACCTAGTAGAGACACTGCTGGATCAAAGGATATGAACAGTTTGATAGCCCTTTAGGCATAGTTTCAAATTGCTCTCCAGAATGTTTGGCTCAGTTCACAATTTCACCAACAATTTCATTGTCCCAGTTTTCCCCACATCCCCTCCAACATTTTTCATTATTTCCTTGTCATCTTAGCCAATCTGAGAGGTGTGAAGTGGTACCTCAGAATTGTTTTAATTCGCGTTTTTCTAATCAGTAGTGATTTAGAGCATTTTTTCGTCTGACTAGAAATAGCTTTTAATTTATTTGCCTGAAAACTGTCTGTCCTTTTGATAATTTAAACTTTGGTGTATTTTTTTTTTCTTTTGGTCTAATATACCTGTGTTGATCTCTAGTAGATATCTTGTTTTGAAACTATTTTATAATAGCATTTTTCTTGGTTTGGGGATTAAACTTACCAGTCTATAATTTTTTCATATGTTGATGCTTGCATTTCTAATAGATTTATTCCTCTTTTACACAACTCATTTTTTTTATTTTGTCATGGTTAACCCCATTTGGACTGTAACTTCTTAGCACTTTAAATCATTTAAAAGTCATGTCAGGCCAGAAAGAAAATTAATTACATTTTTCTTTTAAAATTCCTTCTTGTATTTTCACAGAAACATGGTATTTGTATACCTATGTACTATAAGCAGGTAGTTTCAAATTTTATTTACGAATATTATAAAATTTAAATCTGTAAGGGGACCTTAAGTCTGAGTATATATGTGAGTATAGGTTTGTCCTGTTGTCCTGTCAACATCATTTTAAAATAACATGATAAATTATAACCAGTCTTTTTCACTTTTATTCATCTTTATAATTATAAAACTAATTTTTTTCTAGCATTTGATCCAACATTCTATTTTGATGGAATTTTACCCAAATTTTAGTGTTAGGTAGAGTATATTCTCTGCCACCTGGTAGTTTTAAACTTTTATTTCATAGAATTATGAAGGGAACAGTCAGAAAACTAGTTCAACCCACTTTTTTTATAGATTAGGAAACTGAGAATGAAATAAAATGACAACTTCTTCAGGTCATAGGTTACATAGCAGAGATCAGATTCAGTCCTTTCACTTCAGAGATTTTTCACCACTATAACAAGATCTAGAGCCTGTTGCTATTAAGATATTAGAATAGCTTATTCAGGATGAATTATGCATGACAGGAATTTTCTTGAAAGTGAAACTTCAAAGATAAACAATCATAACTATATATCATAAACCAAAACTACTTATCAGTATTCACAGTAGTTAACTGGTAACTTCTATGTTTCTCTGATGATAAGCGATTTTAAATCAAAATGTGAAATTTTTATTAAAAAATAGCTAGATAATACTTGAACAACTTTATATTGATCACAAAAATGGAATTAGGTGTATTTTTAGGACTTTTCAATGAAATTAAGCATTGTTTGGATTAAGTAACATGAGCCTAAGAATATCTTTAAAAACAAACAAAAAACACATACAAAAAAGTGTTCAGCCTTTGGATATCCCAGGTAATGAGGTTGGGAGAGGGAAGAAAGGAGGGAGAGAGGGAGACAACAACTTTTGTTTTAATTAGCATGTTGTTAAAGTATGCACAAAAATTTAAATCATTCTAAACTTAGAATGAATAATGTTATTTATTTTAATCATTGATGTCTTATGAACTGTCACTTTTGTTGGGGAATGTGAATTATGCAATTGGAGTGTACATAAATAATCTGCTTAATAATTGGTTGAGTGATCCTGGAGACATCCCAAAGTTTCATCATTTTAATCTAGTTTAGCAATCAATTCAATAATAATTTATTAAGTGTTTATATTGTGCTACTAGACATAGAAGGACAAAAAGAATAGTTTCTCCTTTCAAGGAGGTTACTTTCTATCTAATTAAATAGATAAATAGAAAGAAAAATAGGAAGAAAGAGAAAATTTCTCATATTGTGAAATAGGGACCAAATTTGGAATCCAGACTTTGTATTTGAATCATAGATAGGCTACTACCATCCATGTGACTACAGGCAAGTAAGCTACTTTTTTGTATCTCAAAAGCATCTTCATTTTATTTTTTTTCCATTAAATAAATGTTTATTCCACAAAAAAATGGCTTTTATATTCCACAGAAATATCACCATATAACACAATAACTTGACAAAGATACCAGTTTCTAGGAGACCAGAGCTCACTAAAAACTGGTGCTGAACTTGGCCAATCCAGGTCAATAGAGAGCATCTTCATTTTAAATATGAAAGAATTAGACTACGGGATCTTTAAAGTTCCTTCCAACTCTTAGGTCTTTTAATTTCTCATTATACTGCGTTCCCGCATCTTATTAGAACCATATTACTTTTGGGAGATGGCAAATTATAAAAAGAGGAATATAGAATATTACAAAGGAATAAATTCAAGTTGCTACATTTGAGAATTGGATTTGTTGTCAGGGGTTCTTAACCTGAACTTTTAAAAAATATTTTATAACAATTTTAATATAATTTGTTTCCTTGTGATCAAATATATTTCTTTTCATGACTTTAAAAACATTATATTGGGAAGGGTCACCAGTCTGCCAAAGGACTACAGGATTAAGAATTCTATAATTTTACTTATAACTAAAAAAAAATGACTTATTTTGTCATTCTTTTTGTGCCTTCTTTTGACTAAAGTACCCTTAAAGTTGCCGGTAAAATCGTTGCAGATATAACAAAAGTATTAAACTTTGAAGTTGTCTGTTATAGAGGAATTCTTTATCCTTATTAAGGGTGGTATAATGTGAATTAATGTAATCTTCTTTTTCATCTAGAATGATACTTCCCATGGTGATTTTATTCGAAATAATGAAACCAGTTTAATGGAACAAGCTCCTATACTTCATGATGGACTTACCATGGCCTCTCATAGATCTCAGCGAGAAGGTATGAAGATATTTTAAGGAAGTTTACTGTTGGCTTCAGTATTTCTTAAAGTATGCTAGAAAAAAATATACATATATGGAAATTCACTCAAAATATTATAGTCTTTATTTCATGTACTTTGTTTTTAGGTAAAGTAATAGAGAAAGGAAATGAAAAGAATCCTCTTTTTCTGCAAAGAAATAGTAGGATGACACTATGGAAGAGAGACAAGTTATTTTCTCCTTTTTGCATTCAGACAGTCCCTTTCCTTGTGCAGATTGGAGAATCAGATGGGGTGGGAGGAAGAAGCAATTATAAGTAACGTCTGTTAACCTGGATTTCTGAAGCAACGTAAAATATTTTCATTTTTAAATTAACATATCTTCCGAAGAATTAATTTTACCTTGCTTTTTTGTTAAGATTTGATGCTTTTCAAAGCACTAAAGGAACAGTTACTTGGCTTAGTGAATAGAGCCCTGAGCCTGGAGTTAAGAAGACCTAAATTCAAATTGAGCCTTGGGTACTTATTAGCTGTATGGCCCCCTACAAGTTCTTTATCCTCCATTTCTTTTAGTTTCCTCATCTGGAAAATAAGAATAATAATACCACCTACTTCCTTAATTTTGTAGATGAAGATACTGTTGAGATACAAAAAGGAGCATAACTTGCCTGTAGTCACATAGATGGTAGTAACCTATCTATAATTCAAACACAAAGTCTGGGTTCTAAATTTGGTACCTTTTTCACAAAATGAGAAATTTTTTTTTCCTATCTATCTTTCTTTCTTTTTATCTATGTAATTAGACAGAAAGTAAACTACTTCAGCTGAGAAACTATTCTTTTTGTCTTTCTATGCTCAGTAGCACAATGCCTTAAATTTTATAAACACTTAATAAATTATTATTGAATTGGTTGCTAAAGTAGATTCAAATGACTAAACTTGGGCATGCCTTCAAGATCACTCAACCAATTACTAAAATTAATATATCAAAAGAGATCACTGTAAATTGTTTAGCACAGCATAGTAAGTACTATACAAATGTTGGCTATTATTATTCTTATCCTTTTTAAATTGTAGCATAATATCCATTTAAATAACAATAAATAGATTATCCTGTTTGTTTTATCCAACTTTCCTTATTTTTTAACTCATCATATCGTACTTTTCATTTACACTTTGAATGTCCAACTTTTTTTTTTAATTTCTCTTTTAGCAGATAAACTTTTTCTGTTGGTTTCAAAATTTAATTCCTTAATCAGTATTTATAATAAATGTTTAGAATCAATAGTTTTGGAATATCTTGTCTACAGTTAATTATTTTAACTATTTCAAAGAGAATGGCCATTGGCACTTCAGTGATATTGCTATCCACAGCTATATTTTTAAGGCATCTTAAATTTAAGTTTAAAGTGGATATTTCATTATGTCCTAAATTTATTTTTTGTGGCAAGAAAGATTTTTCTATTGATGCATAGAAGTTAAAAAAAAAATTATGTAAAGTATAATTTTAAAATTCTCAGTTACATAGTTGGATGAGATGTTGTTGGATTTTTAGCAAACTGTAGTCAGAATGTGTTAGTCTTCTAAAAATAGTGAAACCTACTGACCAGTTCCCAATTCTAGTGAATAACTGGAGGACAAATAATTCCTCTGAAAAACTGTAAAGTTTAGGGAACACATGACCCAAAAATATTGTTAAGACATTAGAGATATAGGTGGTATTTTTTCATCATTATTTCTGATTAAGGTTAAGGATTCAGAAGGAAGCAAACTTTGGAAGTGAGCAACCAGTGAAAGGACTGAAATGGAATTTGGATTTCTAAAATAGAAAAAATAGAGTTTGGGCCAGGGGTGAAGAAGTGTTTCTAAGAAAGAACTATTAAAATGTATTAAATGTACTTAAGAGGAATTTAAATTGAAAAGAAAGGTAGAAAACTTACTCATAGAAATCTGTGACAGACCTGACTTCTCATGGCGCAGTGGGTAAAGCACCAGCCCTGGAATCAGGAGGACCTGAGTTCAAATCTAGTCTCAGACCTGTGTGACCCTAGGCAAGTCACTTAACCCCAACTGCCTCTCAAAAAAAAAGGCAAAAAAAAAATTAAAAATTAAAAAAATAATAACAACAAGTAATGGAAGAGAAATAGCAGGTGATTTCTCATTCACTCATTTCTTGGCCATTTCATTGCCAGTCTTCGCAGCTTGCATATCTGGTCCAACCCTTTTATGCCTGAGATCCCCAGCTCTGCCTTACTGGTTAGTGGTTGTCCTATTTGCTCGTTATGTCTAGGCATGGATTGAAGACATTATTCATTTCACTCTCCTGCCATTTTCTTGGGGGCCACATGTTGCCACACATACTCCCCCATTCTCTGCCCCAAATTCCCCTCCACTGCCTTCTCTGACTACTCACCATTCTATAACTTTATGAACTAAATTAGTCCCTTCCCTGGTCACTCCTCCCAAATATATTGTCTTCTCCTCTAATCTTCTCAATGGCACGTTAGACTATCTTTGCTTTTGCATTTTATTTCTAATACTTAATACAATGTTTGGCATCTAGTAAGTACTTAATAATTGCTTTTTTTCATTGAGTCATTCATGGGGAATAATTTTCAAGAAAGGAGCCTGTGGGGAGGCAGATTTTATTTCATAGTTATCACTTAAGACTTTTATAGCATAAGAATCATGATTAGAATATGACTTTAGAAGAGTATGTCTTATTCAAAAAGAAGAGAATAAATGTGCAGAGGGTTGGAGGTGGTTGTTGTTTGTCCTTCCTTCTGGAAGAGTACCATGACAGAAGGGAGGAGATTCCATGAAGTACGAGTGAATGGGATTTCAGTGAGGGAAGGCTGGGCAAGGTCACCTCCTCACTTTCCCCTTCTGAGCCATCTGAGTCCAGTGATGACCAGGCAGAGGACCAAGCCGTATGCCCCAACCAGTCTGATTCTAACTGGCCACCTAGGTCCCAGGCCAAGCCCCATTTGGTCATTGTTTGGTTCCTGATTGACTCAGATTGAATATAAATGGCACTCCTTTGAAAGAGGAGCTTCTTGGCCTCAATTGCTAGCTAGCCTTAATCACTGAATGGATATAACCTCAGTCAAACTGAGACCTTAGCTTAAAAAGGCCCAGGTCTCCCATGGCATCCAGGGGGTGGAGGAGAATAGTATATGAAAAGTTATTTGAGAAAATTCAGATATCTGAGAAAGAAACAGATTTGAGATTATTTGTATAAAAGTAAGTGGAGAAAGACAGAAATAATGTTGTGGTATATATACATCTTAGTTTTATAATAAAGGAGAGAGTGGGAAACCAGCATGGCACATTGGAAAGAATGCTGATGATGGAGTCTTAGCCCTAAATTTCAGTTATAGTTATGACCTTGAGCTGGTTTTGAAGCCTGTTGACCTCAGTTTCCTTAACTATATAAATTAAGGGACTAGATAACCTTTAAGGACTCTTCTAGTCTCTCTTGAATGGTAGTCTTATTTACATGTACCATAGGTTTTTAGAGAAGCAGATTTTAGGGAAAAGGTTAGCTAAGTTTCAGCAGCCTAATATTTTGAAGGAAATGTCAACAATCCAAGAAGAAATTCTAAAAAATGAAATAAAAGATGCAAGTAGAAATTGTTTTGGTGAAGAGGGAAAAGGGGACTACTTTAAAAAAAAAGTACTATAAACTTATTGATCAACTTAGTTTGGGTTGTTGGTTTTTTGTTTTTTTGTTTGTTTGTTTGTTTGTAGACAGAAAATAGAAGTAAAGACTGAGAATGAATATAAAAATATGTCTTGATTTTATAAGAATTGTCTAACACAATTGGGAACAAAATCTAGGATAGGCAGGTGGATGATTATAAATAATGTGGTAATTTTTATCTCTTGGGGTCAATAGAATTTCTTAATGTGAATGGGATGATAGATAACAGAATACTGAACTATTCAACATTTATTTAGACTGTTTTCTCTGCCAAAAAAAAATGATCTTTGGACTGAACAAGAATAAAACCAAAATAGAAAAGAGAAATCAAAGATAAATGAGAAAAGACAATAGATATTATCTAACTGTCCTCAATAAGTTCATGTTACTAGGCTTAGATAAATTGCAACCCAGGATATTGAAAAATATCTGGTCGGTATAATTGCTGGGCTTTTTTTGTTGGTTTGTTTTGATCATTATCTATAAAATATTGTGCAAAGTGAGAAAGATGTTGCAGGATTTCAGGAGAACCAATATCCTAGCTTTCAAATTGCTGAAGTGTATATGGTCTGGAAACCTTAAATACTGAATTCATCTTTTCTTCCTGGCAGAATTCTAAAATCCATGGTTTGTGAGAACTTAGGAAAAGTTCTGACTAGTAAAAATTGTCATGATTTTATCAAACATACCACATTCCAGAGCCTTTTTTTTTTTTTTTTTTCATGTCAGGGTAACTAAAACCTAAGTTGAGGGATACTGTAAACATAGTATACTTAAATTGCATCAAATATTCACCATTCTTGTGGACAAGATAGGAGAGACATTATCATTTGGTTTTGAAACTGGTTCAATGCTTAGACCTAAAGAATGAGAACTAGTGACAATGTCAAATAGGAGGAGCATCTTTAATGAAGCATTCTGAGAGATTTGTCTTCAGACATGTGTGCTGTTGAACATTTTTAGTAGTGACTTGGCTAGAAACTTAAATGACTTGCTTGTCAAACTTGGTTATTATTATATAAAGCTAACATGTTGAATATCAAGAGTTAGATTGATGCTGTACTTAATATAATTTAGTAAACATGTGTGAATTTGGGTTTAAAAAATATTTCAAGAAGAAGAAGCAGGTTGTATGGGAATGATGTGCCTTCACAATCCTATGAATAATGTCTTTGGGCTTTTAAGTTGAATATGAGTCAATGGTGAGATGTGGCAGCCAAGAAAGATCTCTCATTTAATATTTGTGTGATCTTGAGTGAGCCACTTAATGCCTCCTCAGTTTGCTCATCTGCAAAATGATGACATTAAACTAGAATTCTAAGATATGAACCTGTTCTTAAGATTTACATTAAGAGTATATGTGATGTATTGGTCAATCTGCCATCGGGGGAAGGGGTGGGGAGAAGGAGGTAAAAAGTTGGAACAAAAGGATTTGCAACTGTCAATGCTGAAAAATTACCTATGCATATATCTTGTAAATAAAAAGCTATAATAATAAAAAAAGAAGAGTATATGTGAATGTTTAATTTATAATGGATTGCCTTTTCTGTTTGGGGGAGGAGAGAAGAAGCTAGAGAGGAAGAAAAATTTGGAACACAATATTTTGCAAAAATGAATGTTGAAAACTATCTTTGCATGTATTTGGAAAAATAAAATACTATTAAAAAGAATTTTTAAAAAGTATCTATGAAAGGACTAAAAAAGTTTCTAAGTTAGAGAATAGTAAAAATTTTCTAAAGCATGCAATACTGTATATTACAAGATGCTGTTTTTTATTAAGGAACCTTAGTGTTTTTTATGTTTTAGTACATTTTGCTCATATCCATTTTTGAATTTCATTTTGCTCAGCTGTCTTAGAATAGACAAATCATTGCTGCTTTGAGAAGTTTTCTTCCACTAATGTTTTTAAGTTTTGTAATTTGAGAGATTTTTTTTATGTGAATTTGGAGAAAGGCTCTTACCTCTTAATTGATGATAAATTAATACTTTCTCATCTGTCGCAACTTCAAAACAAGTTTTAGCTAAGGTTTTGTGTTGATTATTAAAATAAAACTAAGTCATCTTTCTTTTCAGCTGTACACATTGAGAAAATAATATTGAAAGGAGTGCAAAGAAAAAGGGCTGACAAACACTGGGAATATACCTTCAAAGTAAGTTAATATATTGAAATGCTTATAGCATTAAGATAGTAACAGACATTTAGGGGGGAAATCTTATAATTTTAGTTGTGTAGTTATATGATCAAATATTTGCCTTCATAAACTATTATGAAGTTTCCATTTTCAGAAATTGTAATGAACAAAGTATAACATTAAAATGACGCTGAACATATTTTAAACTTGGATTAAATGAACTACATTTGTAGAATTATAGATTGAAGGGTCCAGAGAGGTAATCAAAAGTTAATCATCCTCTTTCTTTATATAGAACAGGAACCTAAGGCTTAACTTAATTTAAACAAGTTTAAGTGAATCATTATTGCCAGAATTTGTTACATAAAGAAAATGGTGTACTTAATTTTCAACTAAGATATTTGTGTTTGATGCCCTGAAATTTGTTTTTGACAAAATGAATGAGAAAAAAATGTGCATTTTAAAAAAAACAAACAATTTTGAAGGGATTGCCTATAATGATTACTTTTGCCCTGTTGAGTCTTGAGAACATTTAGTGATGATTACTTTTAAAGATGTTATATTAAAAGAAGGGAAGAGGCGGCGGTTTTTGTTTGTTTGTTTGTTTTACTTTTTTTTGGTAGAATGCTAAGGAAAATCCCCTAGGATTATTTTTTAAGTGAAAAGGTATCAGTTTGTAGCATCTTTGGCTTCTTTCAAATCTCACTAATGTCTTACCTTTTGCAATAAGCCTTTGCCAATCCTTAATGATGGGCCTTCCTTCTGAAATTTATCTCCAGTTTTATCCCTTCTATATCTTGTTGATGCATCATTTTTATTAGCATATTGTCTCCCCAGTAGATTGAGCTACTTGAAATCAGGGACTGACTTTTGTTTTGTTCTTCATTATTTGATACCATTAAAGCATTTCAATATCTTAGCTTTAATGGTCTCAGCTAATAAGGAATACATTGGGTTTTGTATCTTTCCTTTCAAAAACATTCACCTTCAATCCTGACACTCAAAAAACATCATTTATTGGCAGTTGTGTGATTTAACTGAATTTAAAATTCCAGTAAAATATAAGATGGTATTTTTCATGTCATTTCCTTATATCATATGACAGATTTGAGAAATTTTTCTGCTGAGCAATTTTGAGAAGTTAGTGCAAAACTTGTTACTTTAAAAGATTTGATTCATTGATAGACTCAATATTTTTTTATATGCTCACTTCTTTTTGTATCCAAAACCTTCAAAAAATTTCTGATTCAGGAAGTAAACATGAAATTTGTTTCTGTTTTTTTCTCTATCAGGTAAACTGGTCTGATCTTTCTGTAACAACTGTAACAAAAACACACCAAGAACTACAAGAATTCCTACTAAAGGTATGTATTTTGAATAAGACTATATAGTAATAGCCTGTTCTATTTTAATAAAAGCTTTAGATATAGGCAACAAAATCCTAATATAAGGATACCAAAGAGACGTTTTTTATTTCTTGATATTAACTGGGACACTTTCCAAATGTTACTTTTAAAAAAAAAATAGCCTTTTATTTTCAAAATATATGCAAAGATAATTTTCAAGAGTGAATGTTTGCACATGTGGATCCTTTCCCCTTTTTTATGGTCTTTGGGATATAGACCCAGTAGAACTAAAGCTGGATCAAAGGGTTTGCACAGTTTGATAGTTTTTTAGGCACATAGTTTCAAATGCTCTCCAGAATGGTTGAATCAGTTCACAACTTTTCTAACAATGTATTAGTGTCTCAATCTAATACTTTAACCAGTGATAATTAAGAGTTCTTCCACTGTTAAATTTGCTGGTTAAGAATTGTTTCAACTTTTTCTCAGTCATGAAAATTATGAAATTTTTACTCTTATGCCAAACTAAATCTAACTCCATATCTCTTCCTGAAAGTTTTGTACAGTCAATTTAGGGAATTGTGAGAAAAATGGTTTCTAGGAAATTAGGTCAACTTCATTTCTATAAAACTTTTCACAAACTTTACAAAAAAAAAGGTGGGAGGGACATTTATAAGACTTTCTACTACCATATTTTCATATCTCCAACTAAAAATTTTGATGAGCTTTCTAAGCCTTTAAGCAGGAGATAGTTATAAATTGTTTTGTCTTTTACATTCATAGGTAAAATACAACCATAATATTAGTTGTGGGGTGGACAATATGAAAATAAAGCATCAGTTGAATCATTCTGGAAAATAGATGATAGTGAACTAGACATATTTTGCCTGTTTTCAAGTCTATACTCAAAGTTGGTTTCTAGAATTCTGCTACCTTATCACTTTCAATTCAGCAAACATTTGAATACCTCCCTTGTGCAAAACCATGACCTATTGTTTTAATAGTTTTTTTTTAAAGTTGGATAATTGAAAGGACAAAAAAAGTTGAAGAACAGTAAAAATGTCTTTGCTATTTCACATGTAATAAACACACATGCAAGTACAATTGCACACAGGCGCATTTACAGAGTCATCCCTTGACATTCAAAAGTATTGGGTATGCAAGACCACTGGGAATGATGATAGGCTCTAATCCAAACCTTTATTTTTAATAATTCTGATTATATTTATTTAATACACAAAACAAGTAAAATAGTACACTGCACTCATAAAAAAAGTTGCAGTTTCTACAAGAGAGATTACTAACTTGCGTACCATGCAGAGTTTTTGCAGCTACAGATAGTTTCATCAGCTGCTTCATAGATTCTTTAGTGCACTGAAACTTTTTTTTAAACTTAGCTATTGATAAGTTTATGTATACTTAGGGTAGTAAATGATAAATTAGATCAGTAATATACAATGTTTTGTGCATTTATGACTTAGCAAATTTTGTTTTTAAAGTTTTCTTTACACATGCTCACAGTATGAAATTTTTTACAGTACACTGTAGATCTCCAAAAATTCCCATTTGATTATTGATGGCCAACCCAGAATAACCAAAACCATGAATATTGAGGGATAACTGAATTATATTCCAATAATGACAAAGCATTTTTGCTTCTTATGTTCTTATATTCTATTCTGCGCTATAGTAAATTGCATGATATTACACACGTCTCAATCTTCTCCTTTCCCCAACTAGCTTGTAAGCTTCATGAGGACAGGGACCACATTATCTTTTTCTCTCACCACACTTGACACAGAACCTTAGAACTATTCAATCCTTTAGAGATAATACTCATTTATTATATAGTGATTTAATGAATGTTTTTGTAAATAAAATAGTATTTTAAAATAACCTTAGTTGAAAATATTGGAAATTTTAAGTGGAATGGTTTTTAAATTGTCTCCTTACAAATTTGGGGAAAATTTCAAATTTATAAAAGTTTAATTACCAATATACTAAATATTTGGGAGATTAAAGGAAGGAGGCAAGAAATATTAAAAATATTATTAATAATTTTTGCCTATTTTGGGTATGCCTTGTATCTCATCTCATCCTTGTAAGTTAATAATTAACCATTTGCTAAGTTTTTATGAGTAAAATGAATCTTTTGAATAAACAAACTATTGTAAATATAAATTAAGTACTTTAGGGGAGATCAATTCCTAAACAAATATAAAGAAGTGTCATGTGTTTCATCTTTGATCCTTCAGAACAGTGTTCAGAATCATTGGATAAATGTTGTCTTTAAAAGTTATTTTCTTTATAATATTATTGCTATTTTTTCATTCTTTTTGTTGTTGTTGGCTTGTATTTTGTTTTCTTTCTCATTTTTTCCTTTTTGATCCGATTTTTCTTGTGCAGCAAGGTAATTGTATAAATATGTATACATATATTGAATGTAACATATATTTTTAACATATATTAGATTACTTGACATTTAGAGGAGGCATAATGGGGGAGGGAGGGGAAATTTGGAACACAAGGTTTTTAAAAAAGCAAGGGTCAGTGTTGAAAAATTATCCATATATATGTTTTGAAAATAAAAAGCTTTAATAAAAAAGTTAAAATATAATATTGTTGCTATTATATAAATTGTCATCCTGGTTTTGCCTGCTTCATTCTGCATCTCTCATAAACATTTTCCCAGCTTTTTTGAAGCTGTCTCTTATTTCTGAGAGAAATGTATCATTTCATATGATACAATAAAAAATAGTATTACATTGTATTTGCATATTGTAATTTGTTCAGCCATTTGTTAATGGGTAGACTACCTTAGTTTCACTTTTTGTTGCTACAAAAAGAGCTGTAATAAATATTTTTGTACATGGGGGATCTTTTTTCTCTTTCTTTGATTTCTTAAGGTTTAGGCTAGATAAGACATCATTGCTGGGTTACAGTGATTTTAAGGACATTGTTTTCTAGGATGGCTGGATCAGTTCACAGCTCCACTAATAATTCACTAGTGAACTTTTTTTCCTTCAACCTTTCCAATATTACAAATTTCCTTTGTTACCTTCTTTGTTAATATGATGGATGTAAAATGGAATCTCTAGAGTTGTTTAATTTTCATATTTCCAATTATTAGTGACTTCCAACATTTTTCAGTATCATTGTTCAATAACTTCCTTTAAAAACTACCTTTTTGTGTCCTTTGGCCATTGCTTCATTGGGAGAATGACTCTATTCTTAAAAATTTGAATCAGTTCCTTACATATCTTGGAAATGAGGCTCTTATCAGAGAAACGCTGAAATGATTTTTTTCCTTACAGTTAGCTGTTTGATTTCTAATTGTAGCTTTTTAAGTTTTGTTTATGTGATGACTTCTTAATTTTATGTACTTAAAATTGTCTATTTTATTTTCTTTAATCTTCTCTATGTCTCTTTGGTAATGAACTCTTTTTCTGTTCATAATCTCAAAGGTAAATTCTTCCTACTTCTCTAATTGCTTATGATGTCATTTTCCATGTCTAGTCATATTCATTTTGAGTTGTTTTGGTATAATGTATGAGCCATTGGTCTGTATCTAGCTTATTATACTATATTGCTTTCTAACTTCTATTTGTCTCTAATAGTAAGTTCTTACCCATTATTGAGGTAAAAACATGGCTTATGCCAAATACTATGTTAGTTTTTCTATATGTTGTTTGCCTAATCTGTTCTGTTCCACTGATCTAAGCTTTCTAATTATTTTGGTGATTTTAGCTTTGTAATACAGATTCAGGTCTGGCATTTCTAGGCCCTCTTCTCTCCCACTTTACCCCCATTATTTGACATATTATTTGACTTTTTGTTCTTCAGATCAAAAATTTCTAGCTCAATAAAATAATCATTTAATATGGTTGATACAGCATTGAATAGGTAAATTAATATAATATCAGCATTTTATTATGTTGGCAGGACCTTTTTATGAGCAATTACATACTTGTTATCTAATTTTTGGTATCTAAACTTTTTAAAAATTATTTAAATAATTGTATTTTGATATAATTTGTTTTCTTTATAATCCTATGTATATCCTAGTAATATTCTGAAAAGAGTTCCATGATACATAAAAGACTGAGAAACTTTGAATTAGTATTTCTACATTTATTTAGGTCTACACACACACACACACACACACACACGCACGCACACACGCACACACATTAATAGTGTTCTGTTATTCTTTTTATAAGTAGATCTTGGATTGTGTCTTAGTGGATGGACTTCCAGATATATTATGTGCTTTCACAATCTAATTAGGCTTCACTTCCAACATTGGAGCTTGTTGTCTGTTTCTGTGTCTATTTCCTTCTTGGTGAGTGTATGTGTATATGTATGTGTGTGTGTGTGTGTGTGTTATTTCTTTATTTTTATTCCTTATAGTTTAGTTATATTCTCTTATATTTACATTTTATCCTTTTAAAAAGCATTTCTTTAAATATCATGACATAGTTAAATTCCTGTTTTTGCTATTATAAATACTGCCATTATGAGTACTTTCATACAGATAGGTCTTCTTATAATTTGTCTTAGAATATAATCCTAATAGACTAGTCACTGAATCAGAATGAATCATTCACCAGCCGTTTATTTATCACTAAATGGATTGAAGAAGGAACTCTTGCTAAAGAGATGAATAATTTCATAACTTTTCTAAAGAGATTTCTAGACAAGTTTGCAAGCTTGGCCAGCACTGCATTTTTGTGTCTATTTTCTTGCATACCCCCCAGGACTAATTTTTTTAAAACACAATAACCATAATCATAACAGCATTTATATAATGCTTTAAGAGTAAGATACAAAGTGGTTTACAAAAGTCCCATTTTATCCTAACAACATTCATGTGAGGTAAGTGCTGTTATTATTCTCATTTCACAAATGAGAAAACTAAAACAGATAGGTTGTGATTTGCCTAAGATCACAAACTTCTAAGTGTGTCTCAGCCTGAATTTTGACTCCAGATCTAGCACTTCTCCACACTGTGCCACCTAATCTGCTTTTTATTATCTTTTGCCAACTTAATGGACCTGAGTGATAAGTTATTTTTTTTTCTGATTTTTAGTTGCTTTTGCTTAGATATAGCTATTCAAAGAATATTTTACATTTCTTCTTCCACTATTTCAGGGACTATTTTTGCTCTTTTGAATTTGTTTGGTTGTTTTCCCTCCTTCCTTATCTAAATGTGTAATTATTTACAAAAGTTGAAGTTTAAAATGAGACACTATAACGGCATGACTATATTCTCCCTCCTTTCTTCCCAAATCTCCTGAATAATTCTAATTGTGCTAAGGTTAAGGTGTTTATCAGCTTTCCTTTTGTCCTAAATATGTTATATTTCACTTATTCAGTCAAGTAAATTTCTAAACTCTGAAGTGCTTCTAAAAATTGTTACATGTTTCCAAAGTATGTATATAATGTCTATCATGTCTTCTCTGGAAGTTCCTTAATGAAAGCCTTTTTTGGTCAAAATTGGAAGTTTAAATAATTTTAAGTAGAACTCCCAAACACTTCATTTATAGATTACAACTGAGTAAAAACAAAAAGCAAAGATTAATAGCCTAAATGAAGGTGATATTCAGGAGAATGGTGATTGGATCAAAGGACAACTCGCAAATAATAATTGTGAAACAGATTAGTAACAATGTGACATCTCAACAATAATTCTAGAATATAGCTAAAGCAGTTATCAGGAAAATTTTATCCAGAAATTTTAAAGAGAGAATTTAATATTTCAGTTTGATAAATAAAATGGATTCACAAGTAAAACCAAAGTAAGCAAAAAAGTCTTGGAAATTAGAGATATAAAAAAAGAAAAATAAAATTTCTTGAAAATGACTAACAAAAACAAAAGCCTAGATCTTCGAAAAGAATAATAAAATTGACAAACCATTAGCTACTTGAGGAAAAAGGGAGGGGAATCAGATTGCTTTTTAAAGAAGATATCATTATAGCTAACATTTATTTATGTGCCAGGCACTGTGCCAATTATTTTAACAATTACTAAATTTTTTTGATCCTCACAGTAGTTCTGGGATTTGAGAGTTATTATTATCCTCATTATATATATAAGGAAATTGAGACAAATACAAGTTAAATGATTTGTCTTGCATCAGTGTCTGAGACTGGATTTGATTTTGGGATTTTCCTGACTTCAGGTCCAGCATTCTATTATACTATCTATCTCACTGTACTCAATAGAAAGAATTCTCAGAACCATACTTATATGTCAATCATATTGAAAATTTGAAATAAATTTAGTATTACTTGCCATAATAAGAAAACCCAAATTACTAAAACATGTAACCAGAAATATGGCTTCATTCTCCAAAAAAAAAAAAAAGGAAAATTAAACAGACATAAAGGACATACCCAAGGGAATGAAAAAGAATAGAAATCAAGAAATGACACCATTAAAGGCAGCAGTAATTGGTCAGGATACTGTCTGAGCTCTAAAGATCAAAGTTATATAACTTGGCTATTTTGAGCATTTTGTGGAAATATAAATAATAGAAACTTTCCCCAGACTGTATCCTGAATTTCATTGTATTATCTAGATCATTAAGATATCGACTTTTACTTACTTGAAGTGATAACAAAGTGAAGTGAACATAACTGAGACATCGTATCATACATTGAGTTGTTCATCATTACTATTCTTATTACAATCACTTTAGCTATTCTGATCAATACAATAATCTAAGACAATTCTGAAAGATTTAGGATGAAAATTAATGTTCTCCAGAGAGAGAACAAGTGAAGTCTGAGTGCAGATTGAAATATAGTTGGGTTTTTTCCCCACTTTATTTTTCTTGCCCTTTTTTTTTGGGGGGGGGGAAGCAGTATGACTAATGTGGAAATAATGTTTTGCATGATTTCACATGTATAATTGATATCACATTGTTTATCTTTTCAATGGATAGAGGGAAGAAAGAGAGAATTAAGAATTCAATTTAAGGAAAAAATGTTAAAGTTATTTTTTAAAAAAGAAAGAGTCCTAAGATATTCTTATTATGTTGAGCTTTTATATCATCAATTGAATATTTAAGGAGATGGTTTTTTTCTACATTCATATATGCCCATAAAATCCAAAAATCTGGTTACATATTACCTCAAAATAGTAAACTATATACATATATACACACAGATATTATGCCAGTTGTTTATTGTTTACTATGTCAGTTAAGAATAATTAGAAATTGCATTTGGATGAATCAACGACAGGAATGTTTTTTCTTGAATATTTAGTGTTTTACAAAAAGCCTAACATCTTTTTTTTACATGTGAAAAATTTATTATTTATTCAACTAGCTTCCAAAGGAACTGTCTTCAGAAACTTTTGACAAGACAATTTTGCGAGCATTAAATCAGGGGTCTCAGAAGAGAGAAGAACGGCGACATCCTGACCTAGAGCCAATCCTAAGGTAAGTAATAAGCTATCTGAACTAGCCCTGTTAGAAGAATTGTTACTCAAGGTAAAATTATTATGATAAAACACTGTGACTGATTTCTAAAACAAACTGTTTCTTTGCAGCTCCTTAAAATAGGCTATTTGTGATTTGAATTTTTTAAGATATATAAGGAAATTGAGACAAATACAGGTTAAATGATTTGTCTTGCATCAGTGTCTGAGACTGGATTTGATCTTGGGATTTTCCTGACTTCAGGCCCAGCATTCTATCTATTATACTACCTATTATCTCACTGTACTCAATAGAAAGAATTCTCAGAACCAACTATGTCTATTTATATGTCAATCATATTGAAAATTTGAAATAAATTTAGTATTACTTGCCATAATAAGAAAACCCAAGTTACTAAAACATGTAACCAGAAATATGGTTTCCTGAGTTAAAAGAAAGTCAACTTTTTTCATTATATTTAACATGTTGATTCTGAACAAGCTACCAATCTAAATATATAAGGATTTTTAAATAAAATATTTTATATTTTCCTATATGAAATACTTATTCCGAGGGGAAGTTTCCATATTTAAATCCTTGACTATGTCATGACTGATTAAAAAATTATATTCAGGATATTTGGATATGTAAAACTTTTGTTACACATTGCCATGTTTAAATTTTTATGCCCACATTTGTAAATGGAATATTACACCTTTCCTGCAATAAATACTAAATTATTAATTCATTTTTTTATGTCATTATGAAATTTCATTACTTTTATTTCATGATTTTTGATAATTAAAAAAAAAAACTTTTGGTTAGGAAATTCCACTTTTTATTACATGTCTTTCTTTATTCATATTTCAGCAAAACAAATTTCATGCAATTTTGAAAACTTGAAACTTCTAAGGGCAAATAACACAGGAAAAATAATTGCAAAGGCAGAGAACATAGTTGGTAAAATAATGTACTCCTCACTGCTCAGATAAAGTTTCAAGTTCTTTACTTTCCTGCATAGGCTTTATTTTTCAATTATTCTCTATCATTTGCTCATTACACACACCACTTTAGTTTTAGCAGCTGCAGCTTTAGGATTACACAGTGATGAAATTATTAATTTATATTCTTTATATAAATGTTTGCACAATCCAGTGTAAGAATGCACTGATAATTCATGCATGTGATCCATTATTACATTAAGATGTTTTTCAGTCATTTTTGTAAATTATCATTTTTCTTCTTTAGCTTCATTTCTGATATGTAAAAATATCAAACTAAAATTTATTGCCAAATTTTACAAAAAATTTAAAAACCTTTTTATGTATCATAAAAACTGTTCCAATTTAGGGCTGACCTCACTAAAAGCACATATCTGATTCTAGGATTGCTTTAGTGTTTGTATAATAAATACAAATTTATGATTTTATATATGATTTTATTCTAAAGAGGTGATCATGTAATCTGTTGTACACAAAGTAATTTCATTCTGTTCTCTTTATATGCAGGCAGCTATTTTCAGCTTCATCGCAAGCTTTTCTACAGAGTCAGAAAGTACAAAACTTCTTTCAATCTATATCATCAGAATCTTTGCACAGTCTCAGTAAGAATTTTTGCTGTTGATTATGTTTCCTTTTAAAGTTTTTATCTTGTCATTTTATTTTATTTCACATTCTCATCACATTTACAAAGTTACACCTTATAGTGTAATTGAATGTCAGTAACAATGCCATTACTTTATTTATATATATAAACATTAAAGTGTTTTTAATCACAAAATAAATTATAATTAGTAATAAGGTCTTGTTTCCATTTCTGCTAATACTTTATACTAGCATTTAGTTTTAGCTGCTAATATAAAACATGATGTAATTATTCCTCAAACCTTTGTGCATAGTCCTTCCTCCTAAAGTATTAACTTAAAATGAAAAAAAAAATTTTTTTTTTACATTTGAGTAACATTTTTTCCATGGATAAGACTTTTTCATTGTAATAGTAATTATAATCTGTTATCCCATTGAATTTTCTTCTCTTCTGTTTATATTAATATTAAAGAATATGGTGATGCATTACTGCTTAATTTTATGACTTCAAAGAAGAGCAAAATCTATTCTCACTTGATTTTGTTATGTTTTCTCATATATAAGTTGTCTTTGATGATGTTGCATCTGTTGATGTAATTTATTTCTTCTATACTCTTCTTTCTGTGTAATGGATATGTTTTAACAGCCATTTTATCACAAAGTAGGGGCAAAAACAAAGATGACTGCTGTTGGTTTCAAACATTGCTCCCATAAAAGGGGGCATGATTTTTTTATCTTTGTTAAATTAAATGCATTACATTAGATATAGTCATTCACTCACCTTTAAATATTCTTACCCAACCTTTAGTTCTTGCTTTTATCAACTAAAATCTCCTAGAAGTTGTGAAAAGAAGATACACATTGTCCCAAAATTTGGCATCAAGTACTAGTAATAAAATTAATTGGAAACTGGTTTTTTGTGTATGTGAAAATTGATACTGTACCTAATATGTAGAACTTACAAATATCCCAGCCCATCTTCAGTTTTAAATAATTTGTATATTTATAAACAGCCTTTTACTGTTATATTTAGTCATTTAATTGAATTGCATACCAAGTAGTTGCAAGGCACTTTTTCAAAGTGAACTACTTATAGTGCCATATATGTTTTTAGGATTTAGAGTTTAAAAGGACAGTCTACTCTCATTTTACAGACTATGGTAGTGCCTCATAAATTAAGTAACTTGCCCTGTTACACAGCCTTTAAGCTGCGGACTTGCTACCATTGCTTTGCTTTACTTCTTGTTCCCTGTACTTGAAACTCCCTCCACCATGGCTCCTCAACCAAAATAATATAGTAGCCATTTACTAAATTTCACCTGTTAATTAGGTAATAGGGACACAATCTGAGAAGGGCATCTGAGACCAAGTTAGAGAACTACAATGCACAATAATAAGTACAAAAAGTTATGAGTTGCCCCCTTCCCCCAAGTGGTCAGAGAAGGAGGTAACATTTGGAGAATGCAAAAACACTATAAGTGAAGGGCATTTCAGACTTGAGAAACAATATAATCAGAGTACAATGACATGAGTGGAAGGTGTTCAGGAAAAAATTGCTATCATATTTGACTAAGGCAAGATAGTATAGGACTAAATTGTAGGGATTCTAGAATCCTAGCTAGGGTACTTTCAACTTAATTTAAAAGCAGTAGGGAGCTATTGAAGGTTTTTGAGCCAAGCAGCATTGAAATATGGTTGGTTATGTAACCCCTGTTATTAAGGTATTGTAGTGAGAGGAAGAAACATGTAGGTCTAAACTGTATAGTAGCATTTAGAATACAGAGGAGATTCAGTCAAAAGTTATTGTAGAGACAGAATCCATAGTACTTAAAGAAGTTCATGTTTGAGAGAAAATACAAACTTGCATCTGGATCTATTCAGTTTAAAATGCCTATTTAATTTGCATCTTTCTTTTAAAGTAAAATTCAAATGTTAACCTCCTCCAGAAAGCTTCTGATTCCTTCTTCCCCATCTCTTTCATCCATTGTTATGCTTATATGAACTGTGATTTCATCTACCCATTTTTTCCCCTCTACTAATGTAGACTCTCATTTTCTTTTTACTTTAATAGAAAGGCTTTGTGATTTATTGTGATTGAAAAAAAAATTTCCTAGTTACCATCCCTTTAGTGGTGAGTCTTTTTGAATATGAGTAGGTATTTAAATGAGTCTATTCAAGATTCTTACAGTCCCTCCTGGACTCCTTATTGAAGCTTCTGTAGCTTCTGCTAGAACTTGCCCAAAACTCATCTCACCTTCAGGACTCAAGGTCACCTCCATATTATCATGAAGTATCAGAAAAAGATTTGAGAATAACAAAAACAGTATGTAAAGAAATTCTATATTTATGTATGAATGGTCCAACCTTTCTTTTGAACTTGGATCATTAACACCTTATCCATTTTAACATGAAATTTGGGATTCTTGATTTCATTGTTTCCCAAATGAATGTCAGTTTATCAGTCATATCCTATTTGTTTGTAGGCTTAATGTATTTTGACCATTAATATTAGCCCTTTGTAACTGCTGAATAATCATGTTTATGAGGCACAACTAACACTAGAACCCCCACTCTAATACCAGCTCCTTTTATCTTTTCTTTTTCTCTGTATCCAAGAAAGGAGTATTCGAATCCCAGCCCCTCTGTACCACTGTATAGTCACACTGTATCCCAGTACCACTGCTATGCTTGTCTCTGACTTCAGTTGAGATTATTTATGGTGAGCTCCCTCTTCCTTTCTTACCATCCTCTGTTTAGTTTCTGAGGAAGATGGGTTCCTTCTGGCCAAGATCATTCCTTTTAGTTGTACTCTTGACTTGATCACCTTCAAAGAGCCTGTCCTCATCATTGACTAGCCATTTTTAACAGTTGTACCCTCTGATCTTTGGATTTTTCATTATGAATTTGTTTCTTCTCTGTTGCCTATCTTTTCTATATAAGCAAAGCTCTTCTCTGCTCTTAAAACAAGTTTCCTTCAAGTTTTTATTCTCTTCCTCCTTCCATAGGCAAACTGGTAGAAAAGATTGCGTTCTGCTTCTGCTTCACAATATTCAGCAAACACTCCTTACCACACACTGCCTAATCCAGACACACTGGCCTAATTGTTATTCCTGACAGAATGCTCCATCTCCCAATTCTCTGCCTTTGTACTGGCCATCTTGTCTGGCTAGAGGCTACCTGCCTCTGAGTTTTTCTAACTTCTTCAAGATTCAGTTTAAATTTAACCTTCTATAGGAGACTTTTCCTTCTAGGATTACCTTCTTTTTACTCTTATTTAAATCCTAAGCTCATGCTTCTTTCTTGGCAGACTACTATTTTGTCCCCATTTTTCCCCCTTTGTTAGAAATTGTGTTTTCCCCTCTCTTTCTCCCTTGCCAGCCTTTGATTGTCTGTCTGTCTCTTCCTTTCCACTTATATCCTTATTTATTTTATGTTATGGTAATTGATATTTGTCACATCTCACTAGGAAAAAAAATTTGAAGGCAGCTTAAGATTTTCCCCCCTAGTTGTTAGGAAAGCACTGGAGTTTACAGGCATTTGAATAAATGTTTATTGAATATAGCAAATCACTCATAATAAAAGAAATGGACATTTTTTAAAAGTTGCTAAGTGCTTAATAAATCTTGTTTACTTCCCTGTCATATATATCTTCCTATGTGTGACCTGGATAAATCACTTAACCCGTTTGCCCCATTTTCCTCAATTTTAAATGGAGGTAATAATAGTTCTTGCTATCTCAAGGTGGTTGTGAGGCTCCAATGAAATAATATTTTAAAGCACCTAATACACTACCTATGGTATGTGTAGTAGGTGGCTTATAAATGATTATTGCCTCTCCTTTCTCGCTTCCCTTCTCTGTATGTATTCTCTTTGATCTATTATTCTCCAAGGAAAAACATGTAACTGCTTCCTTTTTGTTAAAAGTCTAAAAAATATGTGTATTAAGCAGTACTTGTAGACATGTCTTTTCATGTCTGCTTTCAAACAGTGCTTAGTCCTTATAATTTTGCAGCATTCAATTTTGATTTTATGTGTGGGTACATCTATGCACAATTCTTATTATTTATTTACATTATCATAGTCATCATATATCAGTGTTTTTTCAGCTCTATTTCATTCTGTATCAATTCTGGATACATGCTTAGTCTGTGTCAGTTGACACCTGACCATGTCTATCTGAGGTGGACACCAGACCTCTTTCTACTATACTCCATGACTTTCTTGTCATTTTTTATAGCATAATAATATTCTACACTATTCATCTGCTATATTTTGTCCAGCTATTTCCATACCCTAGGTAGGCATTTATTTTGTTTCTGGTTATTTGCTTAAACAAAAAGTGTCGCAATAAATATTTTGGTATGTATAGGTTCTTTCTCTTTTATCTTTTTACTCATTCAGTACCCAGTGATATAACTGAGACAGTGCATGAAGGCCCCTCTTGTTAATACTTGTACAACAAGTGAATGTGTCAGGCAAAGTTTAGACCTATCTCCTGAGTTCTTATGCAGAATTTTAATTATCATGCCCACTCCTTAAATTACCATCAAATTAATTTAGCTTCTGAAAATTATTGTTTTTGTTTTAGTTGGGGGGAGAATCATTATGTATATAATATTAAGCCCCAAGACAACCACATCCATTTTCAAGTGATTGTTATTTCTAGTAGAGATTTATTTTATCTTTTTATTCTACTTCTATGTATCTGTCCCCTATAAATAATTTCTAGTTTTCTATGTCTAAAGAAACCTAATTTTTTTAAATTTCTAATTTTCTTAAAACATTTCATGGAATTGGTTATTTCCTGTAGGTAATTTGCAGTCTTCTTTAAAAGCATCTAAAATACCAGAACACTTAAAGGAGGATAGTTCTGAAGCTTCAAGTCAGGAGGAAGGTAGGTGAAGAAAAAAGAAGTTTTTCTTATTGGCAGAAATTGAGTCTGGTCCATAAGTCATATCTTTTTTTTAAGTGACCAACATAAATTTAATGTCTCTGATTCAAAAGACTGATTGCTAAAAGAAATTAATTAGTTTGAGCATTGAATTTCAGTTAGCAGAGGAGGATATGAAGAAAAGCAAAAAAAAGATAATAGCATCATTGATATAGGGTTTTAGGGTTGCAGTCTGCTGTTCATGTTGTCCTGTTTGAGCCTTAAAACAAGTATAGTTAGAAGCTGTGTGTAGTATTATTCTTATTTTACAGAGGAAGAAACTGAAGCTGAATTTGTTCGATTGTCACCTGGCTAAGGGTCAAAGGCAAGATTTGAAAACAAATCTTTTCTTTTTTAGTCCTTTTTCCATTATACCATTTTGCTCCTAGAAATGTTCATTGATCTCCTCACAACAAATCTTCCTTTTGTTATTTTTAAGTTGGGTTCAGAGTATATGAATGCTAGCTTTTCCCAGAAATTTTTAATTTAGAAATGTCCAGTGTTTAGGTATATTGAATATAATAAATAGATCATTATGGAGTTGCTCTTGCCCTCTTGATTTTGCAACTGGTATAATCTTTGTTTCTTCCAATCATCAATCATTGATGGAGCATTTACTGTATTAGGCTACTGATGACCTTTTTGGTTTTTTCCTGTAGATGTTTTACAACACACAACAATCCACAAGAAACATACTGGAAAGGGTCCTGTAATGAAGTAAGTACTTAAATTTTTAAAAATATGGCATATGGTTTTTCCATGTACTTCTAATCAATATTCTAGTGGTTTTAAATGTGTTGGTTTAATCATTAATAGCATTATTTTGTTTGGAGCAAAAATGTTTCTTTTCCATTAATATTTTTAGAATTCTAAAAAATTTTATTTAGGTATTTCCTTTCTTAGAATTATGACACTGTTTCCATCTCATTTTTTGAATAATGACAACATGAGGTTCTGAATTTTTTTTCCCCTAATAGTTAAATTTGTGGCAAAATCGTTTCTAAATTTAAATACATCTCAATTTGCATGACTATCTTCTTAATTTTGTGGTAGTTGAAAAACTTAGTTTTCAGTTATTTTCTTGTTTGACAATTCAAAAGCCTGAAGATTAGGCAGTTATTTATATAGAGTCATGCAATCCTTAGAGCAGGCTAAGATCCAGAACACTTCTTTTCCAAATGAAGAAACAATCATAGCAGGTAATTGACTATCTAAGATCACACAGCTAGTTAGTGACCAAAGACCTTAGGTGTCTCCTGGCTCCAAATTCAGTATTTTATTCATTAAGAGCTGGCTCTGGACTTAGGAGGCCTGGCTTTGAGTCATACTTATTGTAGAGACTAGCTAGAATATCACTTAGCCTCTTCATGTCCCAGTTAACTTTAAAAATATTAAATTGCAGAACAATTGCAGATCTCTACAAGTAGCAAGGAGCATATTTAGAGAGTCATTGGCCCTGAGAGAACATTAGGATTAGATGTTCTGAAAAACTCAGCATTTGTGCATTTATGTAATATTTTAGATTATTTTAGTCTTGTTATACTTTAAAAGAGGAAAAAATCATATAGGTATAAGCTATCAAGTGTGGGACTATGATTTGACTTCTAAATTCTCTTTATACTTATGGTTTTTAGTTATAGCTATTAAAGTGAGGAGTGTAAGTGAAATTATCTTTATATCTATTATTTTTCTTCACTTCCCATCCCTCTACCTCTCCCCAGCCAATATCACTACTTATATGTGTCATGTATTGTCATCAGTGTTGGTCTTCGTTACAACAGAGGCTTTTGTGAAACTGAATCTCTTTGGGAGATAGGAAATGCAATACATACTTGTGTTTCATTCATGAATAACCAGTAATTAACTTCATAATCCTATTCTACTTTCTCTCTCTCTCTTATTCCCCTTTTTCAGTCCAAATTATTTTTGGAGACAAATAATAATATAGTGTTCTTAATATCTATTTTACACTTGCCCATACTTCAACTTTTTTCTCATGTGTACAAAAAAAATCAAATTGTATTATAATAATTTAAATATAATTTCCATTAAAAGAAATCTTTAAAATATCCATTTACCCCTCAAACAAGTGTAATTTATGAAAAGCAAGTAGTAATATTTACCTGATTTTCTTTAAAAATGAACTTTCCACATGAATGAATTTTCAAGATTAACACAAGATTACTCTTCACCCTTTTTTGGTCAACCATTTTTATAAGGTTTTTTTAAAAAATGTATTACATGCTTCATTGCACTACTGAAACATGAATTCGGTGTAAGTAAAATATTAGTATAATCCTGAAAAAGCTAATCTTATATTGACCTTTGTAGTTATTAAGTTAGAATAGCGTTTTAAAATAATTGCAAACTTTCACTGATTTTTGTATACTGTTGGAGTGTGTACGTACACACACACACACAAACACACACACTTTTTTACATTAACATTTTTGTTTTAACCAAATTCCTATAAATTTTTAAACCTTCCATAAAAAAGAGTTCAAAGACACCTCAGAACTCTAGTCCAACTCTTAGTTGAGCCTGTCTCTAAAAAGTTATTATTCAGTCTCACTCTGGAGGCAAACCATCTCACAATAGCTGGAATTGTTAAGTTTTTTCTTAGCAAGGAAGAATCTAGCACATTGTTCCTAGTTCTGCCCTTTGGAGTGAAGTAAAACTATCATTCCTTTTCACATGTTATTCCCTAAACTTATTCAAGATCACTGTTCTGTTACTTTAGTCTATTCATTCCAGATTTTAAATGATGTTGTAACTGATCCTCATGGTCGTGTTTATAGAATTCCTTCATTCTCCCAGCTGCCTCCTAGAAACATTGCATTTCCAAAAATATTTCTAGAGGTGAACCTTTAGAAAAAGTTCTAAGTAGTTCATAATCCAACAGTACTATGATTTCCCTTATTCTAAACATGATTTAATAGAAATTTTGGTGCCTTTAAAAAAAATCATCTTCATTTCTGAATATCTCCTTGCTCCCACCATTCTTCAGTAAGTCATCCCATGTTTAAAAAAAAACTCAGAATTTGAGATTTGGAAGGGACCTCAGTAGTCTGATTCAGACCTTTCAGAGGATTGCAGCTATTCAGATAAATGCTCATATAGTCAGCCCAATTCACTTGTGACAGCTCTAGTTGTCACAAAGTTGCTCTCTTCTCTACTCTCCTTTTTCCCCCCAACATCAAGCCTCAGTTGGCTCCTTTGCCACTTCTATTGTTCCTGTTACTGCTTTCTGAGGCCAAACATAACTTTTTAATAACAGGGTTATTAATAGTAGTCTATAGGTAATTAAAGGCTGCTGTCATGGTCCTTATGCTAACTAACCAGTCTCAGTTCTTTCAGGGATTGTCATGTGACATGGACTCAAAAGTTCTGGTTATCTTCCTAGATGCGCTTTATAAAGTGTGCTTTGTAAATTGTGGTTCTAGAACACTGAACTTTAGATTGGGTTTGATAGGGGCAAAATAGTGTAACTGTCACCTGCAATTTCCTAGTCTTTCCCTTTTCATTCATCCCAAGAGTACATTAGCTTTTTTGACTTAACATCACAGGGCAGATTCATTCAACCCGCAGTCATTCAAAAACCCCAGTTGTTGTTTTTAAATTTAGATATTCAATTTAACTGTTTCTCCCTTCTTTTATACTTTTATATTCATGAAGTTGAATTGGGGGAGGAGAAGAGTCAGGAATTGTCTAAGACTACATTTATCCTGTTTAAAAAACCTAAAATACTGTAGCATAATGGTATCAAAATTCAAATATAAACAGGGACCACTAATCTTTTCTTAAGGATTGTCATGAGTCCCCATGGTTGACTGAGTTTTAAAATGTAGTAGTATCTTAGCTTTATTGCATTTTCATTTTATTAAAAATCTCCTAATCATATTTTAATCTGATCCAGGCAGATCAGAAGTCTTATGGCCCCATGGAACATATGTTTGGCACCTTTACTCTTATCATATCGGGATACTTATGGACCTTAACTCTTATCTATGTGTTGGCCATTCCTTCTAGTTTTGTTCATCCAGGACTTTATCCAAATTATTGCCAAAAACTTAACAGAACAGGGCCAACCACAAATTCCTTCATGACCCATGGACAATAGTACACCAGGCCCCTTTTATCCTACATTGTCTCTCAGAATCTGTCCAAGTTAGGATATTGAATGAATTTTCTTTATATATGAACAGATATCATTGTCATTTTTGAATTTATACTGCTTTTCTCAGTCTCTTATTAGCTATGAGGGCTATTCTATCTTTTCTAAGGAATTCTTACCCACAGCAGTATATGTAATAATCATCTGAATTAAATTCACCCATTTCTCTTGATATAAGTTCTATGATACCCAAAATGTCAATGTTTAATTTTTTTAATCATATCTAGCTTACCTTGGTTCATAGATCTTACATTCCAGGTTCCTAGATAATATTGATCTCTATAGTATTTAACTTTTCTTTCATCATTAAGCAGAGCTTCTTTGTGGCTTTGGCCCAGTTCCTTCATTCTTTCAGGAGCTACTTTTAATTGTCTTCTGCTCTTCCCCAGGAATGTGATGAAAACCTTCTGACCTAAGGGGCTCATCTTATGGTGTCAAATTTTTTTTTAAATTTATCATTTTCATATTGTCCATAGGATTTTTCTTGGCAAAGATATTGAAGGGATGTATCATATCCTTCTCCAATGGATTACCTTTTGTCACAACTCTATACTATGACCTCTTTGTTTTAGGTGACCTTGCACAAAATAGGTCATAATTTCATTGAGCTACACAACCTTCCCCTCTCCCCCCAATTATAATAGGACAGTGTTCCAGGAGGGAAATCTTTTATTAATGTACCCATTATCTGTGTTTGTTTTTGAGGGGTATTTTGTCACATTGTTGACTTAAAGCTTGCTGCATTCTAAAATCTGTACTTTTTTTTTTCTAACAAATTGTCTAAATTTGCTCTTCTGTGTTTATTTTTAAGAAGGAAACAGAACTTTAGCATTCTAAAATTCTTATTAGATTTGACCCATCTTTCAGATTTTGATTTTGTCATCTAAAACATTAGGTTTCTTTCTTATCTTTGTATCATTTACAGATTTACTAAATGTGCTTTCATCTAAGTTATTGATATTTTAACATAAGACCAGACCAGAGTTGGTCATGTGGCATTCTTTTAGGTTGCCACTGGTCTAGTAATCTTGAGATCTGGTTATTAAACCAGCTCTTAGTCCAGTTGACTATACTATATTATCCAATCAATATCTCCCCATTTTTTTTTTACAAGGATATAATGAGAGAATTTGCCAAGGGCCTTGCTGAAATCCAGATTTACTATATCTACAGTATTCCTCTGGTCTACCAGTCTAGTAACCCTGTCAAAAAAGGAAATAAGGTTAGTTTGGCATGATTTGTTCTTAGTGAACCCATGCTGGTTCACAGTGACTGCCATTTGACATTCTAAATTCTCACTAGCCATTCCTTTGATGGACTTAGATGACTTATATAGCAAATGGTTTGGCTTCCTAATCTGTTCTAGTGTGCTTATTTATTCTGTCCCCCTCATTCCTGTTCTTTTCCCAGGATGGCCAAGGACATCCCAAATAAAAAGAGGATTATTTATAAGAAACTGCATTTTTCACTTTCCTTACTTGCTGCTGTGTACACCTCTTTCTACATGAAGCAGAGAACAATGGTAGATGTGTAGTAAATCCTAACTACTTAATAAAATCTTTAATATGGTTTAAGAGGCAATTACATATTTGTGTTTTACAAAATAAAACTCCATAAACATAAAATTATGTGAGAAAAATTATTGTTTTCACTTTTGCATTCACCCATCTTATGGAATATATACCTAAAGGAGGCCAAAGACAAAAAAATCCTATATATACACCAAATAGAGTAATATTTTTTGTAGCAGTAAAAAATTAGAAACAAAATAGCTGTCCATTGATTAAGGAATGACTGAACAAATTATAATATGTAAATATAATGGAATGTTATTGTATAGTTATTCAATCATCAAGCATTTTTTAGCCATGCTCTTTAAGAATGCAATAAAAAAGCAAAATCCATCCCTGTTTTTAACAGTTTATATTCCAGTAGAAGAAAACCACATATGTAAATTAGGGCATAGAAAATCAATAGACAGTAAATGGAAGATAGCTTTAAGAAGGGAATGTATTAGCCACTGGATAGATCTAAAAGGGCCTCCCTCAGTAAGAGGGATTTGGATTTTGTGTTAAAGCCAGGCATTCTAAACATTATATGCAAGGAGAGAATAACATTATAGGCATATTATGGATAGGTAGTGCTGAGACCTGGAGATAGAAGATGGAACAATGTGTATGAGGAACAAGTAGATTTAGATTGTAAATTGTATGGAGAAATGTGTTAAAGTATAGGAAATATTATAAGATGCCACATTGTGATGACCTTTAAATGCCAAGCAAGTTTATATTTGACCTTCAAGGTAATAAGAAATCATTGGAGTTTATGAAATGGGTTGACATATTCAGATGTGCACTTTAGGAAAGTCACTTTGGCAAAGTGTGGAGGATGGATTGGAGAGTGGAAAGAGACTTTTTAGACAGAAAGTCCCACTGAGATAAGATGAGGGCCTGAACTAGTGGCAGCTTTCTGAGTAAAAGTGGAGGTAATAGGGAGAAAATGATAGAAATTTATAGAGAAAGAAATGAGAAGATTTGGTAACTGACTAGATATGTAAAATGAACAAAAAGTCAAATATGACAATCACATCTGAAGTTGGATGATTAAAATAGGGATGTCCTTGATAGTAATAGGGAAGTTCAGAACTGAAGTGGGTTTGCAGGGGAAGATCATTAAAAATTTCATTTTGGAGGTGCTACACTTGACATGTCTAAGGGACACTGTTTAAAATGTTCATTCAGGAGGCAGTACTATCAAATATCAAACATGTGGGGACTTAAGAGAAATATAAGATGTCTTATATGAATTGATGAAAAATAAAAAGAGCAAAACCAAGAGAAAAGTATCCATTGTCACAAAAATAGCATATAAGTTCATAAAAGGCAGCTGAATTTTAGTACCAGAAATGACACAGATTAATTCCAGGGAACAGATTATTCCTCTTCAGAATGTCGAAGGACCAGAAACTAGATGTTAGAAAGTATGTGCAACTATCGGTGTACACACCATTAGATCTTGCTGCGTTCACTGGTTCACTGGCTTAACTTTAGTGACAGAAGGACATTTTATGGAGTCATAGATAATGGGGAAAGATACCTGTGGTGCAAAATCCAAAATATTAATAAAAACTTATTTTTAAAAAGAAAGGGAGGGAACCCTCAAATCTTTTCCTTCAGCTTACTGTTGAACTATAAGCTGTAAAGAAATAAATGTTGATAATTATTAACAACTGACTGACTTAGGCAAAGAAAGTGTCATGAAAGAAGCAAAAGTAACCCTGAGGAAAACAGGAGCCTAACTTCCTGTTCTTTCAGTTTTTGTTACAAAGTGCTAGCTAGAGTACTATAGTCACTTTGCACCTCCCGAATTCCAAGTTGAAATTAATTAAATTATTCAATACATTTTCCTTTCCAGACCCTGTGATTATCTGAAGTAATTCATATCAAAATGGTGTTTGTTCATCACCTAGGAAAATTTTTTTAATATAATAAAATACTGAAAATTATAATCCTTGAGTCACCCTTTGCTTTGCTTTTAAATATGGTCATTTCATAGAATCAAAGAATTAGGAAATGAAAGGGAACTTGGTAGTGCTTAGTATAGCCTTTTATGAAACATTCAATTTTTTTTTCCTTATGGGGAGAAAAAAAGGTAATAGAAACTAAAAGAAATTGTGAAATTAAAAACATAATTTCTACATATGTGAAATGGCTCCAGTAAAGAACTTAATTCATACTTAGGGATTTTTGATGCTTGTGTTGATTGTACTCATATATTTAGACTCCAGAAATATACGGTGATGATAATAGGCATCAGGTATCTATGACACTAAAGTTGAAACAGCTTTGCTACATCAAAAAGAAAGAATACTGGTATCAAATTTGAGGCTGCCCTAATCTTGTCTTTACTATTAATTATATGAGTCATCTGGAGAATTTATTCAACCTTTTTTGGATCTCAGTTTCCTGATTGTTAAAATTAAGGGATTGTTAAAAATATGGGAGTGTGTTTGTTAGAATATGAGGGTTGATGGGAAATTCTTAAAGTTATTGCAGCTCTAAAATCTAATCCTATAATTTATTTTAAAGAAGCTCAAAAGTAGGTCATTTATTAGTGGGCCAACGTTGCTGTCAAGAAGATACATATTTAAGTCTGTTCTCTTACATATAATAGAACATAGGCAATTTACTTAAATCCTAGTCAGTATCCTAGGCAACTTTTAAGACTAAGTTACAAATGTATTTTCATTGGAGGATATTTTTACCTTGTGTGAATCTCGTGTCAGTAAAAACCCAAATTTACTTTAAAAGTTGTTAAGGATAACATTTTTCCCTTAAGTATCCAGTCAATATCTGTTAACAAGAAAATTTGTTAGATACCTTACTATGTAACAGGCACTATTATGCTGTACTAAAAAAATGTAAAGAAAGGAAAAATAAATTTCTGCCTTCAGAGTCTTCCCATTTTAATGAGTAAAAACAGCATTTTAAACAAATAGGTACATCATATATACAGAGGAGAAGAAAGGTAATCTCAAAGGAAAAAGTAATGGCAGCTTAAAGGGACTAGAAAAGGCCCTCTAATGAGATTTGAGCTTAGTCTTAAAGGAAGCACAGAAACAAAAACAACCAGTAAACAAACATACACACACAAAAAAACCATAGAGAAGGAAGAAAGCCTTCCAGCTTCCTTGGACCAGTTATTCCATTGCCCACTTTCCTCTGTGATACCTTGGGATAATTCCATCCCCAAACCATACTTCTAGAGATAATGGTAATCTAACTGAACTTGTTTCTTAGTGATTAACACCCCTTTATATCCTCATCCCAGGGATTCTGCTCCCTCAGTTTAAACTGAAATGGTTCTCTCCTAGTTAATAGTGCTAAATCTGGGGCTTTTTTTCTCAGTTCTCTTCCTTTTTTTAACTTTGAAAGCTTCTGACACTATCAATCACTTTCTCCTTAACATTCTCTTCTCTCTAGATTTTCATGGCATTGCTCTCTCCCAGTTTTCCTTCTACCTGTTGATCATGATTTCTCAGTATCCTTTGTTGGATCTTCATTCAAACCATTCTTACTAATTAAAGCTTTAGCCTGAAACCTCTTCTCCCTATTTCATTAATATTTTGATTAATGATATCATCTGTTCTCATGAATTGAACTTAGATTTTTGATTGTTAGATTTACAAACATTTTCTCTCCTGATCTTTAGTCTCACATCTCCAATTGCCTATTGGATATCTTAAATTTGGATGTCATGTATAAATTAAGCTCAATATCTCCAAAACTAAACTCCCTTAACTTTGCCCCAAAGCCTTACCCTCTTAATATTACCACTGAGAGTACCATCTTCCTTCCCATTGTCTCTTAGATTTACAACCTCAGTGATAGCCTTGACTCCTTACTTTGACTCTAATCCAATCTCTCACCAAATCCTGTTGATTCTGTCTTCATAAGCCTTCTAGTATATGTCACCTTTTCTTCTGATAGCAGTACTACCCCAATGCCGGTCCTCATTACCTCAGATTTGAATGGTTACAGAAGAACTTCTGGTTGGTCTCTGCCTCAGATTTGTCCTCACTTAATCTGTCTTCCATTCTGCTGTCCAATTAATCTTCCTAAAGCTCAGGTCTGATCATGCCACATACCTATCAACTTCCCCACAAATAAACTCTGATGGTTCCCTATTAACCTCAAGCATAGAATATCACCTCAAGATTCCTTTAAAAAGCCTCACTAGCTTGACTTTCACACTGATTATCCACATTGTGTTTCCTCTGCACCAGACAATCTCAATCTCATCCCTTCCTGCAATAGAACACATAGGAAAAAAAGTCTTATTTTGTTGCATGTTTATATCCTAAAACAGGAGGCTAATGCTACAGTGGATCATCTGGCCTCATATATTCACTAGCTGTGTCATCTTGACAAGTCGCTTAACCCTGTTTGCCTAAATTTCCTCATCAGTAAAAGGAGCTGGTGAAGGAAATGACAAATCATTCCAATATCCTTGCCAAGAAAACCTTAATTCAGGTCACAGAGTATTGGACATTATTGAAACAATTGAACAACAAATTCTAAAACGTTTAAATTTTGACAAGATAAAATTGTATCTCTCACAATGAATGGGTATACAAGTTTTATAGTATTACTGTTTTTTTTTTCTCTTCCCAGAGGTTGTAAGTTAGGAAAATGTGACTGATGAACATGTTTATACCAAAAGGCTAGAGCAATAGAGTATGTGTGTGTACACACTTCTGAAAAATGCATTTTTACACACTTAAAGTTCTTCAAAGAACTTTTAATTCATTAAGTGGAACAGATTTTATTCCTTCTTATTTTGGATGTCTGTGGTTGACAAAAAAGAAAACTGGGAGCCCCAGTGACACTTACAGGAACTTGTTTCAAAAGAATATATAGCAATAACTTCTGTTCATCCTAAAACTTTTGAGAAATGAACTTTGGACTCAGAGAAGAAAATAAATATACAAACTCTCTTCTTGATGAAATTTTAAAGCACTTTATAAATGTGTGTGTGTGCACGTGCACATATATTGACTCAGACATTTGTGTATACCCAGAGGTATATTGTATGTACCTCTGTATATATGTATAGGTCATGCTTATGTTATATACATCAGAAGGTAGTACTTTTAACACTTATCTTCCCAGATTTGAAGTCAGCTCTCCAACTACTATGCTGTCTCTCTCAAACTATTAAGTAGAAATTATTCCTACAACTTTTATCTATGAATAATGTGAGTATATAATGAGAAAGTAGCATAGTATAGTAGAAAGCCAAGGTTCAAGTCATCTGTAGAATCATATGTAAATCTTTTAATGTCTTACTATACCTCAGCAGTATTCTTAAGACTAAAATTGCCTTTATATATTAGATAACAGATTTTTTTGATATTGTCACTAATCAAATTACAGGTCTCTGTGTACTAGCCCTTTCTTCCCTCAAAAAGCAAACAACCAAATGATGTTTTGTTGTCACAGATATGTGCATTCCAGACATTTACACAGCTTTTAAAGTTGTAGTTAATTTTTAGAGGTCTTTAGTGAATGAATAAACTTGATATATTTTCTTATGGGTAAACATTCTAATAAAATATGAATTGCTAAAATTTAAGTGCAAATATTGTGGGTATGGAAATATAATGAATACTTATACTTGATTGCTATTTTGGAGGTTGGGATTTTTAAGTGGTCAAGTAATTTTTGTTTAAAAAAAAAAAAAAGGTGGAAATTTCTTTCAGGATGGAATAATATAATTTCTTCCCTTCTTGAAAAATACTTTTAAAAAGTTAAAAACTTTTAAAATAACCACTTCTTTCTTCTTCGGACAGCACTGTGGGTACAAGTTGTTCCTCATTGGATGGTCTTGCTCTACAACATTCTGAACCAAATGGAATGGTCATGGACTGGAGAAAGAAAGGTTGTGTTCTACAGCACCCAGAGCACTGCACAGCATTAGTAGACCAGGTATATATGACGACCTTCCTTTCTGAAATTGTTAGCTCAAGATACACATTATTAGGGTGTCTATATATGGAAAGAAAATAAAACTGAAGTGACTTTTTTAATCAGATGTTTTAACTTGAAAAAGAAAATTAAAGCCCTGATTTTACACAGGAGAATTCAGGTCAGGCTTTATAATAATTACTATACAGAGTTATGTAGTGAGAATGGGGGACAGCCATAGGAATAGTTACTACAAATTGCATATGGTCATTCTTACTATATTCATTAGCATGAATACACTCCCTCTGCTGCTATAGATGGAAGCTTCTCTGTGCCTTTTCCCTGATGTGCAAACTGTCTTTCATAGAGGAATCCCTTCAATACCTCGGAATCCTTTATTGAGTGATTTTAATATCTCATTTGTATTGCTATCAATTGATGACAAGGCTTTTGAAGCTTATTTGAAAAGGACACTTATTAGTACTTAACCATAGTTTATTAATACCATTTAATCTGCATAAAATAAATAACGTGAATGTAGAGACAACCATGGCGTATTGTAATTGATCCAGTCAGAAAGACTTGGTTTCAAGTCCTGCTTCTGACATATTCTATCAGGGTAATTCCCAGCAAGTCAGCATGCTAAGTAATTTTCTAGGGCTGTACATTACAGATGAGGCATGAGCATACATTAGTGATGGGAGGTTTTCCCTCCCCCAAAAAAGTCCTCATTTTCTAAAATGTCGGACAAAACAGCTACTTGGAGTCAACTGTATAATGAGTCCAATTTTCAGGAATGACAATAGCAAGGCCTATAACAATTGAAAAGAAGATATGAAATATTTCTTTTCTCCACCTGGAAAACTACCTTTGGAAACAGTTTTTTCTAGTGCTACTCCATATACATTTCATTGTATTTTTAAAAACCAAAATAGAAGAATATCAAGCTTATTGGATAGTTTTAAATTCAGTAATGTGGATTAAATTCCATTTATTCAAGAGGACAGTGATTTGTGCTTAGAAAATAGGATAATTTTTCCTTTGTTCTGGATACTGTCATTTGCAAGCTTTCTTCTGAACGTAGTCAACAAAAGTCTTTGTACTTCTCTTAGACCAGCCTTAGTCTATATAAACTATTAACTATTTTATTTTTAGAAATAGGATTTTGGGGGAAAGTAAGTGAAACTGATTCAAAAAGGTTGAAGATGGTTGGGGCGCAACTAAGAATTAGATAAAAATGTTTTGCCATTGCACACTAGATTATCCATAGTTATCTGATTATGATTAATCTTTTATTTTCTGATGTATTGTCTTGTTATTCTTCTAGCATGCAGCAGATAAATGGAACTTATCTTCATTAAGTAAAAAGAAAGGAAAACCTCAAATAGAAAAGTAAGTTGACTTTGTTATTACCTGTAGTGAAGAATGTACATAATACAAATTGTATCTCTTGACTGATTGGTAGAAAATGAAGCTCATGGATTACTATAAAATTAATATTCCTTAGTTGAAGTTCTAAATACTCTTAATTTGTCATTTAAAGGTATCATTAAGATAATGGCATAGGGAAATGTATTAAACAGTAGTCCCTCAAATAAATTTAGTAATGTACAGGGATAACTTTCCACTTGATAGTTTAGAGGTTGTGTGTTTGCTAGTTAGTTTTTTGTGCATAGCATTAATAGTCATTAAGAAATATTTATAATGTGTATGAACTTTAATTTAGGGAGAAAATTAAGAAGACAGACAGTAGATTGAACAGTAGAACTAATGGTGTTAGTGTTTCCACACCTCAGCATGTCCATGGAGGCACAGTGAAAGGTAAGTGAGTTTTTGTTTATTTGTTTGTTTGTTTAATACAAGGTATTAACAAAAGTATTTGTAGTGACAGAAATAAAACCAAATTTGTATATGATTTTCACATAATTGACTGATTAGTCCTTTTTAAGGAACTTAACTCATATCCGTGATTTTATCTAAAAATTTAAAGGTCTATATATTTGTGCGTTTTTTGTTTTTGTCATATGTTTAGCCTTTTTACTAACTACCAGTTTTCTGTTGAGTACGTTGCTCCCTCTGCTGGTATCTTTTGTCTTAGAATTTTTGTTTTAAAGTAAATCACTAATAGTCTTCTACATATATAGACCTTAAAAATTTTTTTTGTAATGTATAGATCTTTAACAAAGATTGATCTCATAAATGGAGGTTTTTATTCTGCAGTTGATTAAGTTTGATTGGCAATAGATATTTTTAAATATAGTATGAATGATTAACATTTAGGGAAGTTAAATACTAAGAAATGTCAAAAATTTTTTCCATTTTTAAAAAAAGACTAATAATGCAGACTAGCTTTGGAGACAGCCATGTCCATTCTAAGAAGTTTTTCTTAACAGCTATTTTAGCCCTTGTAATGACCCTAGGATTCCCTACCCCACCTTTCATTTCTCAGAAGACAGGTAAGTTATAGTATTTTTTTTCATATTGTTGTTGTTTTTATGTCATCTCATTTCCAATTGAGAATAAGAGAGAGGAAAAAAGCAATTGAGCAACATTAACCAACATAGCAAAGCATATATGGCATATATAAAACCATAGTCCCCCATTTCTACAAAGAAGAAAGAAAGGTTCATTTTCTCATTTTTTTTTTCAGGTAGTCGTCATATTTACACAGTATCCCATTTTTTGTTGTTGTTGTTGTTGTTTCCATTTATGTAGTCATTGTGTATATTATATTCCTGGTTCTGTTCATTTTACTTTGCATCGGTTCATATAAGTCTTCCCATGGTCTCAGTATTCATATTCCTCTTTTCTTATGACACAATAACATTCCATAAAGCTAAATGTTTTCTGATAGAACAAATATCTGGTGGAAAACTTGAGGATTTCCTGAGACTTCCTTGTATATCTTTTTATAGTATAGGTTAAATGGTCCTCTGCAAAAGTCATAAGTACTCGTCTATCTCTTCTTGATGTGAAAGTGACCTGGGATTCTCAAAGACTGAGCCAGGGGAACACAAACTTCTGGCAGGTCCTACCAAGCTGGAAAGGATTAGAGTACAGGACCAGTGACTGACTATTCCAAGAGCCAACCTGTTTAAGTAAAGAGAAACTCAAAATCAGAAGACTGGTCAAAAAATAAAAATTAAAAAAAACTCTCAGTAGTGTTTCCTCAGTGTGACAGTGGTGAAAAATGGGCCAGAGGATGCTAAGAATCAACCTTGTTTCTCGACGATTTGCCTGAACATGTTGACCAATTGCTAGAGATACTAAAGCAAGCTCCTATTGACATTTTCACTATTAATGAAATCAGAAGCCATGAAGAATTTGAAACTGAGACAATTCAAAGAGTTTCATCAGAGGTGGGGAAAAGAGCAGAGTGGGTGATCATCCTGCACTAAAGGCATAAAGAGTGTGATTTCATGGGATATTTAGTCATCATGCCCCTACATTGCTGTGGTCAACTTCTGCAAATAAATAATGTAGATCATTGAGACTTGTCTAACCATCTGTTTCAAAGATAAAAAAAAAAAAAAAAAACAGGAAAGTTCTATGAAGTATTTATTTTAAAGTATCTTTCAGAATATCTTGATGTTTATACAGTGACTTCCATACAAATATGAGGATGCTGAAAACTTGGAAAAAACAGTTTGGGATTTTAAATTTTAAAAAAATACACAAAAGGTTTATAAGTTGTTTAGAAACTACTCTTTATAATCACTGTTGTTTTGTTTACAAAGAGAAAAAACTGGTCTTCAGAAAACTTGGAGTGAGATTTAACCAAGCCAAATAATCCTAAAAGCATTTAAGGATAAAATTGGAAAGACAAGAAATTGATTTGAAATGAAAGAGAAATTTACTTATGTTTCTTTAGTGATGATATTTTCCAGGGCAGTGAAGCCATTTAAGAAGTAATGTCACTTTTGAAGTCCAAAAGAGCAGTTGGAGCTGACAAAAAACATAAAAATATAAATAAAAATAAACCTATGCTTAGAGACTATGCATTTTTAAGAGACATTCAAGGACTACTGGCCTACTTTATCGTCTTTGGAAGTCTTCATGGAAAATATTCATACATTGAGAATATCTTTAATCAAAACATGACAAATGGAACAGAGGTAGCCTTTTGCTAATAATTGTAGCCCACAGTTTAAGATTTAGCTGACAGAGGGGTATAAATATGATTTCACTTTCTTTTATTTTATCATTTCAAGAGGATTTGACTTGTTGGAACTAAATTATAGTTTTAAATACCCTCTTCAAAAGAGATCTTTCACCTGTTAATATAATTCTGTTCCAGACATGAACACAGAGATAGTTTTATTCAACTTAGATGACTGATTATCATTATCAAGTAAAGCATAAAACAAGGAAAGAGATCTATATTTACCTAACACATTTTTCAATTTCATGGAATAGAATCTAAAAAGGATTCTACATTCTTTATTAAATTTTTTAAATTGAATTCTTTGTTGATGGCAAGTTTCTCCAAATGTTCCCATTGATAATTAAAGTAATATTCTTGTTGTTCATCATTAGCACACATTTATTAAGCACAGATTTGTGAATCAGGCAGCATTTTAGATACAAAAATGAAGTAGTCTGTTCTCTCAAGAAGCTTACATTCTGTTGGGGGAGGCATGTTCATAGTTGAGTAAATGAAGATTATAGAATACAAAGTAATTTGGAGGACAGTACATACTGGAGGAAATCAAGAAAGTTTTTCTTGAAGGAGATGGCACTTGATTTGAGAAAACAAGGAGGGGTTTCATGTGGGATCCAAAGCATAGTAGACATATGGGGACAGCATGGACAAACACAGAATGTCTCTCATAGGCAGCATAGCATGCAGATTATTCTGCTTATTGTTTTGAAAATGAGGTGAGGATAGAAAGTAGACAAAGAAAAGTAAATAATCAGTCTAGAAAGGTACTTTGGAGCAATATTTTGAAGGAATTTAAATGCCAAGCAAAAGATTGTGTATTTTATCCCAGAAGCTTTAGGGAGCCACTGAAACTTCTTGATGGGGGAGTAATATAATCATACCTGCTCTTTAGGAATATAAATTTGGCAGCTATTTGGAGAATAGAAAGAATGGACATGGAATGACCAATTAGAAGACCATTGCAGTAATCAGGGCTTTGCAAGAAATGATGGTGACCAGATTTGAGGTATTTTTTCTTTAGAGAGGAGACTTAGTTTAAGAATGAATCAGAAGGCATAAAACCTCCTAATTGATGAGATATGTAAAGGAGATTCAAATGGGGAATATGGAATGTGAATGAAACTTCAAATCTCAATTACTAGAAGAATGGTGGCACCCTTGACATACAGAATTTAGGAGCAACTGTGGGTTTAGATAAAAAGATAATAAAAGTGAATTTAGACATAGATGTTTTAAGATGTTTGTGGGGTATCCAAATGAAATGTCCATCAGAAAAGTGTATTGGGGTTTGGGGGATTCTTAGAGGCTGCCTATATAAATTTTCATAGAAATGAACAAAACTATCTCTGTGATGTCATCTCTATCCATAGATAGATCATGAAGGATCATGAAGAGCTTGGAAGAAAAAAGTAATAATTATATGCTGTTCCAGATCAAAGCCTCTTCAATAAAATCTATAGTCATATTGCTAAAACATTTGCACAAAACAGTCAATATTCAAGAAAAAGCACATTGTTTAGGTTATATGATAGGCAACACACTAGTCAATTAGTCTTTCATGTAAATATGTTGGATGGCAAACTGGACTATGAATTAAATGGGTCATAACAGCTAGATCATGTTTGGGGAATTGTGCAGTGCCTTCAGAGATCCTGAGTTTCTTGTCACATCATTCAGCAAGCATTTAACTTTTTCTGTTTCTTTGGTGTAAGTAGCTGTGATAGATAACATTTCTGTGCCTAGATAGGTAGGCCTGAGTTCAGATCCACCTAATTAGCCATATGACGTGTGCTAGCTAGTTAACCCTCCTCCCCCCCCCCCCCCGCCTAAGTTCCTTCAATTGTAAAAAATAAAATAAAATAAAACTGTAGTGATAACTTTTATATTCTAGGATTGTTATCAAACGAGATATTTGTAAAGTGCTAAATACAATTCCTGGTTAGGATGCTTAGTAAATGCATGTTTCCTTCTAAGCTCCAAAAACAAGAAAGGGAACAAATAATCGTTCATGGAGCTTACATTTTATCAAAATCCTAATTTCTTTTTTTTTTCTTTAATACCAGTCTTTTTCTGGTGATACAATATAGTTATAAATACAATTACTTCATATCACTCAGTGTTGTAAGTGATTTAATAGACATGAAAAGCTATAAGGAAATAGATAGAAACAGGTTTGTCATACAAACATTGATTTATTTTTTTTAAACATGAAATATAACTCAAGCTGTGAATGTGCACATTTGCCCAAGATCGTTGCCTGAATAGAGGCAGGCAACCCATTTTCCATAATCTATTCCAATGAAACCAATCAAGAAAATGAATAAGACACTGCAGAAAGTTGTTTTAGCTATACCAGAATTGTACAAAAAATTATCCAGAAGCCCACAACTTGGGGGGGAGAAGAGGAGAGTAGGGGTGGGACAGAAAACTAGTGTTAAGCAAATGATATGAAAGCCTCTCACTGTGTGACTATAGATTGGGCCAGACATTCCTGTAACTTTGAAAGCTAGAACACCCAAGAGTAGAAAGCCTCAGAATCTCAGAAACTGAAAGTATGGATCTTGGAAGAGGCCAGGAGTCAGATTGTGAGACCCCCACTACTTGAGATTTCCTTCACAGAGTGCCATAAAAGCCCTTGGAGATCCCATCCTCAGAACATTAAAGGTCAAAGGGAACCTGAAACTTATTACCTCTCTGAGCAGAGACCTGTTAATAGGGGTGGAGGTTAGGCAGCCCAAGCACAGACAAGCGAGTTGAGGGAAAACTGATGTTGCCAAAGCACCAGCCCAGAAAAAACCCAAGAACTCCACCACACTTAAAGGCAGAGCCTTAAAGAAAAAACACAGCATGGCCATAAGATCAGTTAGAATTATTAAAAGCAATGAAGCAAGAAAAGACCTTTAAAATAATTGAAATGAAAACTTTGGAGTAAAGACTGAAAGAAAAATCACAGCTTAGTTCAAGAGATACAGGACCTTCCTATGTTAAATCTCCTTGAAAATTAGGATAAACTATGTAAAAATTATTTCACTAGACAAAAAGAAATAATAAAATGAAACCAGAATAATAGAAGAAAATATAATATTTCACATGTCAAAAATAATTGACCTACAAAACAGATTAAGAATAATTTAAGACTTATTGGGACTACCAAAAAGCCATAACTCCCCTCAAAAAAAAGAGCGTGGCTAGCAAAGGAAAATATATTGTCCAAGGTTTAAAGTTCAAAGAAATTAATCAGGAATATTCAGTATTTAGCAGCTATCATTTTAGAGGCATAGAGCTCATGGAATACAGTAATCCACAAGGCCAAAGAAAGAGGTTTACACCAAAAAGTCAGTAAAAACACCTACCATGTGTCCTGTGCTAAATACAGGTAGAAAGGAGACAAGGAATGGATCTTTAATGAAGTAAAGGACTTCAGGAATTCCTGATGAAAAGACAAGACCTGAATGGAAATTTTGAAACATAAATATGGGAATAAGTGTAACATAAAAAGGTAATACAAGTGAGGAATTGAAAAGGACTGTTTAGTTTCTAATTTGGAGAGACATCATCATGGGTCAAAGATCCCTCAATTAAAAGGAGTAGAGAGTGCTTCTGATAGATTTTTGTAATAAAAGAAAAGAAAGAGGGAAGATATTCTCAAGGAGAGGGATGGAGAGAGTATTATGGAAGTATTACCACACATAATTGTGGGACACATACAAAAGAAGAAAGAATGGGCATCACTGGAATTTTTTAATTGATGGATAGAACATACACAAACACATACCAAGCAAAGAGTTTGATATACAAATTAAATTAAACATAAGAAAACAGAAGGGGAGGAATAAAGTAAGTTTAGGGAGGCCTTAGTCATAAGCATAATAATACCTAACCTCAAATTGGGGATTGAGAAGAAAAGTTTAAAAGGAATTAAAAGGGTAAGAACTTGTGATTGGTGATATGGGTGAGAGAAACAGAAGATCCATAATGGAGCAGGAGCTGATTTCATAGAGCATTGGTATAAAACATACTTGTTTCACTGCACTTCACTTTTTTTTATAAAGAGTTGGGAAGCAAAGAAAAGAAAAAGTGTCAGTATAAGGAGGAAGGAAAACACATAATTAATGACCATAAATGAGAATGGGGCAAATGTTCCTGGGACAGAAGGCAGTAAACAGTGTGGATAAGAAAAAATTCTACAATTTGCTGTGTATAAAAAACACATATGTAAACATTAAAATTTGTTATAAAGGTTTGGAAGAAAATCTTATTATGCTTTAATTGAAATGGATGGGTGGGGTGGAGGTGGGATAGAAGGGGAATTGCAATCATAATCTCAAAAAAAAAAAAACAGCAAAAATTGACTTAATTGAGGGAAACAGGAAATCTACATTTTGCTGAAAGATATGTGGAATTGAAAATTGATACCCCACTTTATTTTGTATTATTTTGTCAAGTCTTAATCAGTTTATTATGTATTAACAATCAAGTTGCTGCTTTGTATTATTCTCTCTTAAATGTTAACTTGAATTCTCTCTGAACTCCTGTTTCTTTAAACTCCTATTAATCTCCTGTTTTGTAACACAAACTACCCTCTACCCAGTACTTTCTATTTCTCAGGAGTTTCCAGCCACAGTGTCCTCATTTATATCCTAATCTGTTAGAATTTGCTAGCATGTAACCTGTACGTGTGCTGTTCTCCCTCAGCAATTGCCAACCATGGGAACTTCCCAAAGGATGTTAGTCTACTTGGTAATAAATTGAAGTAAATTGTGGTTAATTGACCTTAGCACTAACCAGTCAGAAGTGAGATATGCCTCTGTTGTGCCATTGATGTCACTGTCTGTTTTCTTCTGTGTAACTATAAAGGAACTGCCTTGATTGTCAGATGGATCCTTGGTTATTGAGGAGCCTTGGATCCCATTTGTTGGCAATTGCTAGCTTTGCTAATAAATTGATCATGCTTAGAACTCTGTGCCTCGGTTTCTCTTTATCACAGATTTTTATTGCAACAGATGCCATAGACAATGAATTAATCTACAGTAATATAAATACTCAAAGGAAATACTAAAGGAGTTACAAGGAGAAATAGATAATAAAACTATAATAGAAATAGATTATAAAACTATAATAGTAATGGAATCTTACTGTGCCATGTTCAGAACTAGGTAAATCTAGACAAAAAATTACTGGAAAAGATGTTAAGTCTGTGAATAGAATTTTAGAAAAATTAGTTATAGACTTCTGATGGTTATTAAGTACGAACAGGAAGGAGATCACATATTTTTCATTATTCACTTAAAATGATTCTGAATTAGGCCATTAAAATGTAGAAATATTAAAAACATTCTTAGTCAGTAAAGAACCATTGAAGAAAGAATTACAAATTAATTGAAGACTAAATAACATTATCTTAAATGATATAGGAATGGTGTCTAAGAGCAAAGTACAGAAATGGCAAATAATTTCATTAAACATAATCATAAGACAAGATGGCAAAATTGCCGGGGATATCAAAGCAGTCCTTGAGGGAAAATTTATATCTCTATAAATATTTTTGACAATGAGAAAAGAAAACAGCTAAATTGGTTGTGCATTAAAAAAATAAACTAGAAAACATTTTGAAACCTTAAACACCAAAGCAATAATTCTAAAAACAAGAGATTAACAACATTGGAAGTTTTAAAAGTTGAATAAAAACTAGGAGCTCTTTTTTTTTTTTTGAAAGGGGGGGAACAAAACATTAATTATTAGCCTAGTTTTCTTTTTAAACAGAGGAAAACCAAATTACAAGTATCAGAATAAAAAAAGAAATCAAATGAAAATGAAATAGAGGATATTATTAGAAATTTTTTTATAGAAAACTGTATGTAAAAACCCAAAAAATGAAATAGATGCTCATTTACAAAAATACAAAATATTTATATTAAATAACTTGGCCTCAGAAAAAGGTATTGAAAAAGCCAAAAAATAAATTCCTCCTCCCCCCCAAAAAAACTTTGAGACCAAGTATATTTACAGGAAAACATTTTTTTTTTTTAAGAATCAAAGAACAATTCCAATAATTCATTTGGAACATTTATAGTATTTTCTAATTTTGCAAGCAGACCACAAAAATAAGAAGTAATCTTACCAAATTCCTTCAGTGATCCAAATATGATCTTTATTGTTAAGCCAAAAAAAGTAAAAACAGAGAAAAAAGACTAAATCAATATCATTAATAAATAATGCTGTAAAAATTTCAAATAAAATATTTTCAAAGAGACTACAGCTTTATATCAAGGAAAAAATGATACTCAAATTAAATTTAAACCAAATTAAATAAAAATTAAATTAAAGACAAAAAAATAGGAAAAGTATAACTGATCATATGTTAATAACAACAAAAATTTTGTCAATAGATGCTGAAATGGCTTTTGGCAAACTACAGTATCTATATCTGATTTGTAGTTTTTGTGTGTGTGTGTGTGTGTGTGTGTGTGTGTGTGTGTGCGCGCGCGCGCGCGTGCGCATTTAAAGAAAACAGGAAATAAACAGGCTTATTATAGTAAATTAATAGATATTCTGTGCCAAAATCTAGTATTATATGTAATAAGGACGTTATTGGCCTTTCCAATAAGATAATAAGATCAGGGCCAAAGCAAGGATGTGCCCTGTTACTATTTGATATAGTGTTAAAAGGGCTATAGCATCAAGACAACAAGCACAAATTTGGGTAATAAGCATAAGCATTGAAGAAGCAGAGAATATTATAGTGTAATTCAAGAACCCCCTAAAAATACAACTTAAATTTAATTGAAAGAAATTATAAATAATATTACAGAATTTCCCCCAAGAAGAAAACCCAAATCCACCCACATAAATCTTTAGCAATTTTGTGTGTTATAACAATACTCAGCAAAATGAAAAAAAGGAGCATTGGGATTTAAAATAAATACAGAATGTAAAAAAAAAAAAAACTTGGGTCCTCTTACTAATATTTAGAAATAGAATATTTCTTACTAATATTTAGAAATAGAAAGTAGCAAAACACTTTACAGAAAAAGATCTAAATATATAGAGAAATGATTCATTGTTTGTAGTTATCCCAAACCAGTACACCAAAAATTATTTAAAAAATAATTAGTGCCTAATTTTAGGCAGAAAATTAACTGCTTAGTCAATGTCATACTATTAGACTCCCAAGTGATTTACATTATGGAACTAGAAAAAGTAGTGGCAAACATTTTTTGCAGTAAATCATCAAAGCAGTAATCATCAAAAACCATTTGGCACTGGTTAAATAAATAGAGAAATTGATTAACAGAATAGGCAATAAGCATAGTAGCTTAGACAAACAACCATAGTAGCATAGAATAATCTTATAGATAATCACAAAATCCCAGCTTCTGCAGCAAGGACTTTTCATTTAGCAAAAACTATTAGGAAAACTGGAAAGCAGCCTGGCAAAAACTAGTTATAGATCAATATCTCACCATATACCAAGTCAGGGTACAAATGTTTACATAACTTATATAAACATAAAAAAATCTAGATTTTACATCTATGAGAAGAGTTAATGGCCAGAAGAAAGGATGAAGGGGATCAAAAAAGATGAGGAAATTTGGATTACATAAAATTTAAGTCTTTTACTGAAACAAAATCAATGCAGCTGTCATTAGAAAGGAAGTAACTATCTTGGGGGATGGAGGGAACTTTTATAGCAAGTTTTGCTGTTAAGGAATCCATTCTCAAGATAGATGAACAACTGTTTTCAAATCTGTAAGAATTAGCGATTCCCCAGTTGGTAAATAATGAAATACATGAGTGGGCTGGGTTGTGGTTTTTTTTTTCTTTTGCAGGAAGTAGGGAATGACATTTTAATCATTTTATTAACAAATCCAACAGGTTATTACATTAAAAAGGATGGTCATTTGGGCATCTCTTTTAGACCAAAGACAAACACTTCAAGGTTTTCTTGGGACTTATAAGGCAAGACTGTGAAAGGAAAAATGGATGATGCTTAACAAAAATCAAAGGGGAAAAGTAGGTGTCTCCCTTCCTCTAGAAACATCTGGTGTAGTCCTTTGGCTCTGGTGTGGTCTGTTTTTCTTCACCTCAGGTCATTTAAAAATTTTCTACAAAATTAGTCCCAAACAAACTTCTAATTTATTTAAACAGGCTTTTTTTTTTTGTTTTTTGCATTTCAATAGTCTTATTGAAATGTCACTTTCTTAATACTAAAACATAAGGGTATTTTGTTAGGTTACTTCAGCCAACTTATGTTTGCACTGATTAATTAGAAAGGAAATTCTTCAATAAATCAGGATTTAGGAGTAACTGAAAGTGCATCTGCAAAGTGCTTTACAAAATGAAGTTTAAGACATGAAACTGCTTCTTTGGTTTATCTTTAAAGGAAGCATTTTGGTTTGGGGTTTAGGAGAGTTTGGTTTTTGATTTGTTTTCTACAATATGATGTCAAAGGGAAATTTGAACTAGTTACAGCTATTGTGGAAGTTGTTATATATTGCACTGGTGATATGCTTTCCCAACCCTATATATGTCAGTTTAGATTCACTAATAGCTAACCTTAAATGCTCCAACTACCACATAACTTAAATTAACTTAAATCTGTATAGACAACTCATTTTGGTCTAAGTTGAGTTGTTACAGGAACATTATCCCATAGGTATTGCTTTTAAATACAAAGCACTACTAACATCCAGTTTCATACTAATAGTAATCCTTATTTAAAAACTGAGCAAGCCATTTACAAAGGAAGAAATGCAATATACTAAAAGTTTTATGGGGAGAAAAAAGCTCCAAATCACAAATAGAGAACTGCACATTAAGACAACTTTGAGGTTTCACACTCATCATTTCAGAAAAGTTAACCCCAAAATGGAAAATAATAAATGTTGAAGGGGTTATGAAAAAATAGTTTAAATAAATTGGTGCTGAAACTGTGACTCAGTTTAGCTGTTCCAGAAAGCATTTTAGAACAGTGCCTCAAAAGTTATATGTTATGCATACCCTCTCACTCAATAATGCCACTACTAAGCCTAACCTCAGAAATACTAACTAAATTGGATAAATTTTTAAAAATCAGATATTAACAATAGCAAATGAACAAATTTCTCCAGAATAAGACATGAATAGTTGCATTCTGCTCTAGTAGAGAGTGTACTTATACTAGTGGGATTAATCATTCTCCCAGTCTCCCAGTTCTGCTACCTCTTGTCATTTTGGCCAACTCTGCTAGTCTGTGGGATTCATTTCCCTCATTTGTCAAATGAGGTCATTGTGTTCAATGATTTCTGAAGTCTTTTCCTGCCACAGGGTAGATATGACATGCAAGTCTTTTGCTCAGTGCCAGGATGTAGCACAAGTAGGAAAGGAAGCAGCATGCCCACTTGGTCCCAAGAGCACAGGGGAATGTCCACCATCTCATTTACCCACAAACTTAGCCATTTTTCCATATGAACTTGAGAGGCGAATTGAACATTTTCTTGAGTGAATTCACAAACATTTTTACATATATATATATTTTGCAGATATAAACTTGCCACATCACACCTTTCATTTTTTCCTTCTACTATACACAGCTGCAAATTCCCAACATAAAAGTGAAAATGAGGTTACTAATAAAAAAGGGAGAATTCTTCAAGTTGAACACATTAAACATGTGAATGTTGAAAATTGACTATATTTTATTCTTTAAAACTTGGTCAGTATATGGCAGCTCTGGAATAACAAGACTATTTCCTAGTATGTTGTCTTTTATTTAATGGTCATTCTTTGATTGAATTAATTTGATTGAATTTGCTTAATCAAAATATTTTTTACCTCTGTTCTGTATAAAGGAAAGTTTATTGTTACTTCTTGGGTAACAAGTATAATAATGCTAACTATATATGTATCATATTACCTTTTTTAATGTAAAAAGAAAGAAATATCCCCTGTACATTGATATTTTACTATATCTTTGTCTGTCTAAAGATATCTTCTTAAATAATTCATTAAAATGTTAATGTAAACTTGTCTAAATAGAATCCCCCTGATATCTAATCAAATATTCTTTTATGGAATCTTAAGAATGGATATTTGTTAAACTTTGTTTTAAGCTTTGTTTGCCCTGTAGTTTCCACGTGGGGATTGAATTCTTTTCTGGGTAAAGAGCTAGTTTTTTAAGTTTGTTTAATATGTTATCTTATTTAAGAATCCAGATAGGAAACTGGTTTCAGATCCTTATCATATGATAAGATAAAGATACTGTCTTTATTTTTAGATCCCAACTTGGATATTGGATCTGGACATGATACCTGTGGAGAAACATCTTCAGAGAGTTACAGTTCTCCTTCTAGTCCACGGCATGATGGAAGGGAAAGCTTTGAAAGTGAAGAAGAAAAAGACAGAGGTTGGATTTGTGGCATGTGTGTCTTGTCTCTTAAAACAGAAACCTGATTGGACATGTAAATAAAAGTTATGGGTTTGTTTTTCTTACTTTTTTTTTTTTAACAGTCTGCTGCTCTTGGAAGAAGTGGATATAGTCTGAAAGTAACTGCTTCTATCAAAACTGGACTTAGTTTAAATTGCTTAGTCAATATCTGAAAGTCTAAAACATTCTGAAGCACTTATATTTTCCTAAGAATGTCTTTATTTATCTTTAGCTTAATTGATTCATTTAACCTAATAACTTTCTCTCCTAGTTGTAGACCCTCTTTGAACATAATGCTTTCAACAGATAGTAGTAAAGTTGATGATTTTATAATCTTGTATATAATCTTTAAAATCTTACTGATTTTAGAATCTTATGTACATTTGTATGCATGATGAAGATGAATAGGAAGAAAGGGTTACCACAAAAGGTAGTGTCAGAAGATATTTGAGTAAATGTGAGAGAATGTGTAATTAATTATTCTCATAACTTGATTAATACTGGATTAGTTGCATCAATCAGATGTACCCCTTTTCTGTGGACTCAGAATCTCCTATAAACAAATATTTACCTTCATATAGATAAATACTGTGAAATCTACATTTCAGCTCTCAAGTGAGATGATTTTTTGAGGTACAACCTAAAATTTTTCAATGCTTAAATTTTCTACATTATAATAATGTAATATGACAAAGCAGTGAGACTGAGTTTATATATTTACCCCTGTACAACTAAGATCTTTCTAGCTTATCAAAACAAATACTAAACATTATAATAGCTTTTATAGGACATGTAATAGTTTTGGCTAATAGCGATTGCCTGTCGGTGTCTTTAGTCTTAAGGTTCTACTACATAAATATTAACTCTTGTTATTAGATATTATAGATAGATATTAACTCTGTCTTGGTAGACAGAATTTTTAGTAGAGGGAAGACAGATCAAAAGAAACTAACCCACAGTCAGCATCCATGAGTCATGTGATGGGTGAGTTTGAATGAGGATAGGTAAACAGTATAGGCAGTTAAAGCAAGAGAGTTCTGTGATTCAGCTGCTTATTTGAAATGTTTCTCCCTCTACCCCACTTTCAGGTAAACTCAGGCTTAATGTAATGATGATTGATACTTATTTCACTTTAAGGATTAAAAAGCATTTTAATACATTCTCTCTTCAATCTCATGAGAACCCTCTGAAGTAGATAATACAGGTATTATCCCCATTTTACAGGCAGAGCAACTGAGGCTAAGAAAAGTTGTAACTTGTGCATGGTTACTCAACTAGGAATTTTTGGAGATAGAATTTGAACCTATGTCTTTTGACTCTGTACTGCCACCCACTTCAAGAGTCAGTGATTTCATAGGTCTAGATATTTCCTTTACTGGTGTAGATTGAGACTTTAACAGAACACAAATGTAGCCTCAAAAAATCCCTCGTGTGCTATGTATTCTGTAGGTGTCAAGCAATTGGATCTTTTTTTTTCCCCTCCAAAATTAAGCAAGAAAGAATTTGTAAACAAATCAACCAGGGAATATTTTTCCTTTGCAATATTTTTACCTGTGGTATTGTGTTGAATACTATTTTATCACAAAAAATGATTATATCTAGTTGATAATGCTTCACTAATTTGAAAGGCATACCAGGTAACTACTGATTTTACAGTTATTATAAAAATTTTAAAATTCATGATACCTATATCCCAACTTATATTTATGCAGAAAAAAATCTGTAATCATTATATGTGATCTTCATGCATAAGTCTATATAGTATATAATTTAAAGAAAATAATTTGAGGAAATGGGTTTTTAAAGTCTAAATCAGATTTCAATCTTTCTTTCCATTGAACAATAAAGTCTAGGAACCAAGTGACAGAATGTCAGTATCAGCATTTTAAATGTCCGAATGTGTTCTAAATAGAGAAAATTTAGCTCTGATGGGTGTATTATTATATTTTTGATTCTCTTGGACCATAGAAATACATTGTAATTTACTCTGGTACTCATACTAATTAACTGCTATTTTAAAAGTAAAAAAGGCAATTTCCTGTTTCAATTGACATTTTAAGGGTGAGAAACATTCCATCTCAAAATACAATCTCTTGTCCCTACTTCTCAAATTTTGAGCTAATATTTTAGTAGTAATGTATGTTTCAAGTGTAATCTGAGATAAATATGACCAGCACTTAGCAATGCAAGATGGAATCAAGTGGAGTTTTTTTCTATGTTGATAAAAATTTTTAAGTACTTAAATAATTTTGAACCTTTATATAAAGTGTTTTGCTAGCAGATTTTTATTTTATGATATTTATTCTTGGTATGGTTGCTGTTTGGCCTGAGTTTTTATCTCTTTTCTATTTTCAGAACTCACTATTTTTTGTTGTGACAGGAGGGGGAAATGATCAAGTTGGGAGAAGGGGTCATTTCTTTCACAGTTCAAAACTCAGTTGTTAGTTTATAACATTCTAAACTAATATTTAAAATGAGACATGAAAGTAATACTTATATTTTAACCTTCACTTATTTATTTCCATTAGACACAGACAGCAATTCTGAGGATTCAGGGAATCCAACTACAACCAGGTTTACAGGTTATGGCACTGTCAACCCATCTACTGTCAATATCAAACCACCTGCTCAGATTTCTTCATTAGGAAATGAGAATGGAAATATTTCAGAGGATCCTTTAAACCCTTCTAAATATCAACACATTTCATTTATGCCTGCCTTACACTGTGTTATGCACAATGGTGCACAGAAGTCTGAAGTTGTTGTCCCTTCACCCAAAACTGCTGAAGGCAAAGCTGTGGGGATGCTTGTTACTAGTCCAGTTGCTATTTCTGCAATACGAGAATCTACAAATTCAACACCAGTTGGAATATTAGGACCAACAGCTGCTTCTGGAGAATCAGAAAAACGTCTTGAGCTCTTGCCTTCCCCTTTACCTGTACCATCCCCTTTCCTTCCACATACTGTCCAGCCTGGTAGTCCAGCTTTGCACTTGGCAATACACAGGCTAAAAATACCATCTCCACAGGGACCTTCAGAGAGTTGCACAGTAAATGTTCCACAACAGCCCACGGGAAACTTGAGCATTGGATCACCAAACACTGCCTTTATTCCAGTCCACAACCCAGGTAGTTTTCCAGGATCTCCAGTTGCTACCACAGATCCCATCACAAAGTCTGCATCCCAAGTGGTAGGACTGAATCAAATGGTGCCTCAAGTTGAGGGAAACACAGGAACAATCCCTCAGCCTACCAATGTAAAGGTAGTTCTTCCATCTGCTGGCCTCTCTGCAGCAGCACAGCCACCAGCTTCCTACACTCTACCAGGCTCTCCCCTTTCTGCTAGTGTGTTACCTAACCAGAATACAAATGTGCTAAATACAGCAGCAACATCAACTCAATCAGCTAGTACAGGGGTCAGTCAGGTCCAGTCTTCTATTCCTCCTGCAGTTCCTACCCATACACCAGGCCCTGCTCCTAGCCCAAGCCCTGCTTTAACACACAGTACTGCACAGAGTGACAGCACATCTTACATAAATGCTGTGGGAAATACTAACACTAATGGGACACTATTACCTCCCCAGCAAGTAGGGTCAGGGCCATGTGGTTCCTGTGGACGAAGGTGCAGCTGTGGGACCAATGGAAACCTTCAAATAAATAGTTACTTTTATCCTAATCCAATGCCTGGACCAATGTATAGAGTTCCATCGTTCTTTACTCTGCCATCTCTTTGCAATGGCAGCTACCTCAACCAAGCACATCAGAACAATGGAACCCAACTTCCCTTTTTTCTGCCTCAGACTCCATACGCGAATGGACTGATGCATGACCCAGTAATGGGGAACCAAGCCAACTACGGCATGCAGCAGATGGCAGGATTTGGGAGATTCTACCCTGTATATCCAGCACCTAATGTAGTTGCCAACTCAAATGGATCGGGGCCCAAGAAGAATGGGAATGTTTCATGTTACAATTGTGGTGTAAGCGGACACTATGCGCAGGACTGTAAGCAGTCATCAATGGAGGCCAATCAACAAGGTAATCATGATAACTCCCAAAGGACTTGTTTTTGAGCTTACCAGTCTACCTTGATCATGGTGATTCTGTTATGGCAAAAAGATGTGTCTGTGTGTCTTTGTGTATGTTGTGTATTAGTGGTGAAGTATAAAATGAACATTTCAGAATAGCTCATTTAATTAATTACCCAGGCAGGTTACATAGAACACAGTGAGGTTCATAGAGACTTAGTTTGCAGATGAAGAATGGAACATCAGGGCTTTTAAGCAAAAGCCTTGTATGTTTTCATAGCATTCATAAAAAAAGAGTGAAATTATTCATTCTGGAATGTAAGGTCTCATCACAATACCTTTTTTTGTTTTTTGAACAAGGTCTTGTAAATTATGTTTTTCTTAAATAGTAAGCAAAAATTTTAAATATTGAAAAATTAGATAATAGTCTAGCCATCCAATTATGTTTATAAAATAACTATTTAGGATATCTATGCACAACCAGCCAGCCTCATTCATCAACTCCCAGCAAATCTAAGGTGGATTCATCTCCAAAATTCTACTACATTTGTAGAAACAAGATATTAGAGCAGTGACTTGGGGATGAGTGAATGTGAATTAAATTTAATACAACCAAAGGGAGCAAAAAAAAAAAAAATTATATGAGCAGGACATTGGATGCAATGTTCTCAAACTCTTGTCAACACTACACTCACATTGGCCTTTGTCATTTTGCCAAACCTTAACAGGAAAGACCAGTCTTGATATTTGGTGTTTATTTTAGCCTTTCTTTTTTTCAGAAGATGAAATTCTACATCATTTTAGATTGGACTTAAAGCACAAACTTCATGTTAATGGATTTCTTAAGTAGTTTTATTTACCATTTTGGAACTTAACTAGTGCTGAAGAAAGTGCCTTCTGAAGAGCATGTCCATTTGATATCTTGTAGTGATTTGTAATCCATTTAATTGTAAGCAGTGACTTAGCAGTTCTGTCTTTCCTGTTTTAGGCACTTACAGACTGAGATACGCACCTCCCCCTCCCCCTTCTAATGATACGTTGGATTCTGCAGACTGAAACAAGTAAACATTGCCTCTTAATACACTGAAGCTTGGGGAAAGTGGGAGTGGGAGGGTGAGGAGGGGAAGGAAAGTTTTTTTTGTCTTGCCTTTATATTTCCCCGGATTTCTATGCAGTTGGGATTTTTCATTTCTCTTGCAACAATGTTCCAAAACAAAAGAAGAATACTTTTGAGCCTCTGGTCTCCTGGTTCAACAACAGGCTTGTATGATACATGTAATTAAACACACAGCCAAAATATCAAAGGAAAGCATTGAAGCGTACTTTTTACACTGAAGACTTGACATGTGCAATGTTTACTGCATCTTTTAAAATGTCATATTTAACCTTTGACAGCACTGGTAAAGTAGTCATATGGTTAAGAACAAAACTTGGTCCCACTCCACACTCCTTTCCCCAAAATACCCTTCCGATTTCTCCCTGTACTGCTGCTTTTCCCTCTCCCGTCCTCACTTTATCCACATGCTACATGGGCCTGCATGAGTAATCTGCAGTTTATACTTGTCCACACTTTTGTAAATTGCTCTGCTCATAAATTGAGGGTAAAGTGTTTCATCTTACTCTTAGGAGAGAAATCAGATTCTCAGAATAGTGTGTGTATATATGTAACAAATAGTATAATATACATATATGCAGCACTTGTGTGTCCAAAGCAAATTAAAATATGTGAAAGAAAGGGGAGGAGGTGAAAACCCATATGAACTTGTTCCCAAAAAAAAAAAAAAAAATGGACAAGAGCTTTCTTTTTAAATGGGGGAAAAAAACTTTTTTATTTCCAATAAAATCTTTTAGCCTGTTGATTCAGAGAGACACAAAGTGAACAAAATGGTGTGAATGTTGTATTCCTGTGTGTTTGCATTTGTAATGAAAGATGACAGCCTGTTTTCTTTTTTGAAGTTAGTCTACTTCCGTGTCATACTAAAATGGACACGTTACTTGAGTAAAAAAATTTTTCCTCTACATACTGTTACAGTGTTACCTTGTATTTAGAATGTAAGTGGTTTATTTCAATCTGAACAGAAGCTATGGTTTTCTACAAAAGTCAGGTATTAGTATTATAACCTGTCTCTCGTAGCAAAGTCACTATTTTATAACAGTTTACCACTATGCGTGATTATAATGTGAAAGACTGAATTTTGAGTGTAAGATGGTATTAATCATGTCAGTGTCATGTCACTAAGTTTAATGCTGCTGTTTTTTTTTTAAAGCCAATCTATGTTCTAAATTGCTTCCAGGTATTTTTTGATTTCCTAAAGTGCACTGAGGTTATCTGGAAGATTTGAGTGTATTTTGATAACTGCTGCATTCAACAGCAATGAACAACTACCACTGTATATTCATAGGTTTTTTTGTTTGTTTTTTCAATTCCTCAGTTGATAGTAGGAATAATAGGTTTTCTTTCTAAGGAGTGTGATATCAGAATGCAGCAGAGGAACTTAAATGTTTGGTCTTGAGTCAGACGCCTAACAAATTGCTAAACACAAGGAAAAACTTGAAGAAGAAAAAAAAAGAAGCTTAATTTAATGCTTCATAGGTAGCATCTATATTTATAGCACCAGTGTACATTTTGAAACTTTCTTTCAAGGGTGGGAGGGCAGGGGAAGGGAGTGGGTGGGCACAAAGGGTAGATGAAAGCTTTAATTTAAAAATTAAAAAAAAAAGTTTTAGTAAAGGAAATTATTTTGATTAAAAATATTTTATTTGATCTGGGTATTTTTGGACCACATTATTAAATGAATTGCTAAACTGCAGTTGAGTTGTTCAAGTGAGAGTTTTGATAAGCACCACATGGACCTGCATTGTGAATTACCTGCCAGTTGTACTTTATGGAGCTTATTTTATGATTTAAAATACAGTGTACTGTAAATAGGAGGTACGTTACCTTCTCTTTATTTGTATGTTTACCATATACTTTGATATTTGAAATGTTATGTACTGGAAAGGTCACTTATATTTCTAGAACAGATTGGATTTTATGCAATCTTTTTTCCTTGAATTAACAGCAATAAAAAATGAAAAACAATTTCTCTTAAGTATTTTTGCTTTATTGTTAATTATACTGAAAGTCCTAAGTAAGATAGAATACCATTTACGATATTCTGGGATTTTCTAAGTCAAGAACCCACATGCCTGATGTTGGAGATAATTTCACTACAACAATTCATCTAACTGGCTTTTTCAGTTTCTGTTTCTGACTGATTTTATTTTCTTGGACTTTATTGGGTGAATGATAGCTGAAGAAAATCAGTTTGTATTTGTTAAATAATGACCATCAGGTACTCTTCCAGATTGATATCAAAGCTTATATTTTGCCTCACAATGTCAGAAAAGCCATTTTTGTAGGAACTTTATACAGAAGGCAAAGAATTTAGCTGAATTCTCCAATTTTGTTTGTTAGTGAATTGTTTTGTTAGTCTAGTGGAAAATTGGAAAAAATGCTTTCTAGTCCCCAGTTGGAAATTAATATTTTTAAATGAACTGTGTGAATTGTAGGAGATAGACTCTTAGGTTTCCCCCAGAATAAATTACTGGAGCTACCCTGGGAAGTAGTAGGAATTATGCCTCAGTAGTAATGGACTATTAAACAGTCTTTGCTTTTGTAGTCCAGTGGAAATGAAAAGTATATTATTGGTATAATATAGGACATAATGCATACATAATTTGATCCGTCTTCAGTGTAATCTTAAGACAAGATAACCTGGGTGTGCAGGATTATGGGCCAGGAACACCTATTAACTGGATCCCATTATTGTAATATTTTAGCTTTATAGTTACCCCTTCCGGGTACTCCATTAAATAGGACCATTGTTCTGTACTTTAGAGCAGAGATACTCAAGCAGCTACCAAACAAAACAAATCACATTTTGAGTATTGCTGAACCAGGTTAAGATGTGATTGGGAAATGTTTTAACAAAATAAATTTAAGATATAATAGAACACAGATAATGTTAATTTATGATTTTCTAAGTCAATAGGGATGTGTTGTATTTGTATTTAACATCACTCACTCGTGTTGATTTGAATTTCTTTCTGGTTCAGGCAGTAACCCACTATGTGGGAATTTGACATTTCTGTTCTAGAATACTGGGGACCTATATTGAGTCCCCAGAGATATTTTGAGAGATATAGAAGAATTGAATTTCATAACAAATAAAGTTTCAACCCAAACTTAGAAAGCCAAAGAAAAGAATGGTGAGTGTTTTCTTCCTTAGGAAGTTTTAACTGTTTGGCATTTCACATTTCATTTTCATAGCTTTAGAAGACATTTATTTGTAAATTTGGGACCCTAAAATTTAGTGAAATGACCTATATTGACACAAGAGCAATACATTTTCATTATGCACATTTCATTTCATTGCCCTGAGATCTGTGTTTCAGAGCCAACAATTCACATTTTTTATCAGAATTAAATTTTGTTGAACAAATATTTGACTAGCTCTTATGTGCCTAGAACTCTTTGGCATAACAAAGTATGTTATACCTTCAACAGACTTTATACTGGGTGAGACAGTTAAGAAAATAGGCATGAAAACATTGAACAAATGATAAAGTGCAAAATTGCTTATAATCATGCCAAAAGTAATTGTGCAAACTTCTCTTGAACATCAGAAGGATCAGGTAGTTGGCAAGGTGGGCAGGTTGTTGGGCAAGGTTTAATGAAGGAAATGGAGTTTAATATTGCCCCTGAATAATTAATATATAAACAAATGTGGAAAAGATAGTCTATGGAAAAAGAAAAGTGAGTAGAGTTCACAAGAGCATAAAAATGAGAATAAATGGCATGGGGTAAACTGTGAAAACAAATCTGATGAGCAGAGGATACAGATTGAATAGATAAGTTATGTGGAGCCTTGCATGTCGAGATAAGATGCTTTGGAGTCCATTAAAAGTGCTTTTTCACTCTCAAATAGGGAAATGATATTTTGAAAATGTTTTTTAGGAAGACTAACAGCTAAGTGCAGGATATAGTTGGGAAACAAAGTATAAGCAAAGAGATTAGTTAGATTAGCTGTGAGTCATGCAAGTGTGAGATCCTAGATGAGAACGTTAACTTGGAAATACAAGCAACAGCATGAACAATAAACAACATTACAGAGAGATGCTTTTAAACTTGATTGAATAGGAGAATCAGTAGTGAGGCTGTTAACAGGGAAGCTGGGAAAAGAGGTTTGTTCAGTTATGTCTGAGCTCATGACCTCATTTGGGGTTTTCTTGGTAAAGATAACTGGAGTGGTTTGCCATTTCCTACTCCAGCTCATTTTAAGGATGAGAAAACTGAGGCAAACAGCATTTAAGTGAATTCCCATGGGGTGGGTCACACAACTCGAAGATATGTGAAGTCAGATTTAAACTTGAGAAATGTCTTACTGATTCCGAGACCAGTGCTCTATTCACTGTCCCACTTGGCTGCCTATTTTAGCTTAAAAGAAAAGATGAATCATGTGAGTAGTGAAGAAGCAGATCTTTAAAATCAAATTATAAATTTCTTCTCGTGAATCAGATTCAATTCTTTTCCCTCAATAGGTGTAGAATATTTTTAAATATAATTCACTGTGTAGTCAGCTCTTGATAAGTCTTTCCCTTCTGCCCCCTCTCCCCCTATTCTAGTTTGGTTTGATTTTGGCTTTATTGTGAATGTTTCGGTGTCACCCCCCAAAAAAGAAAAGCCAACCCACATCTATGAAAAAAAAATTATATATGCATGTGTCAACTTTTGTTATATAATTTTATAACTCTGCTAGATATTTTTTGTTTAGAAAAAATTTCAACATGTCATGGTTTCTTGTGTTTGGCCTCGTTCCTCTTCTGGCCTTTATTCTTCCAGCTGCATGTGCTATAAACCGTATAGTCATCCCAATTACGTTCTCCCTTCTCCCCCAGTCATCTTGATTCTGCCTCTACAGTGTTTACATTTACATATTGTTATAATTTACTGAGTGTTTCCCTGCTAGCAGACCTGTGAGGCAGTCACCACAAATTATGCCCAGAGTGTTATATGGGAATTGTATAAACTGAAGCTGAGAGGTGATGATTTGTTAAAGGTCTCATGAACAAAAGTTGTCGAGTTTAGGTTTTTGTTGCTTCTATTTTATTCTATTCTTCCAATTCTTCTACACAATAAAGGCACTTAAGTGCCATCCCCTTTCCATTACCACTACCATCACCTTCTTCTTGGCCTTTCTCACCATATTCTCAACATTTTCCTAGGCTACTACAGTAACTTCTCAGCTTCCCATTTTCTAGTCTTCAGTTTTTCTTAACATTCTGTGTCTGCTGCACTTTTTTGAGGATAACTCTTAAGTTTATATTATTTTTCAAACATGCTTTTGAAGAATCATCTAAAGATGATTTAGCCTTAGAAGCTAAACTCAATACTCTGAAAGCAAAGTTAAGTCTATGGAGGAAAAGTCAATGATTAACATTACCATTATGTTTTGAAATTCAATAAAAAGGCTAAATATTCTATCCAGGTATACAAGCCCTAATACTTATACTCCACATCTAAATGCATATGACCTACATACTGAGATTAGCATGAATTAGAAATAGAATTTTTAAGGGGAGGCACTCTTTTGATTGGTGAATACCTTTACTGATTTTACCTCAGTATCAGGAATTTCTTCCTTCCAGCCTTTCTCTTGGATTACAGAGAAAACAGTTCTCTGAAATTTGTTAATTGTAGTCAGAGGCTTTCCAGACATTACTTAGATATCTATCGATGTGTATAAGAATGCTACTAGCTAACAGTAAAGTTTTATAAATATCTCATTTGATGTTCATAACACCCATGGAAGGGAAGTGCTATTAAGTGCTATTAACATGCCCTTTTTATAGTTGTAGAAGCAAAAGTTAAATTTAAGGATCTGAGACTAATTTCAAGTTCAAGTCTTCTCAACTCCAAGCCAGATGTTCTATCCCCTGTGCCACCTAGTTGCCTTTGTATAGAGAAAATGCCAGCTATGCACTTGGGTATAATGAAACCTGTGCATAAATTTGGCATGAAATTCATAATTTTCCAAAGATAAAAGCAATTTCCCCAAGGACAAATTATGTGAAGATAATTAAAATGAAATTAACAACTTCAGTTATCTAAAATTATTTAAAATTCTGTACAAACATATATTGTAAAAATGGAAAGGGAAACAAGTCGGGGGGGGTGGGGATCTTTGCATTCTCTGTTAAAGAAAATGAAATCCAAGAGATGTTGGGAACAGATTCAAATTTAAAGGATTAAGAACAGTCTGCCAATAGTTAAATAATCCAAGAGTGTGAACCAGCAGTTTTCAAAGGAAGAAAACCAAGCCATTAACAATGAGGGGGAAAAAAACTCCAAATCACTAATAATTAAGAAATGCAAATTACAGCAACTTCAGGGTTCCACCTATTAGACAGGCAAGCAAGACACAAAAGGATAATGGCAAAGGGGGAGAGGGGTTTGGAGACTGTGGGAAGACTTAGTAGAGCAATGAGCTGGTCCGGCAGTTCTGAAGAGCTATTTGGAACTATGCCCAGAAAAGTGCTCAAGCTATGTGCCTTTTGAAACAATTATTGCTATTTGTACCTCAAAAGAAAAAAGAACATAATCTATCTGTATAGAAATATAGCTGCTCTTTTCTTCATAGCCAAAACTTGGAAATTAAGGGGAGGTCCTGTTGGGAATTGGCTGAATGTGATGAAATATATAAAATGGACAATTTGAAAGAAAAAGGAAGATGTACGAACTGCTTGCTAAGAAATAAAAGAACACATGACATAAAAAGCAGTTTTGAAAGACTTTGGAGCTCTGATCAACACAAATGAGAAATCAAGTCCAAAAAAATGAAGATAGCAATATGCAGCCACACTCTTCCTGACAGAGATGATTAACTTAAAAATAAAAGCATCCAGAAAAATAGAAGGAAATTTTAGAGGCGACCATGGAAGCAAAAGATTGTTACCTTATTTCATACTTTTGTAAACAATAATGTAATTTGAAGTGCTGCTGAGAACCATGAGTACTTGAAAATAAGCAATGTTCAATTCGGCAAACATTTTACTACTTTGTTAGCAGTGGTTATGGACAATATTCAGCACAGAGTTCAAGTGGAGAGGAATTTCCTATAAAGGTTCTTGTCTTTTTGCAGCTGATGTCATACTTAAGCCCCTAAACATTAAAAGACCTCCAAAGTGCGATCATAACTACTCAAGTTTGGCCTCAGTATCCACACAGGAAAAATCAAGTGGATGAAAAATGCCCATTTCCAAACTATGATATGCCCATGGAAGTACTCAGTGAACCTTTTTTTTCTCAAACACTTAACTACAGATAACAGAGAATTGAACTAAGAATTGAATGTAAAAAGTAGAGCAGAATTGCCTTTAAGCAGGATGTACTTTTAAAATGCAATTGCTCTTAATTTTGTTTTTAAATTATTTTGTTTTTTAGAGCCTGTTTTTAATATACTCTCCAATTTTCTTAATCAGTGAGCCATCTTTTGTAACAAATACTTGTAAGCAAAGCTATTACAGAATGTCTAATAGAATATGTAATTATCCATTATCTCTTTCCCTTCTACCTCTCACCTGTGCCAAGAAGGAAGTACACTGTGCTTTTAGTGCCTTAACTGCCAAAGGCCCATCATTCCAGCATTTTTCTGGTGATCTTCTGATTGTAAATCATACTGTACCAGAGCCCCTAAATAATTTAGTTGCGGGCTATATAGGAGAAAAAAAAAATTTGATAAATGGTTACTTAAATGCATGGTGAACAGTGGATATAAATCAGTTACAGCATCTTACAGATGGTACATCAACAACAGTTATCCTCTTAGCAGCTGATGGGAGATCCAAAGAAATATAAAATGGACCCTACTCTCAAGGAGTTTGCAATTTAATAGGAGAAATAAAATGTGCACACTTTGGTAATCTGTATTCTTATTATATAAAGCATTACTTCTACTAGTACAGATGAAAATCATCAAATGCCATTTCATCCTATGTGGTTCTTATACATTAACACTCCATGAAAGGTTTTCCCAACACACTGGAAGACACCTCAGTTGTTTTGATATTTTCTGGATATCAATGTAACATTTGGGCTCTCCATTTATTTTTGGTAATTTCTATTTTTTCTTTTATGTAGTGTTTTATTTCTTTAATCTACTAAAGAGAAAACAAGTAACCAGATTAAATGATTTGCCAGGGGTCACCCAGATAGTAAGTGCCTAGACAGTAAGTGTCTGACCTGTCTAGATCAGATTTGAATTTGTCTTGCTGACTTCAAGCATTATGTCCCCAGTACCACCAACCTTCTGTAGACTAGGAACATAGATAAATAATGTCTGAAATTTCAAAAATTATTTTCATTCTTCTATAAATTTGTGGTACAAATTGTTGAACCAGAGAAGCTGGGTTCACATCCTGCTTCTAATATTACTTGTGTGATCTTGGACAAGTGACCTAATTTTCTTGATCTTCAGTTTTTTTTTTTTAACTATAAAAATGACAGGGTTGAACTAACTAGCCTCTGAAATCTCTTCCAATTCTAGTCCTATGAAATGCGTTGGTTTTAAGAATTCTTCCTAGTTATCACTTTTGAAAATGGGGGGGAAAAGCTAACAACCGCTTACTCTGGAAAGTAGGAAGTGTCACAGTCAATTTTAGTTATCAGAGTTCTTTCATAAAGCAATTACTCGTATCTGCTGGCATTCTTTTTTTAGTCACTAAAAATTAACTGTAGTATCATAATCTAATCTTATTCAAGGGTTTTGGTTTTTTGTGTTTTTGTTTTTGTTTTTGTTTTTTTGGTTTGGTTTGGTTTCTATGGAGGAGGTAGTGAGGGAAGCACTTTGTAAACTTCTAAGTGGCTGTGTGAATGTGAGCTTTTATAAGCTTCATAAGCTAAGCTTGGCTTCCTGAATCCTTACTTTGTCTACTCGGTTCCTTTTCCTCACTCTGTCCATCCTTCCCTTTTCTGAATTATGGGTTAGAATACCCTCTGAGAAGCAGGGACAGTGGGGAGCAATCACAGAAGCTCTTTATTTCTTTTCCAGTCCAGTTTCCAGAGAAAATAAAAAATAATGGGGGAAGGGAGGGGAAAACATGTGTCCTAAACCTTTAGGAAAGCAAAAAAAAAAAAAAAGTAAGGAAATCTTTAATATTCTGCCTTTCCTTGCTCTCCACTGGCATCTATGTCTGCACAGAAACACAATTCAGTGTTGAAGCCAGACAGAGGATTATTTTTTGGAAACTTAATTGCAAGACAATATAGACCTATATTTGTATAATACCTGTTTTATAGGTCACAGAATTTAGAGCTGAAATGACCTTGGAAATCATTTAGTCCAACTCCCTGATTTTATAGATGAGAAAAACTTAGTTCAAAGATGTTAAATGACTTTAAAGTAAATCCAAGTTTTCCAACTCCAAATTAAACACCTTTCCCACTATACCATACTACCTCATAGTCATGTAATTATGAAAATTTCTCAAATAGTTACCTCACTTTTGTCTATCTTTTTGTTTCCTCCCTTGAATTCTGAGTATATTCTGTCTTATCATTGCTGTGCTGAAGCACTATTTTAAGAAAGGGGTTGAGGGAAGAGAGAAAGCACAGAACTAGCAGCTTTATGAATTTTGAGAAATTATCTCTAAGCATACTCTTAATAAATGGATATAGCATTCCTTCCTTCATGTTTCATCTTTTCTGCAGTCAAGATTTTGAATATATATCTATCCAGTGTGTACCTTGCAGATTTTATTACTTGTTAGATTTTGCAAATAAAAGTCTTATAATTTTTAATTACCTTCTCCATTATTGCTGCTTCCCTGTGCCAATTATTATGAATTCTTGCAAAGAGGCAACTAACTGGCTCGGTGGATAGAGTGCTAGGCCTGGCGTCACAAAGAACTGAGTTCAAATGTGACCTCAGATGCTAGGTGTATGACTCTGGACAAGTCACCTAATCCCTGTTTACTTTAATCCACAGAGAAGGAAACGGCAAACCACTCCAGTGTCTTTGCCAAGAAAATCTAATCAATAGTAAGGTCTACAGACTTGGGAAGAGTTGAACAGGACTGAACAATAAAGAGTGCCTGCATTGGCCTGAAGGGGAAGTCCAAAAATGTTCCCAATCAAATGATTTTCAAATGTTTACATAGGCACACACACACACACACACACACACACACATATATATATATACACGTAGAAGCATATACACATATATAATAATAACTAACATTTACTTATCACAGTGATAAGCACAGTGCTTTACAATTACATCATTTGATCCTCACAACAATCCTGGGAGGTAAGTGCTATTATCATCCTTATTTTATAATTGAGGAAACACATATTAAGTGACTTGCCTGTTTCTACACAGCTTGTAAATGTTTAGGGGAAAGGAGTTGTGGAAGAAAAGGACCTTGACATAATGAAGTAAATTTAAAAGTTCATCCTCCATCTGCCACCTCTCCAAAGTAAGAGCCTCAGCTAAACCTCTTCCATCATAAGAGGTTAACCTTTGTAGTAGTTAAGAGTGAAAAAATGCAGGGAAAGGCTTCAATTAAGAATTATCACAGAAGAAAAGAACTTTGGGGGCCCATGATTAAAGAAAAGATCTAAATTGAAATGGTAACTCAAGGAAAGGGAAAGTCTAGCCTTAAAATAGACTTACACCCCTTCAGGGCTAAGGAAAGTTCCTCAGTTTGGTTTGATCTTTAGAACTAGGTAGACCTAGAATCCAATTCTTGAGCCTTCAGCAACAAAAACAAAAAATGAAAAAGGAAGTTATAATAAAAATAATCAAGACAAACCCAGAAGAGGAGAAAAACCCAAAACACCTAAGAAAAAAATCAAAACCTCAAAGAAAAAATTAGCCTGCTTATAAGAAAAATTGAATTCTTCAAAGAAATGATGCAAGAGTTAGTTTGGAAAAGATAGATGATAACTGGAGGAGAAACTTGGGAAAAGGATTAATACTTCAACAGAAGAGAGATGAATTTTTATTGTGGTGACATAGCATATCTTTAGACAGGTCTGGGAGCTGGTCAGTGAGGACTATTCTGCCTGGCTCTTACTTGATCTCTCTTGAGCTACCAAACTCTCTGTTTCCTCTCCTTAATTCCTCCACTCCCCTGAGTCTTTAGAAGTTGTGTGCCCTGAAATGCAAACCCACCCATTCATTTATGACTCAGCATTGTAATTGCTTTGAGTCCATGAAGCTCTTTTCACATAAAATGGCACCCGTTTGTAACCTGTGATGGATGCCTATGACATAATTTCTTTATGCTGTGAACTGAGTATTATACTATTTTAAATAATATTCTTTACAATTATGCTCTCCTAAATCTATTTCTATTATTTACTACTACTGGTACCTATTTTCAGGCTTCATTAAGAATTCTTAAGACAGTCAAAAGAATGAGGGAAAAAAAATAGAAGAAAATTGGTAATATTTAATAATTTGTCTTTTCTAACTTTCTTAAATGCTCCTTCCAGATGAGTCTAGAGAGTTAAGGACACAGTTCAATCATAGTATTGGGATCATGAATGGCCCATAAATAGGAAAGAAATTCCTTCCCTTGCTCTCCCATTTTTCCATTCCATCTGGTTCTGAGCTTCCATTCCATCTGGTTCTGAGAGTTTCTCCTTAGTTTCAGGTGCCAGATCATCCCCATCAAATAAGGAGTTTGAGCAATGGTGACCTTGGAGTCAGGATTCCATTCAGAGCAATCAAGATGCCTGGGATTCAAGTTGGAAGATTTTTGACTTAGAATGGGACTGTGCTCTGTGGGAACTGCCCCAAAGTCTGAAACTAAACCATTTCCTTTTCCTTTCTTGACTGGGTTTTGGAGGTGAAAGTAAAAGTAAAGTTGTGTTGTAATTGGATAATAGCCTATTTGTATTCATGTACATTTTCTTTGGGAATTCTGCCTTTTAAATTGCCTGGCCAATCCCAGGCTTTTCTCTCTAGGAAGGATCTGAGTGCTTATAATACACACACACACACACACACACACACATGTCCTAATTCTAAATATGAATGTGAAGTTAGATTCTACAGAGAAAGGAAATCAACTCTCACTGCCCGATGGTTTTAAGGAGAAGAGAAAGGTCATCATTAACATGGCTGTGTACGAATGGGCACATTTCCTAGAAGAATAGAACTTGCGATTATAAAATTCAAAGAAGCAAACATGTTCTTGTACATGTTATTAGAAAGGTCATGCAAATAAAGAAAATGAGATTAAAAAGAGAGAAAGAAAAAAATTTATGGAAACAAAATAGATACAAGGAAATGAATGAGGGCAATTAAGTTACCTCATCCCAAAAAGGCATAGGGAAACAAGACCAAGATACTTATAATGGCTATTGTCATCAATACCCCAAATCATTTTGTACCTATTCACTGCCCACAACAAATATGTGTTAAGAATATTCTATTGACCTAGGAATTAAAATGTAAAGCACTTGATGAAAATGAAAGGTATACTGGGACAGAACTTGGATTATAAATATAGTAAAACATGCTAATAGCACAAATAATTTTTTAAAACTATGTGATAGCCATAGATGCTGGAAAGGCTTTTGATAAAATCCAATACTCATTCCTATTTAAAATCCCAGAAATCAAAGGACCTTCATTAATAGGGTTAGTACTATTTATTTAAATCCAAGAGCAAACCTATGTAATAGGGAAAAAGTAGAGGCTTTTCCAGTAAGATATGTAGAGAACCAGAACTCTGAAGAGGTATACTTAACACTCAGTATGATTGATAAGATAAATGATTCTGTAGCTAATGTGATATAATGATGTAATGCTCTACAGCTGGCATGTGCTCAGTATGTTGTAGTGATGTAAAGAAGTATGTCAGGGCTGAGGGAGGGACAAAGGTCTCTCATCCACAGACACAAGAGAAGACACCAGATTCCAGGCTCCATCTTTGACCAGCCACAGTGGCCCTCCTGTCTCCTTAACTCCTCCATTAAGACCAAGGGCTCAGGCTGATCCTGAGGTCCTCCAGAGAGCTAGTCCAGACTTTACAAGGGGTAAAGCAAGGATGCCCATTCTCACACTGCTTAAAATGCCAGTTATAACAATAAAACAAGAAAAAAATTGAGGGGATAAGCATAGTCAAAAAAGAAACAAAATTATTGCTTTTTGCAACTATTAGGAAGTGTGTTTAAAATATGCTGGGGAGTCTACTAAAAACTAAATGATTTCAATAAAGTTGCAAGCTGCATAATAAATCCTCATAAATCATTAGCATTCCTAGGTTAAAATAAAACTAGCAGGAAGAGCTAGAAAAAGAAATTCCAATCAAAATAGGTTTAGAAGCTATAAAATACTTGTGAGAATATAAAAGTATAGTATTTGATAAACCTGAAGACCTTCAATTATTGAGGGAAGGATCCACTATTTGATAATTGCTAAGAAAATTGGACAGCAGTCTAGCAAACATTAAGTTTAGACTAATATTTTATACTATATACCAAGAAAAATTCCAAATGAATGTAACCTAGATACTAAAAAGTCATGTAAGCAAATTAGAGCAGCGAAGAAGAAATTACCTTCTGGATCAATGGATAGAAGAGTTTATGACTAAAGAGAAGTGATAGGATAAATTCTATTATGTAAAAAGTTTTAAATTTTGCACAACTACAATGCAGTAAAAATAGTGAGAAACATTTAATTGGGAGGGGGAATATTTGCATTAAGTTTCTTTGGTAAAGGTCTTATATCAAGTAGATAGATAAAAGAACAGATTCATGCAGTGGATAGAGCATTAGCCCTGAAGTGAGGAGGAACTGAGTTCAAATATAACCTCAGACAATTACTAGCAGTGTGAACCTAGGCCAAGTTACTTCACTCCAATTGCCTTGCCAAAAAAAAAAAAAAATGGTGATAGAAAAAATCAAACATTAATGGGCTGTGGGAAATGACTTTTTATTCCTAGTCAAAAAAAAAAAAAAAATCATTGTGGAAGGGGAGCCTCAGAATTTCTGGCAAAAACAGAAACACTTGCTATTAATATTCATTCAATCAGAACCCAAAGAAAGACTTAGTGGGGCTTGGCCAGGGACCTTTTGTTGGTCCATTTATGGAAGTCAGAGGGATTTGAGTTTGAGGCATTGTCCTTAAGAAATGTAATCTGTGAACCCCAGGATAACCCCACTCATCAGAATAATTTATATTCCATTGGGCACAACATCTGCAGGAAAGGAAAGGAAAAAAGAAAAGGGAGGGAGGGGGAGAAAGAGAGAGAGAAAGAGAGAAAGAGCCAGTGTTCGATAGCTTGCCCTGGACCCAGAGGGCTTCAGAGGAGAAGGTGAGCCTGCCCACCTGGCACAGCTATCCCTCACTTAAATCCAATTCACTTGCATGTCATGGTTTCACCTCCCTGAAGCCATGGTTGTTGTCTAGAATGAAGGATAAACAACACCCTTTGACCCAGTTTTACTAATGCTAGCCCTGTAGAGCAAAGAAATCCAAGAAAAAGGATCTGTAGATGTAGCAGTTCTTTTTTTGGGTAGCCAGAAATTGGCATCTAAGAAGATGTGCTTGGAGAATTGTAAAATAACTAAACAAATGGTGGTATATGAGTGGAATTTTATTCTGCCAAAAAAAATTATTAAATTGACAACTTCAGAGGAAATTGGGGAGAACTTTTTAAACTAAAGCAGAATAAAAAGAAAACTAGGAGTACAATTCATATGATGAAAACACTGTAATAAGCAATTTCAAAAGACTTTAGAGCTCTGATAAATGTCATGAAAAACCACAAGTCCAAAAGAATAAAGATAAAATGTGCACTCACCTACTAGAGAGGTGAAGAACTTAAAATGCAGAAAGAGAACTACATGTTCAGACATGGCTAATATGGGAATTTATTTTGTCAGATAATACTGGTAGGTATTGGATTGATTTTTCAGGTTTTTTTTTTAAATTTGTTCATTGGGTCAGGTGGTAGAACAGGTTAACTTAAAAAAAAAAAAAACCTTTGCAACTGAAAAATAAAATAACAGAAAAGTTTTAATGGTGTGTCATTCAATGAATTTTTGTCCCTTTTCGGAAAGAAATGAAAATTGGAGCAATTTAATATAGCCCAGTGTAGGAAGAAAGAATATAGGAGATTGTCTAGGGATAAGCAGGTAAGAAGCATGGGTAATAATTTTAAAACTAATAAGTTGTAACAGTCAGTAAGGTACTACTACTCTCAACCAAGCATTTAAGATTAGAAATATTGTTCAGCTTTTTAAAAATCTCATTTCTAATGGAGAGCTCACTGTACTCTATTAACTATATTGTGCTCTGCCCTTCTTTTCCAGTTAAAAAAACAAAACAAAACAAAAAACACACAGGCGCATTTGAAGAGCCATCCTAAAGTAAACGTGTCCTATCTATGAAACTGAATGATTGCCATGGTTTAAGGTAGCTAAATGGCCCATGGGATAGAGCACTAAGCTTAAAGTTAAGAAACCCTCAATTCAAATCTAGCCTTATATATTCACTAGTTATTGAATCCTAGGCAAGTCACTTAACTTTTGTCTGCCTCGGTTTCCTTAATGGCAAAATGGGCATAATAAGGGACAGCTGGAGGGCAGTGGATAGAGTACCAGCCCTGAAGTCAGGAGGACCTGAGTTCAAATCTATCCTGAGACACTTAACACTTCCTAGCTGTGTGACCCTGGGTATGTCATTTAACCCCAATTGCGTTAGCAAAAAAAAAAAAAAAAAAAAAGCATCTAAGTTCCAGAATTGTTGAGAGGATGAAATGAGATATTTTAAAAATGAATAGCACAGTGCCTGAAACATATTTTAATAAATGCCTTCCTTTCCTTCCTTATTTTTCTCAAACAATTTTGTGAAATAAGTTATATTTCCACTTTACAGATGAAGAACTTGAGACACAGAAATTAATTCATTTGACCAGTGTCACACTAGATTCAAGTCCATGTTTCTCCTATTGCAAGTCCAATAGTCTTTTTGCTAGCCACCTTGTTTCTAGTTATCATATCTTAGACAACATCCTTTGAGTTCTATTTAGTAGATTTGAGAAAAATATGTTGCCATATTCTATATGCAGTAGTGGGACTGGATTAATTGGATAATATCTAAAAGCTCCCTTATTCCCATGTTCAAACAAACACTGATCTTGACTCTTAGGTTATTTGAACCTTGACTCTTAGGTTACCAGTTTAAAGGCTATTCTAAGCAATATATTGTGTGTCTTTTCATACTTGCATAAAGTAGACTTTTAATAAATGTTTTTAGTTAAATTGAACTGAAATGCTATAATAATGTAAATTGAAAGAACAATAAACAATAAAAATGAAGCTTTGGAGTAAATTTTGCTCAATTACCAAAAAATGCATCCTTTCAGATTATAATGTAATAAAATTATATTTAATAAGGGAGGATAGAAACTAAACAGTATTGTGATACAGCTGAGGCTTAAAAAAAAGCAGAGGTAACAATCATCATCTCAAAGTTAAAGTTAAAATAGATTTAATTAAAAGAGATAAACAGGGAAACTAATTATAATAAAAGGTACCATAAAAATTGAAGTAATATCAATACTAAATTTATATGCACAAAATACTATAACATCCAATTTTTAAAGGAAAGGCTTAAATGAATTACAGGTAAAAATAGAAAGCAAAGCTATAACAGTGGGAACTTCAATCTTCTTCTCTTAGAACTAGGTAAATCTAAACAAAAAATAAATAAGAAAGAGATGAAGATTCACTATTTGACAAAAACTGCTGGGAAAACTAGAAATTAGTATGGCAGAAACTAGACATTGACCTACACTTTTTTTTTCTTTTTTTCTTTTTAACACTGTACACCAAGACAAGATCAAAATGGGTCCATGATTTAGGCATAAAGAATGAGATTATAAATAAATTAGAAGAACATAGGATAGTTTACCTGTCAGACTTGTGGAAGAGGAAGGAATTTGTGACCAAAGAAGAATTAGAGATCATTATTGATCACAAAATAGAAAATTTTTATTATATCAAGTTAAAAAGCTTTTGTACAAACAAAAGTAATGTAGACAAGATTAGAAGGGAAGCAATAAACTGGGAAAACATTTTTACACTTAAAGGTTCTGATAAAGGCTTATTTCTAATATAGAGAATTGTTTTCGATAAAGAGAGCCTTAATTGATCAAAGATGGACAGAAGCAGCTACACCCAGAGAAAGAACACTGGGAAATGAATATAAATTGCTTGCATTTTTGTTTTTCTTCCCGGGTTATTTATATCTTCTGAATTCAATTCTCCCTGTGCAACAAGAAAACTGTTCGGTTCTGCACACATATATTGTATCTAGGATATACTGCAACCCATTCAACATGTAAAGGACTGCTTGCCATCTGGGGGAAGAGGTGGAGGGAGGGAGGGGAAAAATCAGAACAGAAGTGAATGCAAGGGATAATGCTGTAAAAAATTACCCTGGCATGCGTTCTATCAATAAAAGTTATTAAAAATATATATATATACAGAGAATTGACTCTAAATTTAAAAGAAATCAGGCCATTATCCAATTGATAAATGGTCAAAGTATATAAACAGACAATTTTCAGATGATGAAATTGGAACTACTTTTACTCATATGAAAAAATGCTCCAAATCATTATTGATCAGAGAAATGCAAATTAAGACAACTCTGAGATATCACTACACGCCTGTCAGACTGGCTAAGATGACAGGAAGCGATAATGATGAATGTTAGAGAAGATGTGGGAAAACTGGGATGGTAATACATTGTTGGTGGAGTTGTGAACGGACCCAACCATTCTGGAGAGCAATTTGGAACTATTCTCAAAAAGTTATCAAACTATGCATACCCTTTGATCCAGCAGTGTTACTACTGGACTTACATCCCAAAGAGATCTTAAAGAAGGGAAAGGGACCCACATGTGCAAAAATGTTTGTGGCAGCCCTTTTTGTAGTGGCTAGAAACTGGAAAATGGATGGATGCCCATCAATTGGAGAATGGCTGAATAAATTGTGGTATATGAATGTTATGGAATATTATTGTTCGGTAAGAAATGACCAACAGGATGATTTCAGAAAGTCCTGGAGATACTCACATGAACTGATGGTGAGTGAAACGAGCAGGGCCAGGAGATCATTATATATACTTCAACAATATTATAAGAGGGTCAATTCTGATGGAAGGGACCATCTTTGGCAATGAGAGGATCCAATTCAATTCCAATTGATCAGTGATGAACACGAGTTCTACCCAGTGAAAGAACTCTGAGAAATGAGTGTGGACCACAACATAGCATTTACACTCTTTCTGTTATTGTTTGCTTGCATTTTTGTTTTTCTTCCTAGGTTATTTTTACCTTCTTTCCTTAATTGATCCAATTAAGGATCCAATTTTCTTGTGCAACAAGAGAATTGTATAAATATGTACACATATATAGTATTTAACATATTCTTTAACATGTTTAACATGTATGGGACTACCTGCTATCTAGGGGAGGGGATGGAAGGAAGGAGGGGAAAAATTGGAACAGAAGTGTTTTCAAGGGTCAATGTTGAAAAATTACTCATGCATATGTTTTGTCAATAAAAAGCTATAATAATAATGAAAAGAAAAAAAGAAATGCTAGGGGCAGCTAACTGGTGTAGTGGATAGAGCACCAGCCTTGAGCCAGAAAAAAAGTAACAGAGTTCATCTGACAGAACAAAAGGTAAGAATATCAAAGGAATTAATTGTTAAAATTTAAAGGAAAAGGGCTTGGCACTACCAGATCATAAACTATATATTAAGACAGAAATTATCAAAACTATCTGATACTAACCAAGAAATAGAAAGGTGGATCAGTGAAACAAATTAGGCATAAAATATATAGTAGCAAATTATTATAGTAGCTTTGTGCTTGACAGATGTTAAGTTATAAATTTGGGAATAAGAATTCAATATTTGATTTAAAAAATTGTTAGGAAAATTAGAATGTAGTCTGGCAGAAACTGTGTATGAGCCAATATTTTATACCATCAAAATGGTTACATGATCTAGATATAAAGGGAGATATAATTAGTGAATTAGAAGAACATGGCACATATCATTTATCAGGTTATGGATAGGAGAATTTATGAATAAACAAGAGATAGCATAGTGAGATACAAAATAAACAATTTTCATTACATTAAATTTTAAAAGGTTTGGACAAATAAAGTCAATGTAGCTAAGATTAGAAGGAAAGCAGAAAATGGGGGAAAGTTTTTATAGTTTCTCAGATAAAGGACTCATCTCAAATATACAGAGAATTTTGTCAGATTTTTAGGAATATGAGTCACTTCCCAACTGATAAATGGTCAAAGGATATGAGCAGGTAGGTTTTTTGATGAAGAAATCAAAACTATATATAATCACATAAAAATGTTCTAAATCATTATTGACTAGAGATATGCAAATTAATTGAGAAATCCTCTTATTCCTATGAGATTGGTTAAAATGATAAAAGGGGAAAATAACAAACATTGGAAGGGATGTGGAAAATTGCTATATATATAAAATATAATAATATATAATAATAATATATATATAATATTGTTGGGGAATCTGTTAGATGATTCATTCATTTTGGAGAGCAATCTGGAATTATGCCCAAAGAGTAATTAAACTGCATATACCCTCTGATCCAGCAATACCACAGTTAGTTCTATTTCTCCATTAGGTGATCAGAGAAAAAGGAAATAAACCCATACTAGAATATTTCCAGTAGCTCTCTTTGTGATGGCAAAAAGGGAATAGCTAAACAAATTGTGGTATATGATTATGATGGAATATTAACTGTGATGTAAAAAATGATGAGCAGATTGATTTTTAAAAAAACATGGAAAGACTAACATAAAATAGCAAAGAGTGAAATGACCAGAACCAAAAGACTGTTGTATACAGTAATAGCAATATCGTTCGAAGAATAATTGGGAATAACTAAATTATTCTGAGTTTTCTAAACTCAGAATAACTACAAAGGACCTATGAAGGAAAATGTTGTCTCCCTCCAGAGAAGTAGACCTATACCTAGTATGGTTTTTCATAAATGCATGTGTTTATATATATAATATATAAACACATGTATCTGTGTGTGTATTTATGTGAAATGGTGGTCTTTTCTAGTGCAGGATAGGAACAAAGGGAGAGAAGGAGATAGTTTAGAACTTAAAATGTAACAAAAATTTGTTTTAATTTAAAATTTTTAACTGAAATGGATGACTTGAATAAAAGATGCATGAAATTAAACTACAGATTAGGGGTAAGGGATCCTGAGGTGAGAAAATGTGAATCACAAGAAGAAGGCAGAAGACAATGATGAATTTCTGTTGTGGGATTGGGGTGGTAATTCCAATTCCTATTATTACTTTCTCCCTCCTACTTAGGGAAAGAACTTAATAACCCTGAGAGAGAGTCAATATTCAGGAGGAATCAATACCCAAGTTCTTTTGGGGGCCAACTAAAGAAAGAAAGTTCAAGATTGGAGAGACTTGAGGAGAGCCAGAATTGGCAATGAAAACCCTCCATTTCTGCTTTTTTCCCCACTGATTTGTGATTGACAACCTGTGTACCTTATTAGTATCTTTGAGAGAACTCCAAAAACTTCAGGAAGAAAATTAACAAGACCAAGGCTGGGCAGACATGGATAAACTTGACCTGCATCAAATGGAAGAGATGCCCAAATCTAAGAGAATTAAAATCCATTAGTGAATTTGAGGGGTTTTTGTCTCTAGATGGCAGTACACACTTAGGGCTGTGCTTTACAACGTCTCTTACCCAAGCATGACTGTTTCTGCCTTTCTTCCTAGCTCAATTAATCTCATGTGTGTGTCTGTCTTATGAAGTCTGAAGAATATAAAACTTACATTTCTATATTACATTTTCTATATAATATATGAAATATTTTGCTGAATACTTCTTTGTATTTCTCCTAACACCAAGTCTTCTGCCGTGCATGTAGTAGGTGCTTGAGAAATGGTTGTTCAATCAAAATGCTGAAGGAAATGCAATTCTGGTTTAATGAAAGAATAGACATCTGGGTGGAGAAAACAATGAGCTGATCATAGATTCAGTATAGACTGGGTTTGGATCCTGGATTTCTAACTCTAGGTAAGTCACTTAAACCTTTAAAGCCTTTAAACAACTCTCTGAGACTACAAGTTACAGGACTATAGTTGCTGGATTCTGCATAAAGTTAAGTTCCCTTTCCTAGAAGAATCACTTAGACAACCAGGAGAAAGAAAAAAAAAAGATGCTGGGGTAATAGAGGACTGGCCCTGGAGGAGTTAGGAAGACCTAGGTTTGGGTCTTGCCCTTGACACATGATGATTGTGACCAAAGATGAATCACTCTGATGAAATCACAAGTTGAGTTGAGAGAGAGAGAGAGAGAGAGAGAGAGAGAGAGAGAGAGAGAGAGAATATCTCCAAGGTAGAGGACAACATTGAATAAACAATGTCACCTTCTAGGAAGAGCTTAATCTAGTTACCAAATATCAAATGGCCATTCCTCCTAAGGTTCCCACTCATAGTAACTCAGTGGGAAAATATAAATTCAGGAGTGAAATGACTCATCTGTCATTGCTGCATCCAGGATAAAGTTCATTCAGATTGTTACTTCAGCTTCCACTCTCCTGTTCTATATCTGTTCCCTTTACCTGTGATTTCTCACACAGATTAGATTTAAGAATTTAGTTATTAATGGATTTATCTGTGATTTTTATGCTTCAAAGTATTCATTCACCTAAAAAATATGTGTAATATATATGTCTTTGTTCTAAAATGCATAAAAGAAAGATTATAAACATAGTTATGAAACTATTTTTAAAACAAGTTCATAGACCCCTAATTAAGAACCTCTGATTTAAATGTTAGGCAGTGGGGGAAAGCACTGTATTTTAAGAACTTGGGTTTACTTTCTGGTTCTGCTATTTAATGCATCTATAACTTTGCACAACTCACTGGTCCTGAATCAGGCTCACAGACAAGTGACATGACTTCAAATCACATGATCATAGATTTCAGAGTGGGAAGGAAAAAAGGAAATTTAATGATTTACCCAAAGTAAAACAGCCAGTGGGAAAGCTAGGACTGAAACTAAAATCCCCTGACTTTCACTCTTGAACTTTCTACTTAAGCATGTATTTAAGAATACTATAACTACTTTTAAAAAATATCCTAAAATGCACACTTTTCTCTAATCTAGTCCTTGCCCTTCTTCCCTTCCCAGTTACTATGAATTAGAGGTTTGTCCCATTTTAGCAGAGTTTAATTCTTTTCTGGAGCTGATTATAAAATTAGTTATCCAATAATGCTGAATGGGGTTCTGAGGAGGCAAAGACAATGCTTGGCTTCTGTGAACATTTATCTTTACCAGAAAGGGAGGGATTATGAACCCTTATGTTTTCCTCTTACGTATGGTTTTTCTCTTTAATAGAATCTGGCAGCTAAATTTACCCTGGCAAAAGATGGTAGGGACTGCTGATTGCAATGCTTATGGAAAAAAGTATATATTTCATCTTGGCTATCAGATTGCTCTGAAATTCACATGTTTTATAAAGTGCCCCAGAATTAACAAAATGACTTTGAAGAGAATACAAATATAAAATGGTGGATTTCCTCTCCTATCAGCTTTTTGTTTGTTTACTTATTTGATTTAATTTTGCTTTAAGATGTAGTTCTAATAAATAACAAAAATAAGTAATAAGACTGGTGTGATAATCTTTAAAATAAAACTATTTCTTCCACTAAAGTCCTTCTACTTCTATTTAGTTTCTTCTACTAAAATCCTATTTTGATGCTTTACTGGAATAGAGGGAATACTCCTTTTTTTTTTTTTTTTTTTTTTTTTTTTTGGAAAGTTATGCTAGCAGTGTTATGACAGACACACTTGTAGTCCCTATTGCTAGAGAGACTGAGGCTGGCATATTGCCTAAGCTTGGGAGTTCTGAGCTGTAGTAAGGATAAACCTGATCAGGCATCTGAATAAAGTCTGGCACCAATATGGTATATGAGCTTCAGGAAGCAGAGGGCAACAAGGATGACCCACATTGGAAAATGTAACAGGTTAAAGCTTATATTCCAATGTGAGGTAGTATTGGGCCCTAATAGCTGTTGTACTTCAAGCCTGGAGCACGATAGGGAGAACCAGTCAAAAAAAAAAATAGTAACTACATCCTATTATGTAGTTGCCATGGTAGTAGTGAGAGAGACTCACAACTTCTAGGAGTGCTGCCAGGATGGTAGAGAAGAAATATCACTCAGCTAAGCCTTTCTACCATTCCTCTCTAAACAACTTTAAAATGATTCTTCAAATTGAATGGCAGCTAGGTGGTACAACAGATAGAGTTACTGAGCCTGGATCTGGGAAACTCATCTTCCTGATTTCAAATCACTTACTAGCTGTGTAATCCTGTTTGCCTCTATTTCCCCATCTGTAAAATGAGCTGGAGAAGCAATTGGCAAAATATTTCAGGATCTTTGCCAAGAAAACCCCAAAATGGGGTCACGAAGAGTAGGACATCACTGAAGTAACTAAACAACCACAATTCAAAGCAAATTCTGGAGCAGCAGAGACAATAAAAGGTTATTCTTTCAGTCCAAAACAAAAGGTCAAAAAGAGAGGTCTGACCATTTCTGGGCCAGAGTTCAAGGATAGGGAACGGCGCTTTGAGTCTAGCAGAAGTGGAAGCCCTGAGCAGTTAGTATCATTTCTGGTCCCAAAGGATCAGGATTTCTAGGGAACAATATCATTAGCAATCCAAAGGGATCATGGAGTCCTTCTTGGGTAGGAATCATAAGTCCTTCCTGGGTAAAAGAGCAGAGCAGAGACAAGGAGAGCAGTGGCCACACCTCTCCCCAGATCACACTACCTTGGAAGCAAGCACTGAAAACTTCCAAACCCCAGAAACTGGCTTTGAAAACAGCAATGTGAGAGACCTTACTACCTGCTTTGCCCACTATTTAGATTCACTATCACTTAACTGTTTAATTTTTGAAAATAATAAACTATTGAGAGAAGATTTAGATTCAGATAATGGGAGAAACAGCCAAGTTAATCTCTTATGAAAATCTTTTGTAAGAGAATCCATATGGTTACATTTTTAGAGCCCAGAAAATAGCAAGACCTCCAAAAAGTCTTTTGTCCCTGAAGTAAATGTGACATTCTCTATGCCACAGGATCTCCAGTTCCAAGATTGAAGGCCCTTTCTATAAAAACAAGGTATCTTACTGTTGTAAAGCAAGTTTTCTGTGGCCTCAGGCAAACCTCTTTCCCGTTTGCACGTCCCTGCCTGCTTGATCAGTAGAGCAATTTATTGCTATGATGAATGACATGTGGCAAGTGCTAATTCTGCTATCAGGATATGGAGGCACTGAGGGATGGCCACTGGCCAGCTGCTGCTCCCCGTGTAGAAGGAAGAGAGTCAAGGGAGTGCTGGTCAGGAGCTACTTCAAAGGTTAGTGCATCCTCCCTGCAGAAAAACAGGCTGGATGTGAACCTAGCATAGATGTTGGAAGTGGAATAAGTACCAAGAGAAAGGGGAAGGAAAGAAGAGAAAGCAGAGAAGAGAAACAGGAGAAAGACAAAGGGGAATCAGGCAGAGGACCGAGAAGACATTAAGGAGAGAATGGATCAAAGAGAGGCAGGAGAGGGAAAGTGAAGGAAAGGAGAAAGAAAAGGCTAGAAGAGAAAACGGAAGGGAAAGGAAATAGGAGGGAGATAGAGACAGAGGAGAGAAAGAGAGAGTCCAAGGGAAGTGGGGCACACACTGGAAAGCCAGAAAAGTAAGCAGAGGGAGCTCACTAATCCTGATGAATAAATAGTATTTTGCAAATGTGGCTCTTCTCTCCAGGCCATCTAGGCGGAGAATGAACAAGATGCTTGAATGCTCAGGAAATCGCATCTCTTGCTTTGTGTGAACTGAAGGATGAAACTCAAGGTTCAGAAACTGTAGCTAAACGAACTGTTGGAGGATTTCAGAATCCCCTCGATTCAAGTAGGATTATTTCTTTCTCTTCGGCCGTGGACACTTTAAAAAAAAAAAAAAATCCCGGCTTCCCACGGTTTCAAAAAGCTGGTCCAATTAAAATCAAATATCATTAGACATTTTAGATTGGCGAATGGCTTTCTAATTCTTCCAGCAGCTCTGACCCCCTGGAAAGGGGCAAAAAGGATTGCGGGTGCGGAAGATAAACTTCCCCCCTCCACACTCTTGCCCAAGGCAGGCCTTAGCTCCAGGTTTCATTAAACTGGGTTGTTTGGAATATGTCTGTCTATCGCTGTTGGGAGGCTTCTGAAATAAAAGCCCAGAGCATTTCATTTCTAACATACACCCAAGGGGTGAGGGGAGGGGTTTGGGCCCGGATCTTTTCACCTGCTACGCCCTCAGCCCGACCCCCGAGACTTCCAAAGCTTCCCGATGCCCTGCTCGGCGGCGCTCCTTTTGGCCGCTGCTTTTTTCCCACCCAGCCTTGGTTCCGACCTTCGAGGGCAGGAAATAATTGCCACAGGTGGAAACCAGGAGCTAGCAGAGCTCTTTCTTTGTTTGCTCTCAGCTCCCCAGGGAGGAATGGGGATGGCGGGAGGGAGAGGAGGCAGAAAACCAGAGGCAACAAGAATCATTTGAATAATGCTGAGTTGGGGGAAGGAGAAGGAGAAGAGGGAGAGGGTCCAGAGGGATAGGGAGGAAGGAGGGAGAAGTAAAATAAAGGAAAAAAAGAGGAGGGAGATAGAGGAGAGAAGAAATAGGAAAGGGGAAGGAGAGACGAGGGAAACAGATTCTACAGCTGCTTCACTGTGCCCAACCTTGGATAAAAGAGAAGGCTCTTTTGAAGAAATAGGTTATCTTTTTTTTTTTTTTTTTTAATTCAAAGTCAACTGACCTAAGTTCCTACTATAAGTCAATGGTTCTTAAACTTTTATTTTCAGTATCTTTATCCTATTAAAAATTATTGAGGATCTCTCCAAAGTGTTTTTGTTTATCTGGGTTATATTTATAGACATTTACCATATTGGAAATACAAACTATTTTTGAATTTGTAGACCCTCTAAAAGGGTTTCAAAGATCCCCAGGATTCTCTAGACCATACTTTGAGAACAACTGCTATAAGTCATCATCCCTCCCCGCTATTTTTCTGTTCAATTTACAACAGCCCCATAGGAGTTGCTTGTGTGTGTTTTAATTGCAAAAGGACTGTCATCAAAATGAACTGGAATTATTCTAATGAATTGCTGCCATTAATAAAGCTGGATAAGGAAGTGACTTGGACTAAGCTTATACTTATAAGTTTACTGATTGAGTGAAAGAATTTAGTCAGTCTGAGTCTGTCCAATATAGTTTATTCAATCTATTCCGGCAAACTTAAATGAAAGTGATTTAGAAGTCAATAGAAATGGCTTTACTCTTAGTTATATACAATGTTTAAGGAACCTTCCATTGAATAGAATCATAGGATTATAGATCTAGACCTAGAATCAAGTAAGCAAACATTTATTAAGTGCCTGCTGTGTGCCAAATACTGTGTTAGGCGTTGGAGAAAGATAAATCATCCTCCTCATCCTCAACAATCATCATCATCATCATCAAATAGCTCCTGCCCTCAGGGAGCATATAATCTTTTTTTAAAAAATAATTTTTAAAAATATATGCAAAGATAGCTTTCAGCTTTCATCCTTACAAAACCTTGCATTCCAAAATTTTTCTCCCTCCCTTTCCCCCACTTCCTCTCCTAGATAGCAAGTAATCCAACACAGGTTACACACGTGCAATTCTTCTGTATATATATTTCCACATTTATCGTGTTGCACAAGAAAAATCAGAAAAGGAAAAAAAGAGACATAAAATAAAATGAGAGCAAACAATAACAAAAAAGGTGAAAATACCATGTTGTAATGCATATTCAGTCCCCACAGTCCTCTCTATGGATGCAGATAGTTCTCTCTATCACAAGTCTATTGGAATTGTCTTGAATCACTGTACAGTTGAGAAGAGCCAAGTCCATCACAGGTGATCATCACATATTCTTCTTGTTGCTGGGTGCAATGTTTTCTTGGTTCTGTTCACTTCACTTAGCATTACTTCATGTAAGTCTCTCCAGGTCTCTCTGAAATCATCCTGTTGATCCTTTCTTATAGAACAATAACATTCCATAACATAAATATACTATAACTTATTCAGTCATTCTCCAACTAATGGATTCACTCAATTTCTAGTTCCTTGCCATACAAAAAGGAAGGAGCATAAAATCTTATAGAGGAGACTACTGCAGACATTACATACATAAATAGATGCAAAGTAGAAGCAAGGTAAAACGGGAGGGGAGACACAGAGCAAGAGTCTCAGTTGCAACCTAATCCAAGCCCATCAACATTATAGGTGGAGAGTGGGAGGAGGAAGGGAAGGAGAGAAAGAGAAACAGAGACAGAGACAGAGACACAGAGACAGAGAGAAACAGAGACAGACACAGACACAGAGAGACAGAGAAAGAGACACAGACACAGAGAGTGACAGAAAGAAACAGAGACAGATACAGACACAGAGATACAGAGAGAAACAAAAACAGAGAGACAGACAGAGAGACATAGAGAGGACAAGCCAGGGAGGCTAAACTGTTTGCTCAGGATCATACAGGTAAATAAGCATCAGAAGCAGGATTTGGACATAGGCTCCCCAAAGCCAAAGCCATTGGTGCCCTTTCTGCTTTACTATGCTGTCTCTCATCTATTTTACTTTCCCAGGAAACTTCTCATTTTATCCTTTTCCAATTTGTAAGAATTATAGTGAGGATCTAGGGAGGGGATTTTTTGAAAGGGGGGGAGTCAAGGAGGGTATAGTAGAGGTGATAGAAGATGCCTTTTTCATGGAAGAATTAAGTGACTGTCTCTGCAGTATGCTTTTACTGACAGTGGAAAAAATAGGAAGACTTTCCACTGAAATTATCACTTGCACTCCCATTTGAATGTCCAAACTCTGCAATAGAGATTATTTCCTTTGAGACTTAAAGGTTTTTCAGCTTTCAAAGATCTCTATTAAAATGAAAAAAAAATAAAACACAAATTTGCAATCAGCAACTTAGTGATTAAGTTCTGTGGTCTTTAAAGTGCAGCTAGTACTACTCCAGTGGGTGGCCACACCATCTATTGGGTGGTAAGAAGAGCTTCATTTAAGTAAAAAATTAAACTTTATTAATATACAGATTGACTCTTGGGCTATGTCAGACTGGCATATGTACACAAGGATTCCTAAGGGAAGAATGGAAGTTCTACTCTACAGAAAGATTGACATTGGTGCTTTCACTTGACATCTGGCTTTCAACATAGGTACTGCACTTTACATGCACCTAATTAAGTGGATTTTTAGATCCAGTCATCCAGTTTTAACTTAACTTTCAACAAAATATGAAACTGGCTCAAAATTTTTTTTTGCAAAAAATCATTGGAAGAAGGTAATACTAATGATGAAAGCATAAAGGGAATGTCAAGAATATGGCAATTTCTTTTATCATTATCCCTTTTTGTGTCACATGATGAGGTAAGAAACATTGTCAACTCAATCATATCTAACAAGGTTAGCCAATAAAATTTGAAATTACCCATAAAATTATATTAAATATGTATTTTATTCACTATCATTGATAACAACTCTTGAGTTAAGTGTATACTATTGAAATATTAGGTAATGTTAGTGTGAAGCCATCATAATTTACAAGATATTAAAAAACCAAGTTTTTGTTCCCAGAGAAGATTATGTACAAGATAAAAACTTCCATATCTGTATACTTTAAAAACTTAAAAATATAATTTTCTAATCTGTTGAAAATTTTTTCAAATTAGGAGCTTGTATAAATTTCAGACTCATTTGTTAAAAATATAAATTTTTTTTAAAAAACCCAATATCCTGATTGACATCAGATAAAAGAGAAATGTTAATTGAACTTTAACAAAACCTTTATATAACTACTAGATAAGACTGAAAAATTAATATCATGTTTTAATAAACATTACCAATAATGTACTTCTTCCATTTGGATCTATGATTCTTTTTCCCAGCTATAATAGCTATTAAAAAAAAAAAAGAATCAAAACAAACTGAAATTAAAACAAAAATCTTCCAATTGCTGTATTATCATGTAAAACCAAGATGTCTATCATATAAATGTTTTAGAAAGTATGTAGCTATTCAGTCATATTCAACTCTTTGTAACCTCATGGACTATACTATGCATGGGGTTTTTCTTAGTAAAGATACTGCAATGATTTGCTATTTCCTTTTCCTGAGGAATAAGACATACAGAGGTTAAATGATATCTAGGATCATATAATTAGTAAGTGTCAGAGGCTGAATTTGAACTCAGGTCCTCCCAAAGACCACTTACTCCGTCCATTGAGCCAACTAGATGCCTCATTTTTTGTTTCATGTATATGTTTAAATGTATACCGGTTACTATATATGCTCATGAAATACAATATACGTGTATAGTATCTTGTGTATAAATTAATATGCATATATTAGTGAAGTACTTGTTCTAAAATTTTTTACATAGTTAAAAGAAATTTGAAGACTACTACTTTAGTTGAAAGATTTTTAAGCTAGTTGAGGGCAAGACCCTGCAGGATTCAGGAACAGAATCTAGATTTTGCTTTGGGAAGAAGTGAAATACCAGGGGAGTTGATCCAAGATCAACGGATATTTCTAACTTTAGTTTTAGGCTGTCTTCCCTTCAGCATAAGATGGAAAAATTGTTTTCCAGAGCTCAGGAGAAAAGGCAATTCATAACTCTCAATAAGATCTACATTGAGAAAGTTTATGGGGGAACTTCACTCACTGGAAAAGAAAGCTACAGGTTGACTCCATTTTGAAGGATTTACTTAATAAACCTAAATTCTAGTAAATTTCTGAAACTACACTGCTTAATGGAAAGGAGAAAGGGCTAGGGAAAATGGTTTCCAGAAACAAATGCATTCTGTTGTCTTTAGCAGCAGATGCCGATAATAGTTCACTGTGGCAAGGTAGTGTTCCATTCACCTGGTTTATGAAAGTTGTAGATGGGGCAGCTAGGTGCTGCAGTGAATAGTGCACCAGCCCTGAAGTCAGGAGGACCTGAGTTCCAATGAAGTCCTGCCTTTGACACTGTTCTGTTAACCAGATACTATGTCTCTACTGCAGGCATTTTCTCTGACTGTCTCTCACTCCTGGAATGCTCACTGACTTCATCTTCACCTACTGGCTTCCCTGGCTTCTTTCAAGTCCCAGGGAAAAATCCTACTTTCTTGTGGAAGACTTTCCCAATCCTTGGTTCTAGTGTCTTCTCTCCAATAAAGTTTATCTTGTGTATAGTTTATCTGTACATAGTTGTTGATATGTTGTCTCTTCCATTAAATTTCAAGCTCCTCAAGGGCAGGAACTGTCTTTTGTTTTTCCTTCTATCCCTGGGCACTTAGCACAGGGTGTAGAATATAGAAAGTACTTAATAAATGTTTTTAACTTCTGTTTTAACTCTGTGATCAACTTGTGACATAATTTATGACACAGAATAACTGTGTGACCAAGACCAAATCACTTAATCTCTTACTCTTTTAGACAACTCTCCAAAACCAAAAATTACGTGGAAGGTGCTGACCATTGGTAGAATTTCATCACTGGAAAATTCCTTAATAATGAAATTGCAGGGCCAGTCCCTATTCCTATCTATTATGCACAAGGGATATAAGAACAGTTGCTACCTTGAACAAGCTTACATTTCTTCAGGCAAGACAACATGTACTTATGTTGTTATATACAAAATAGAAATAAGGGGATGTTGTGTGAGAAAGCACTGGTCACTAGAAGAAATCAGAACAGGCTTCATATGGAAGGTGGTGCTTGAATTCAGTCTTGATTGGAGTTTCTAAGAGATAGAGGTGAAGAGGAATTTGTTCCAGGCATTGAGGTAAAGAGTAGAAAAAAAGAATGCAAAGGCATAGAGAAAGGAAATAAAAAATGCATTATATGGAAAATAGTATGAAGATCGGATTAATGATACCAGAGAATGTGTGAAAGGAAGTCATATCACAAGGCTGGAAAGGTAGCTTGGGATCAGGCTGTGAAGGGCTTTCAATGCCAGAGAATCTTATATTTGATCTTAGAGGTACTGGGGGTTACTAAGGTTACTGAGTAAACAAAATGACATGGTTAGACTTGCATTTAAGGAAAATCAGTTTGGCAGTTGTGTGAAGAATTATGGATTAGAATAGGAAGGTGAGGCTGGGAGATCAATTAGAGGTTGTCAGTCCATTAATAAGCATTTATTAAACTGTTTAAGGTTCTAAGCACTGGAGGTACAATGACAAAAATGAAACAATTCCTGATTCCAATCACTGTTTCCATTCCAATTGGAAGTCATGTACATATATAAGCATATACAAAATATATCAATAAACATTTTGCAAGTGCCGATTATATGCCAGACACTGTGTTAAAAGCTGGGGATACAAAATCAGGCCCCCAAGGAACTTATAGTCTAATGATAAAATTAATGTAAGGTAATTTAGGGAGAAAGAGCATTAGCAACTGATTGATTCAGAAAAGGCTTCTCATATGTATCACTTAAGCTAATTTGTGAAGGAAACCAGGAATTCCAAGAAACAGAGGCAAGAAGGAAAAGTATTGGAGACAAACAACTGAGGCAAAAAGTATATGAGAACCTCAATAAGAGTAATGGATGTATGAATGAAGCGAAAAAAGATGGATACAAGAAGCTTTTCAGAGATAGAAACCTTAAGATTTGGCAACTGACTGGATATGTGGAGTGAGAGTGAAATGTTAAGGAGATTACCAAGGTTTTAAACTAGATTAACTTGAATAATGGTGGTATCCTCAAAACTAATAGGGAAATTTGGAAGAGGGATAGGTTTGGGGCAAATGATAATGAGTTTAGGTTTGGACATATTGAATTTGGGGTGTCTAGAGTTTTGAAATATTCAATTAGTAGTTAGTAATACAGGACTATAGGAGCAAGGCTAGCTATCTAGAATCATCAGCCTAATTATACCAAAGAAGTCATCAAATAGGTATAGCCACTTAATAGATATTAGTTGGCTGAGAATAAGGGAAAGGTTAAATAAATCATACTACATCAATAAAAGGTATTTAAAGCTGTCAAATAAAAGAAATTCGAAAAAGTGTGGAAAGATCTTTATGAAGTCAATCAGTAAGTCAGCAAACATTTATTAAGCACCTACTATATGTTCCAGGCACTGAGTTATGCGATGAGGATAAAAAGGCAAGCCATTCCCTGGTGTCTAAGAGCATATAATCTAAAGGAAGGACCACACATAAACAAACACAAAAGATGTACACAGGATAAATCGAAAATATTCAAAAAGAAAAGGCACTAAAATGTACACCCCGTCCACAACCTAATCAGAGGAAAATCAAATGAAAATGAATGGACAAAGTCCACTTTCTCCCTATTAGGAACTCTTAGAAGCAATGATTGATAAATTGTTATGATATTCCATGTGCTGACACTAACCATAAATAGGCAGCTAGGCAGCACAGTAGATAGCGCATTGTACCTAAGGTCTCAGACACTCACTAGCTATATGACTTTGGGCAAATGGCTTAACTTAATCTGGATCAGTTTCCTGAGCTATGAAATGGGAATAATAATAGCACTATCTTCCAAGTCTTTGTGAAGATAAAATGGTTTAATATTTGTAATTAATTTTGCCAACCTTAAAGTTTTACATAAATGCTTGTTGATTGAAAAATGCATTATGATACTCTTTTTTTTTTTTTTGGTGTTGCAGCTGTTTGCAAATTAATAATTTCTCCTACGAGAATGGGACTGTTCTTCATCTTTGTATCTCCCAAAATGTCTAACATAATTCTTTACACATAGTAAGAATGCAATGAACTCCTTGCTGAATTCAATTGCATTTTGCTCCTTCTCCATACTTGAATGCTGAAATACAAGGACAGCATTTATTTCTTTGTACTTATCAAAGAATAAGAGGACCCTAACTAAAACCTGTGTTTAAGGGCCTCAAATTTCTAGCTACTTCATAGATGGAGACTGTCCTTTTGAGTTGCTTTGTATGCCTTCAGAATAAGGATGAAGTGGAGGAGCTTTCTGGTCAGAACTGGATAAGCTGAATAGCTGGATTGATGACATACATTCAAACCACCCTCTAGTAGTTCAGGTGACCTACTTAGCTTGAAGGAAAAAGCCAGAGCTGAAGCAACAGGATGTACCTTTATGAACAAACCTTAAATAAGGCTTGGGAACACATGGAAATGTCACTGTATTGGCAGCAAACTGAGGTGTCTGGTGTCCAGTTTCTGCACATTTCCATTTTAATGGATTGTCTTTGTCTGAGTGCTTGAGTACCAGGACAGCGGCAAGGGGAGAATGCTGACTAACTGGTGAGGACAAGCTGAAATATACACACTGAATCTTATCAAAGTGAGTTCTATCAATCAGCCATAACATGAAGTCTTTTCTTCTTTTCAGTTTACCTCAGCTCTATTTCCAGTCTCTGGCTGTGTAAGGTGGTTCCAGGAAGATAAAATTCGTGCACTCAAAAAATGAAAACAAAAACAAAACAAAACAAAACAAAGTAAAAAAAATCCAACCCCAGAGGAAATGGAATACTTTGATTCTATATAATTTATAGGAAGAAAATCACAAAGATTAGAATAATTAGGATCTTTTGGACTGGAAATGAGACAAACATTCCTTAAAGCATTCTCAGTCCCTAGCCTTACTAACACCATTCCCCATCACTTCCTTTTAAGATAAAGTTCTATTAAAACATTTTCAGATGCTCTTATTTTTTAAAAACATCAATGGTTTGTTACAAACTATTTTCAAATGTTAATACAATGAATTAAACTTGCACACTAACTATATTTATGCAGTGTCTTCTTAGGGATACATGTTGGGAAGACATTTCCACGCATACTCCCTACCCCCACCTCCAACAATCCTCTGGAGGTTAGAGACTTGTCTTTACACAATTGAGAGCAGCAGAAAGGAAAAGGACAAGGGACAGAGACTTTTCTTTTACTTTATCTGTGGACTCCAGCTCAGCAGCCAATTAAAAGTGTCCTCATGGCAACTGGGAAGCAGACAAAGGATATTCTGACTGCTGTGAAGCAAGAGGGAAGGCGTGAAGTGGAAGCCCTTCCATCATGCATCCCCAAGAGGGGGGCTAAATTTATCCGGTCTCTTCCATTAACTAGATAACTCCCTTATATGTAAAAGATTCAGCTTAACTGCATTTTGTGAGCAAATGAAATGTTTTATTGCCCTTTGGAGATCTCTGATAAACCTTAGCATGTATCCCTTGGAGAATTAGTAGAACTTAGAATAATTCTCCCATTACTAGGATTTTTAACCATTTAGCAATGCAGTAAACTGAGTTGAACTTTGTAATAGAAAACTATAAAGCATTTCATACATTAACTTTTACTCTGAAAAAGGCACAGAATTCTATTTTCTCCCCTTCACACTTAAGCAAGTTCTAGAAGTTACAGAAAACTCCTCCAAGTAAGAGTAATAGTATTTAATCCTTAATAATTTCACAAGGGATAATAAGAATAAAGCAATATCAAATTAAAACTAGTCATCATAACATATCATGTTGGAATTAGTTCACACATATTTGCTAAGCAAAAAAAAAAAAAAAAAGTTTTATGCTTCAGTTATACCCTAGTAAATCATCATGGCAGATGGGTTAAATCACATTAAGGGGAGGCCTCCTAAGCCACCTTGTTGGTGACTTAGAGGAAGGTCTACCCCAAGCATGTGAAAACTTTTCCCAGCAAAAAAGGTGGATAAGAACAATTTGTTCCAATAGCCAAGAAGGTCCATCCACTGTAGTATGTGCTCTGAACATCAGTATATGATATCATTAATCCTCTTCAATATGAAGGTAAACAACAAACAGGATTTCCAAAGGGATCAGAGGAAAAGTAAAAGAACTCATATGTACAAAATAATTAGCAGCTCTCTACATGATGACAAAGAATTGGAAAGTGAGAGGATGCCCAGCAGTATGGAAACAGTTGAACAAGGTAGGGAATATGAATGTGACAAAATACTATTGTGCTATAAGAAATGATAAAGAAGAGGAGATTCAGGAAAACCTGGGAAGATTTACATGAACTGATGCAAAGTGAAGTGGGAAGAAACAGAAGATTATAGTACAGAGTAATAATGATATTATAATGATAATCACCTTAAAAGATTTAGCTACTTTGATCAATAGTGATCCATGACAATTTCAAAGAACTCATGATAAAAAATGCCAACCACTTCTGGAGAGAGAACTGATGAATCTAAGTGTAGATTCAAGCATATTTTTGTTCACTTTATTTTTCTTACTTGTTTTTTGAGACATGACTAATACAAAAATATATTTTGCATGACTTCAGATGTATAATAGATAATGAGTATTACATGCCTTTTCAATGAGTAGAGGAAGATCTAGAGGAAAGAAAGAATTTGAATTTAAAATAAACAAATTAAAGTTTAAAAAAAACAAAATTTATATTCCGTGGAGGAAAGAAATATTCATTTAAGTGTATAAGGTATTCATAAAACTGGTCCTGCTTCTATTAACCTGATATGCTAATTCGGCAATTGGATGCTTTGGAAATGACAAAGCAATTCCCTTATTGTTCACTGAGCAGGAAGAACTGATGACTAAGTGCACCTTTAGAAGGGAATGACCTACACTTTTCTTTCTCTTCTTAGCTACAGATTATATGTGGTATATTCTAATCTATCCCTGGAGGAGCTGGGAAAACAGATTCTCCTCCTATCTCCCCATTAAGAAATGGCAGAATGGCGACTGTTCTCACATGGTTATTAGATCAGGCATTTAGCTAAGCAAGCCAAGCCTGGAACTTATACCTTGGCTACATTTTAACTTCGTGTTTCCTTTTCTGAGTATAGATGACCAATCGCAGTCCTAAAACAGACACATCAATCTTGGAGACAACTTGGGTATCTTGGTTAGAACTGAATGGGGGACTACTTCAGGCAATGGCAACTTTCTCACAGAGACTGGGGGATCAGAAGGTGGGACGTCCTGGTAAGGAATGGGAAGAGTAATAGTATTTGTAGCTATTGCAATTAAACATGTTATTTGATGAATTCAAAAAAAAAAAAAAAGAACTAAATGGGGGAGTTATAGTCAAAAGGGTATTACTGTCAAAGAAAAGAGCCCAATGGCTGGCCTGGCTAGCCTGAAAAGGAGATAGTAGTACAGAATCCAAGTAAAATGTAAAAATACTCATTCAGCAGCCTAGCAAGTTTCATGTGTATAACAGTGTTTATTTACAATTTAAGTTTCTATGTATATTTGTGAGAGCACTATTTTGTGAAATAAATACATATATGTTCCAGATTTTATTTATATACATATTTTTCTATTTCTCCATTTTAGGGATATGTAGATATGAGGAGATATAAGACTTGTAGATATGATTCAAAATCTGAACTTTAGATGTTTTTCCTTGAAGATGGAAGTGGAATGGAGATGTGATGAACCAAAAAGTATGTGAAAAGGAACATGGATTTCATTTTTAGAGGTTATGCTTCCCTAGAACTCAATCTAGCCCATTCTTGGCTGGAATCAGAAAAAGGGGCCTCTCTATGGAGAGCAGAAGGTCCCTTGGGCCCAGCAGCAGGTTTGTTAGATAATACAAAACATATATACGAAATAAATGCAAAGTAGTTCCAGGAATAGAGTACTAGCAACTAAGAGAATCAGAAAAGGCACTGGGTTTTGAAAGAAGTTAAGTATATTTGACAAACCCAAAGACCCCAGCTTTTGGGATAAGAACTCACTGTTTGACAAAAATGAATTGGAAATTAGTATGGCAGAAATTAGGCATTGACCCACACTTAACACCGTACACCAAGATAAGGTCAAAATGGGTTCATGACCTAGGCATAAAGAATAAGATTATAAATAAATTGGAAGAACACAGGATAGTTTACCTCTCAGACCTGTGGAAGAGGAAGGAATTTATGACCAAAAAAGAACTAAATATTATTGATCACAAAATAGAAAAATTTGATTATATCAAATTGAAAAGTTTTTGTACAAACAAAACTAATGCAGACAAGATTATAAGGGAAGCAATAAACTAGGAAAACATTTTTACAGTCAAAGGTTCTGATAAAGGCCTCGTTTCCAAAATATATAGAGAATTGACTCTAATTTATAAGAAATCAAGCCATTCTCCAATTGATAAATGGTCAAAGGATATGAACAGACAATTCTCAGATGAAGAAATTAAAACTATTTCTAGCCATATGAAAATATGCTCCAAATCATTATTAATCAAAGAAATGCAAATTAAGACAACTCTGAGATACCACTACATACCTGTCAGACTGGCTAGAAAGACAGGGAAAGATAATGTGAAATGTTGGAGGGCATATGGGAAAATTGGGACACTGATACATTGTTGGTGGAATTGTGAACACATCCAGCCATTCTGGAGAACTATGGAACTTTGGAACTATGCTCAAGAAGTTATCAAACTGTGCATATCCTTTGATCCAGCAGTGTTTCTACTGGGCTTAGATTACAAAGAGATCATAAAGAAGGGGAAGGGACTTGTATGTGCAAGAATGTTTGTGGCAGCCCTCTTTGTAGTGGCCAGAAACTGGAAACTGAGTGGCTGCCCATCAATTGGAGAATGGCTGAATAAATTGTGGTATATGAATATTATGGAATATTATTGTTCGGTAAGAAATGACCAGCAGGATGATTTCAGAAAGGCCTGGAGAGACTTACACGAACTGATGCTGAGTGAAACGAGCAGGGCCAGGAGATCATTATATACTTCAACAACAATACTATATGATGACCAGTTCTGATGGACTTGGCTATCCTCAGCAATGAGTTGAACCAAATCAGTTCCAATGGAGCAGTAATGAACTGAACCAGCTACGCCCAGTGAAAGAACTCTGGGAGATGACTAAGAACCATTACATTGAATTCCCAATCCCCATATTTTTGTCCGCCTGCATTTTTGATTTCCTTCACAGGCTAATTATACACTATTACAAAGTCTTTTTGTATAGCCAAATTACTGTTTGGACATGTATACATATATTGTATTTAACTTATACTTTAACATATTTAACATGTATTGGTCAATCTGTCATCTGGGGGAAAAGGTGGGGGAAAGGAGGAAAAACATTGGAGCAAAAGGATTTGCAACTGTCAATGCTGAAAAATTACCTATGCATATATCTTGTAAATAAAAAGCTATAATAAAAAAGAAAAAAGAAAAAGAAAGAAAGAAGTTAAGTATTCAAAGAGGCAGTGTATTCCAGGAATAGGTGACAGCCTGAACAAAGAGCTCAAAGATGATAATAAAATTAAAATCTTATTATATTTATTTTGGTAACAGTATAGATATTTTCCTGCACATCTGCTTTTTCACTGATGCTTATCTTATTTATTAATAATTTTCAAGAATTTTCAAATTTCCTTATCTGAATATTCCTTGAGATATTCTTTGCTCAAAATGTTCATGGCAGCCATTTTTGTAGTGATGAGAAACTGGAAACTGAGTGGATGCCCATCAATTGGAGAATGGCTGAATAAGTCATGGTATATGAATGTTATGGAATATTATTGTGAGAACTGAGTATGGATCACAGCATAACATTCTCATTCTTCTTGTTTGCTTGCATGTTGTTTTTACTTATTTTCTTTCCTTTTTGATGTTTTTTCTTATGCAGCAAGATAATTGTATAAATATGTTTATACATATTGGATTTAACATATATTTTAATATGTATAACATATATTGGATTGCTTGTCATCTAGGAGAGTGGGTGAGGGGAAGGAGGGGAAAATTTGGGACACAAGGCTATGCAAGAGTCAATGTTGAAAAATTATCCAATTTTAAAAATAAAAAGTTTCCAAAAAAAAGAGATTCCTTGCTCTTATTTGTCACTTAAATGTTTTCTCCCTATAGCAATCACTCAGTAACCTCTCTTCTTTAAGTTTCATGCAACTGATCTCTACCACCCAAACAAACTCCTGGAAGCTTTTATCTATAGACTTCCATGTTACTCCCCTTCCTTCCTCAATGAGTTCTCTATCTGGATCACAATTTTTCTCTCCTACCCAACTCCTTTCATATTCAACAACTTCAAAATATACATTCACTCTCTCTCAAACTCCTGGAATACTCAGTTTCTTAACCTATTCCCCTCCTATGACTTACTCCTCTATCCTACCCATCCACACATAAAGTTGGTGGTGTTCTTGATCTTGCCATCACTCACAAATTCACTCCCTCTATGTTGAAGAATTTTGAAATCCCCTTCTCCAATCATCACTATTAACTTTTCACCTCTCCTTCTATCTCCTCTTACAAGCCCTTACTCTTCATCCATGCCATAACCCACAATCTTTTGACCATCTCATTCTCTCCAAGGCCAGCTCACCTGCAATGGACAGTCTTGTGAAGACCGGGTTAACACCCTGGATACTTTAGAATCAGCCAGAGTCAGGATAAGCAAAAGTCCTTGGTCTTTATTCTTGGTTGAAATGAGAGTAATAGACACAGGAATCTCCACATCTCTCTTCTTTGTCTCCTACCCAAAAGTAACTCTGGCTCGTCTTACTCCCTCCCTCTAATCCCTCCTCCAAATCTCTCCATACACGAACAGATCAAGCCAGCACAGAATAGTGGGGTGGGCCATTTTCCAAGCATAAGCTAATAGAGTATTGTCCAATTTGTAGTTAGCCTTAAGTGCTCGGTTGTCCAACCTCAGTGCATGAACTCAAGAGTTTTAGCCCTTTACATCTCCTGCTTTCTTTTGTTTTAGAATACAGGTGGTCATGCCATCCCCGACCTCTCAGAGAGGTGAGAGCCCCCAAAAGGAGGTGATTACACTCTCCCTGACTTCTCAGGTTAAGGAGGTGAAAGCACCAAAAATAAGGTGATCACGACCCCCTGACTTCTCAGGAAGGGAGGTGATAAAATTGAAAAGGAGGTGATCACACCCCACCCCCGACATCTCAGGAAGGGAGATGAAAAGCACCAAAGGGAAGTGGGGGTTGCTAGTGGGTTTCTGGGCTCAAGGGTCTTATTAAAAACAGGTATGCACAAACCCATCAGCCTGGGAGGTATTACACAAGCACACAGCAATAATGCAGAGGCTGTTAGTGATGACTCTCCCCACAGTCAGTGCAGGCTTGATGTGGTGTAACAAACATGAATTGTACTCACAAGTAGCGGTATAACAAACAATATAAATCAACATGGTGTTGTAAAAGATTGTCAGAAGTCCTAGAAGGAGAGTATGTAAACAGCAGTCACACATGCGCCTTCTTCAGCAGCCAAGATATAGTCCAAAACCAACCTATTGCCCATTGCTTCACGTGTCAGGGAATTCAATGATCCCCCCAAGTTTTTGAAGTCCTGCAACAGTCTTATCATTTCTCAGAAATCCAATGATTCCTGAGGGCTTTCAAGTCTTATGTCTCAAAGAATCCAGTGATTCCTGAGGGTTTTGAAGTCCAACAATTTTTGATGCCCATGGGTCAAACCCATAACTGCCACGCTCTTTCATGGTGGGCACAGTCAGCAATGGAATCACCCAATATTTCTTGGTTCTTCTCCTTCGTTTCAAGGGTCTGCTCCGTCTCTCTGCAATGGACAAGGTGAATACGACTCATTGGCACCCATCTGATTCCTTCTCCACCTGTAGAGATAAAAGCAAACCCTCTCCCCCAAGCAGTTAGCCTATCTGGTCCCTTCCATTCATCACTTTCTGGGTTTCTCCACATCACCTGGCAATTATCTAAAGATAGTGGAGCTGCTTGCACTGGACACTGCCCTTCCGGTGAGTTATAAAACCTGTCTTCTGGAGCCAATGCATCTTTGTCAAAAATCAAGAAGTTAATAGTATAAAGGATTAGATTTAGGAGTTCTCTAGGGTTATCTGTGGCTCCCCCTTTTTTTGTTTTTTGGAGGAGCATCTTAATATCTCTGTTTCTCCTCTCTACTATTGTCTATCTTTGAGGATTAAAGGGTGTGCCAGTGGTGTGTAAAATCTGATACTGTGCACAAAAGTGTGCAAAATGTTTGGAGGTGTATGCAGGACCATTGTCTGTTTTTATTGCTTGTGGTACACCCATAATGGCAAATGCTTGTGTGAGGAATTCAGTGACCACTCAGGCTGTCTCTTTTGCTGCTGGTATGTAGTTTTGTCCAGGTTCTAAGCATGTCCTTGCTCTAGATTTCCAGTCACTAGGGGTTAAGATTTCATAAACCAAATTCTGTAATAACATCTTAACATAAGCTGATGTATCCCCATAAAGAGTACAAGCTTTTTTCAGGTCTGAGGATTTCTATATCAAAAGGAATGTGTCTTCTACTTTCTTGACCTGAAGAGTTAAACTTGAATCAAAGGATACATTCCTAGTTCCAAATCAGCTAAATTCTGCCCTTCTTCTGTGGCTTTAAGTACTGCTTTTTGCAATCTAGTCATAGGAGGGGGTGATTGCTTGGAGGGAGGTGCTAGTGGTATCACTGCCCCTCCCACTACTCTTCCTCCCTCCATCCTGGAAGGTAGAGTTGATGGGGGCAGGGTTGAAGCTGCCTTGTGAGAGGGAGAATCACCATACCCTTGAACCTCATTTAAGTCCCCATGCCCTCTGGTGATATGGTCATTAATCTGTTCTTTGTCTTCCTTTTTTTCCTCATACTTCCTTATCTGGCTTTTCTGAAAACTTTTCTTTTTTCTATAACTTGCAGGATTCTTTAAGGCCAATTGTATTATGTTGTGTATATATATAGAATGTTTCTTTGGAAATTGAATCGGAAAATTATTATTGTAATATTCACATAGTTGATCTCCTACTAGTTTCCAATTATCTGCCTTTATATCTTTTTCATTGAAGAACCAAGGGAACGTACGTTCTAACATATCCATCAATCTGCTCCCAAGTCATAATTAAACCCTGTTTCTTTATCAGTCTGAGTATGCTTCCTGCAGATCTCCTTTGGAGTGGAGGAGAATATTTTCCTAATATCTGCCCCATTTCAGCTAGAAAAGGTTACTAGTTTAGCTTTTAACAAAGTTAGTTCTCTATTTGTCTATTAAAATACTCACCGAATTTCCTGGTCACCAGGGACTTCAGGGAAAGTAGGATCTTTGGTCTATGTGTTGAGCGCCAATTGTGAAGACTGAGATGCTTTAAAATCAGCCAGAGTCAGGATAAGCAAAAGTCCTTGGTCTTTATTCTTGGTCGAAATGAGAGGAATGGACACAGGAATCTCCACACCTCTCTTCTTCATCTCCTGCCCAAAAGTGACTCTGGCTTGTCTTACTCCACCCCATAATTCCTCCTCCAATTCTCTGTATACACCAATAAATCAAGCCAGAACAGCATAGTGGAAAGGGCCATTTTCCAAGCATATGCTAATAGAGTATTGTCCAATCGGTAGTTAGCCTTAAGTGCTTGGTTGGCCAACCTCAGTGCATGAACTCAAGAGTTTCAGCCCTTTACACAGTCTCTCCCACTTTTCCCATCTTGACACATTGGTGAGCCAATTCAACTCTACACTGTCCTCTTATTTTGAGTCTCCAGCTCTTTTAACATTTCACCAATTGTGTCCTGCCAAGCTTCAGCCTTGTACCACTGACACAGACTCTCACCTTCCCTTCAAATTACTTCTGCTACTGAACAAAGGTAAAGAAAATCACAGTAACTTGTCTGAGTGGATTCACTACAACTTTGTTATGTAGCTTCAACTGGGCCCTCACTGCTACTAGGCAACCAGTCCAACTATATCTCTCTCATCAACTCATATTCCTCTCTCCAGAGGATATTTTAAGTCTTTTAATCTTTCAAATCTCCCATGGCTCTCCTTCCCCTCCTCTATTAGCTGATGACCTTGCCTCATATATTGCAGAAAAATTGAGGGCATTTGTTCTGATCTCCCCCTTCTCTACCCCTTCTCATCTCATATCACTTGTATGTCTTCTGTTACTATCTCTTCCTTCATCCTTGTCTCACATGATGAGGTGGCCTTCCTTTTTTAAAACATGTACAATCCTTTTAAACATATTTTCATATTTTTCATGTTGTACAAGAAAAATCAGACTAAAAGGGGAAAAAACACAAGAAAGAAAAAGCAAACAAACAAAAAAGTGAAAATACTGTGCTTTGATCCACATCGACTCTCCATAGTTCACTCTCATTTTCCATCCTAAGGCTATTGAAATAGTCTTGTATCACCACATTGTTGAGAAGAGTCATGTCCATCACTGTTGATCACCACATGATCTTGCTGATACTGTGTACAATGTTCTCTTGGTTCTGCTCACTTTACTCAGCATCAGTTGATGTAAGTCTTTCCAAATTTTTCTGAAAGCAGGATGACCCTTTTCCTTAGCAAGATTAATCTTTCAATCTGCTAAATTGAACTCATTGCATCCCATCTTTTCCAACAGATTGCCCCTTTGTCATCCCTACTCTTTCACTTATTTTCAATCTCTCCTCCTCTGGTTCATTTTCTACTGCCTACAACATGCCTGTATCTCCTCATCCTGGGGAAAAAAACCTCTTCATTTGATCCTTCCATCCCCCAACAATTATCAGCCTATTCTCTTCTGTCTTTTGTAGCTAAACTCCTCAAAATATCTATGTACAATAGGGTATCTCCACTTTCTTTCTTCTCCCTCACTTTTTAATCTCTTATAATCTGACTTCCCAACTCATCTTTCCACCAAAACTTCTCTATCCTAAACTGCCAATGTCTTTCTTTCTGTCTCTGTCTCTCTCTCTGGAGTTTAAATTTTTTTGCAAAGAAAGGATTATTTTTTCTTTTCTTCTCCACCTAATATTTGTTTCTAATTACATTTAACAATAGTATTCAATATTATTGTTTGATTAGAAGGATGATTTCAGAGGGGTCTAGAGAGACTTACATGAACTGATGCTGAGTAAAATGAGTAGAACCAGGAGAACATTATATACAGCAACAGCAAGATTATCCGATGATCAATTCTGATGGACATGGTTCTTTTCAACAGCAATATGATTCAGATCACTTCTAATGGTCTTGTGATGAAGAAAGCCATCTGCACCCAGAGAGAGGACAGTGGAAACTGAATGTGAATCAAAACATAGTATTTTCACTCTTTTTGTTGTTTTCTTGCATTTTGTTTTCTTTCTCATTTTTTTCCTTTTTGGTCTGATTTTTCTGGAGCAGCATGATATTTGTGGAAATATGTATAAAGGAATTGCACATGTTCAACATATAGCGGATTACTTGCTGACTGGGGAAATGAGCAGGGAAAGAGAAGGAAAAAATTAGAACAAGGGTTTTGTAGGGGTAAATGTTGAACATTATCCATGTATATATTTTGAAAATAAAAGGCTTTAATTTTTAAAAAGATAGTATTCAGCATTCACTTTTATAAGATCCTGAGTTCCAAATTTTCCAACTCCATTCCTCCTTTCCTCCCTCCTCTCTTTCTCCAAGATAATAAGCAATCTGATATATTTCCACATTAGTCATATTGTGAAAGAAGCATCTAAACAAAAGAAGAAAAGCATGAGAAAGAAAAAAACAAAAAAGGTAAAAATAGTATGCCTCAATCTGCATCTATACTCCATAGTCCTTTCTCTGAATACAGACAAAATTTTCCATCATGAGTCTTTTGCAATTGTCTTGGATTGCTGTATTGCTAAGAAGATCTAAGTCTATCATAGTTGATCATCATACAGTTACTGTACCCAATGCTCTCTTTGTTCTGCTCTCTTCACTCAGTATCAATTCATGTAAGTCTTTTCAGGTTTTTCTGAAATCCACCTGCTCATCATTTCTTATAGCACAATAATATCCCAAAACACTCATATACCACAGCTTACTAGCCATTACGCACCAATGATGTTTTAATTGTCAAAACTAATGGCCTTTTCTCGATCCTCATTCTTTTTTCACCTTTCTGTAGTCTCTGATACCATGGAATATATTCCTTTCTTGCTACTCTCTTAAACCTAGGTTTTCAGAACACTACTGTCTCCTGGTTTTCCTCCTATTTATCTAATCATTGTTGCCTTAGCTGGATCCTCATCCAAATTACTCTCTCTAAAATAAAAATTACCTTCTCTGGGTCCTCTTCTTTTCTAACTCTATATTACTTTACCTGGTGATTTCATATACTCCCAAAGTATTAGTAACCATTTCTATGCTAACAATTCTCAAGTCTACATATCCTACCTTGCAATATCTCTGCTGATCTTCAGTCTCATATTCCCAACTACCTTTTGTATATCTTGAACTGTTTGTCCAGTAAATATCTTAAACTTCATATACTCCATAACAGAACTCATTTTTCCCCTAACCCTTCCACCCCTCCTACCTTCTCAAATTACTATAGCAGGCAGCAATATCTTTTCAATTCTTCAAACTTGAAACCTTGGAGTCATTCTGGACTCCTCATTCAGTCAAGGTCCATTGAATTTACCTTTGCCACCTCTTTCAAATATTTCCCATCTTTCTCGCCTGATACTGCCATCATCTTGGTACAGGTCCTTATTACTTCACACCTGGCCTGCTGGTGGATTTGTCTACCTCAAGTTTATTCCCACTTCAATCCATCCACGAAAGTAATTTTCCTGAAACAAATCTGACCATATCAGCCTTTACTTAATACGCTCTAATAATTCCATTATCATCTCCAGGATCTATTACAAAATGCTCTGCTTGGCATTCAAAGTTCTTTGTTAAAAGTATTTTACAAAACTTAAAGCTTTCTAGAAATATTATCATTATTTTTACATTAATATTTACAAGCACTCTTTACACTACCTTGTGAATTAAGTAGTACTAGTATAACCCTAATATTATCCTAGGACATCACAAGGATTATTTATAAGATCTGGCAATAAACATTTATTAAGAATCTAATACTTGCCAGTCAGGTGCTAAGCCCTAGGGATATAAAAAGAGATTAAAAAAAAAAAACAGTTCCTAACCATATTACTGTCTAATGAGGGAGACAACAAGCAAAAAAATATGTCCAAACCAGTCATAGGAAATAATTAACAGAGGGCATGTACCAGAGGTAAGATAGAAAAAAAACTTAAAATAGGAAAACTTGCCAAAGTAGTAAGGAAAGAGGACTCATTTTAAATTAAATTCAGCAGAGCTGGGCTCTCATCCTCAATGGACTAGTCATTTATCTGTTATAAACCTCACTCTTCTCAGTTTCCACTTGGGCATGAGACTACCTACCTCACAAAGTAGTACAAAGGGTGCTTGTAAGTCTTAATGTAAAAATCATCGTATTTCTAGAAATCTTTGTTTTGTAAAATACTTTTAAAATACCTAATTTTACCTCACAAGGACCCTAAGAAGTTGTTGTTTGTCTTTCATTTTTGAAGAGGACCAAAGACATCATATGGTGACGTTTTGACTTCTGGGTGAATTACATTCAAGTGAAGCAAAATTCCACAAAGTCGTCAGCTTCACTCTCTCTTCAGAATCATCAAAGTGCTTCTCATTTTTTCCTTCAATAGTATTTTATTTTTCCAAATACATATAAAGATAGTTTTCAACATTCATTTTTGTAAGACTTTTGAGTTCTAATTTTTCCTCCCTCTATCCCTTACCTTCCCCCTCCTTAAGACAGTAAGCAATCTGATATATATTAAACATGTGCTATCAGAGGAAGTCTTTATATACTTGGGATAGACATACCCCCCAATTTACTGACAGGTTTGAGGACTACCATTTCCCTTCAATCTGGTTTAGCCCATCTGCCAACACAATTTTACTGGGTGTGACCATTGTGGATGCAATGGCTTCTTGAATAGGTGAGAGTTGGGTGACTGGACACCAAAGGTGTATGAGCAGCCCTCAAAAGGACCCTCAACCAAAGGTACTAGTCCTCCCTAACACCTCATATACTCTTCCACCCCAAGAAATAGATACTATTAATATTCTCACTTTACAATTAAGGAAACTGAGGCTGAAGGAGGTTAAATGATTTTTCTAGAGTCACACAGCTTGATTGTGTTTGAGGCAGGATTTCTGCTCAAGTCTTCCTGATTTTAAGTCAACAAACTGTCTACCTATACTTCCTATAGAAAATGTGAGTCTTTGAGGTGGTCAACATCATCATCATCACCAATTATCATTGTTGTTGTTAATATGTTATTGTTATGCCCGTTTTTACTTTGCAAAACATCCTCAGGACAGTCTTATGAGATAGACCCACTATTACTATCCTGTAATTTTGCAGATAGAGAAACTGAGATGTTAAGTAATTTGGCCAAGATCACAAGCCAATTAGTAACAGATTCAGGATAAAAACTCAGCTCTCCAGAAGTCAAATCCACTTTTGATCTTTAGCTTGAAGTCAATTACTCTCTGCAACTTTAATAGGACAAGTATGTTTATAAATTTCTGGTTTAAATTTGGAAGCTTTGGTATTGAGAAAATCAGGCTTTGTAATAGCCTTAGAAGAGCAGTACAGTTAGCCCTTCTGTTTCCATGTGTTTTTTCTTTATCATCTTTGTTTAAAAAATGTATCTTTCTTTCCCTAGTACTCATTAAGCATCTTTAAGAAGAACAGAAAGAGTAAATGATTCTGCAGGCTTTTCTGTTCTTGGTTTCAAACACTTTATCTCTTTCCAGTTCTCTCCTTTTAATCAAATTCTTATCCCAGCTTTCTTTGCTTGAAGTTTATGACTAGGAGAGGGAGCTTGTCTGTTGCTATCCTTAAGGCTTAGAGGTCACTTCATTCTCTTCCATTTTATAAAAAATGGATTTTCCCCTCTTGGTAATATAGTGTTCTCCTTTTATATTATGTGCATGCACATAATGCTGTTTTGTTTGTTTAGGTGTTTGCATCATCTATTTTGGAGAATAATTGCCCTATATATGAAAATATGAAACCATATTTTGACAGCTGGCAGCGTCTTTGATTTTGGGAAATGTCATTTTGAAAGGAAAGGAAAATGACAGCAGGATGGGAGGGGGCAGCTGTTCTTCAGCATAGCGATTTCAGAACACAGCTGTGGTCTACTTAGGGCAGGATCTGGGACTGGGAGAGTTTTTGTTTGCTTCTGTTTAGGGTTTTGTAGAGTCCTATGTGTTAGCTATTGTTAGTCTACAAGACTAAACTGCTCTGGAATCAGAAGAGGATGTGAGAGGAGGTGGGGAAGAGCAAAGGGAGAAAGAAAATAGATCCAAAGAAAATGATAAATAAAAGGAATCAGGAGAGGAGGGGGAAAGGAAGAACAATAGAGGGAAAAGAATAAGTAGAAGGAGGAAGAGAAAAGGAGACTATCAAAGGAGAGAGAAGAATAGAGTAGGATAGTGAAACTCATAATAGGAATGGGGCAGGGGATGGGGGAATGGATAAAAAGAAAGTTTTTGTCTGGAACACTAGATGAAGTCCCCTCCAGTTCTAAAGCTGTGGTCCCAATTGTAAAATCTGCTGATCTTGGGGAGATTGTCCCTTTTCTACCAAAGAGTCCCAGTTTTGGGACTCTTAGGTAGGAAAGGAACCAATCTTACTGTAGCCTGATCCCAAAATGAGGAGAATGCGCTCTTCTGTACTCTTTGGCTCATTTGCCCCCACACCAGAGTTCTTTGGAGAAATCATTAAAAATAAAACACTTTAACTCATGAATTTTTTAATTGTTGTTCAGACATTCCTATTCTTTATGACCCCATTTGCAGTTTTCTTTTTTCTTTTAAAAAATTTTTATATTTTTCATTATACATGTACATTCATTTTTTATATATTTCTATATGAGGAATGGGAGAAAAAATCAAAACAAAAGAGAAAAACCATGAGAAAGAAAAAAAGAAACAGAGGGAAAAAAGTAAAAATAATATACTTCATGCATTGTTGCTGGAGTTGTGAACAGATCCAGCCATTCTGGAGAGCAATTTGGAACTATGCTCAAAAAGTTATCAAACTCTGCATACCCTTTGATCCAGCAGTGTTTCTACTGGGCTTATACCCTAAAGAGATACTAAAGAAGACAAAGGGACCTGTATGTGCCAAAATGTTTGTGGCAGCCCTGTTTGTAGTAGCTAGAAACTGGAAACTGAGCAGATGCCCATCAGTTGGAGAATGGCTGAATAAATTGTGATATATGAATGTTATGGAATATTATTGGTCTATAAGAAATGATCAGGAGGATGATTTCAGAAAGCCCTGGAGAGATTTACATGAACTGATGTTGAGTGAAACGAGCAAGACCAGGAGATCATTATATATGGCAACAACAATACTATATGATGATCAATTCTGATGTACATGGTTCTTATCAACAATGAGGTGATTCAGACCAGTTCCAATGATTTTGTGATGAAGAAAGCCATCTGAATTCAGAGAGAGGACAGTGGGAACTGAATGTGGAGCGCCACATAGTATTTTCACTTTTTTTTGTTGTTGTTTGCTTGCTTTTATTCTTTCTCATTTTTTTTCCTTTTTGCTCTGATTTTTCTTCTGTAACATGATAAATGTGGAAATATGTTTAGAAGAACTACATATGTTTAACCTATATTGAATTAATAATATTTGCTGTCTAGAGGAGAGGGATGCGGGAAGGGAAGGAGAAAAATTGAAACACAAGGTTTTGCAAGAGTAAATATTCAAAATTATCTTTGTATGTATTTTGAAAATAAAAAGCTATTATCAGAATGATAGATCAATTCACAACTTCACCATCAATGCATTAATGTTCCAGTTTTCCTACATCCCTTCCAACATTAATCATTTTTTTTCTGTCATCTTGGCCAATCTGATAGGTATGAAGGGGTACCTCAGAATTTTTTTCATTTGCATTTTTCTTATAAAAAAATCAGGATTAGGAGCATTTCCTCTTATGACTACAGATGGCTTTAATTTCTTCATCTGAAAATTGTTTGTTCATATCCTTTAATCATTTATCAATTGGGGAATGACTTGTATTCTTATAAATTTGACTCAGTTCTCTATATATTTTAGAAATGAGATCTTTATAAGAAATACTGATTATAAAAATACTTTACCAGTTTTGTGTTTCCCTTCTAATCTTGATTGCATTGCCTTTGTTTGTGCAAAACCTTTTTAATTTAATGTAATCAAAATTATCCATTTTGCATTTCATAATGTTGTCTATTTCCCCTTTGGTCATAAATTCAAAGGAGAGAGTTAATGAGTTGTGATTCATTAAGTACCTTTCATTAAATGATAATTATCAAAACACCTGGACATGGTCACTGTGGACGATGGCTAATTGCTTTGCTTGAGTCATCATGTATGTAAACAGGAGTTTTATTTTTCCTTGTTTTTGCATTTTGGAAGTTGAGGAGGGTGAGAGAGAAAAAATGCTGTTTTAAAAATAGAATAAAACAATTTTTAAAAGACCCTGAAAAAGTTTTTTTTTAATTTAAAAAAATTTTAAGGCTGCAAAAGTAGTGCTTATATGAGAGATGTTAATTTTTTCCCTACAAAAAAAATAGATGTTTCACCTTTCACTTATCTACCCAATATAGAGATTATTTCTCAGTGATTCTTATGGGCAGCTAGCTGGTGCAGTGGATGGAAGGCTGGGCTTAGAGTTGAGTTCAAATATGATCTCAGATATCTGAAAGCTATAGGATGTTGGGCAAATCACAATCCCAGTTTCCTCAATTACAAAATGAAGATCATAAAAGTATCTACCTTCCAGTGTTCTTGTTAAGGATCAAATGAAATCATAGTTGTAAAGTGCTTCACACTGACTGTGTGTCAGTCAGCACAATGGCTGATACATAGTCAATGCTTAATAACTGCTTATTCCCTTTTCTTCCCTTTAGAGCAGCATCAAAAAAGGAGAGAATAGAAAAAATGGGGCAAAACACAATTAACAATAGTAATTGTGAAAATAATTTGAAGCAATATTTCTCTGATAAACGTCTCATTTCTCAAACATGTAGGAAATTGAATCAAATTTATAAAAATAAGAGCCATTCCCCAATTGACAAATGAACAAAAGACATGAATCATTTTCAGATGATGTAATCAAGCTATTTATAGTCATATGAAACAATATTCTATTTCACTATATTTATTGGAGAAATGCAAATTAAATCAATTTGGAAGTAGTATCTTATACCTATTAGATTGGCTAATGGGACAGAAAAGGAAAATAACAAATGTTGGAGGGAATGTGGGGGAAATGAGACATTAATGCATTGCTGATAGAATTGTGGAATGATTCAACCATTCTGTAGAGCAATTTGGAACTAATCCTAAAGGGCTATAAAACAATGCAAATCATTTGACTTAGCAATACCACTACTATGCATGTGTCCCAAAAGATTTTTTTAAAGGAAAAAAAATAATCTCTATGTCCAAAAATATTTATAGCAGCTCTTTTCTTAGGGCAAAGAATTGGAATTTGAGGAGATGCCCATCAATTGGGGAATGGCTGAATAAATTGTGGTATGTGATTATGATGGAATACTATTGTGCTATAAGAAATGATAAGCAGGATGCTCTCAGAAAAACTTGGAAAGACTTCTACAAGCTCATGCAAAGTGAAATGTACTACGTATAAAATAACAGCAATAATATAAGATGATCAGCTGTGAATGACTTTGCTATTCTCAGCAATACAATGATCCAAGACAATTCTTAACAACTTATATGGAAAATGCTATCCATACCCAGAAAAACCACTGGGTATGTGTCTGAATACAATGGAAACATACTTTTTTAATTTTTATTTTTCTTGAGGTTTTTTTTTTTTGTTGGGGAAGGGAAATCTATGTTTACCCACATAACTTTTAGGGAAATGTTTTGCATAACTTCACATATGTCTTCTCAATGAGGAGGTTAGAGGTGAGGAGAAGTGAGAGAATTTGGAACTTTTTCAAAACAAATGTTAAAATTATATTATATGTAACTAAAGAAAAAATAAAATATTAAATATAAAAAGAGAATATCAAAACAAGTCTCAGTATCAAAAGTTGTAGGGCAACAGTCATCCATAATTATTGCTGTCAGCTTCTTGGACCTCCTAAAGCAACCACCCATTTTAGACACCAGGAAGAAAAAAACAAACTGCCAAAAAAAATAATATTTTTGTATCTCCAGAGTCTAGGGAGACACTGTTAAGTTGTCAAGAAATAAGTCAAAGAAATAAAATAACTAAAAGACAATGTTTCCTCCATGATACTATCTCCAAATGCTCCCATCTCAGCATATTCCAAACCAATCCAGTCTACATACATCTCAGACCCAGGAGCTAGCCCTAGTTTCAGAGTCTCTTAATTCTCTTCTAGTCTTCCCTCTTTGACAGCTTTATGGCACAACACATAGACCATGCCATATCCTTACTCAAAAATTTTGATGACTCCTCCCATATTCTCTAGAATAAAATACAGACTTTATGACCTGCCATTTAAGGCAATTAACAACCTGGCTTCAAGTCCCTTTTATGAATGCTTTGTTCCAAGCAGAGTAGTGTGCTAACTGCCTCTAGAACCTGGAATGCCATTTCCCAAACCTTGACTAGTTCCTCTCATCTTTGATTCTGAAGCCTTTTCTTCCTTCAAAGATCAGCTCACACTCTGTGTTCTCTGGAATTCTTCTCTGAGTTTTGCTCCCACCAACTATGAGATCTCTTGTCTTCCTTCTCAAACATCCTTCTCAAACAATCTACTTTATTCAACATTTCCTTTACTTGTATTATTCTTTCAATTGTATGTATTGAGTACCTCCCTCATCCGGAAAAATATAAGAAAAATATAAGTTTCTGGAAGACATAAACAGAGATTAAGTGATTTGCTCAGAGTCACACAGCTAAGAAATGCCTGAAGCTAGATTTAAACTTAGATGTTTCTGATTCCAGGCTCATCTGTTCACCTAAATCTCTTAGAGTCTCCTCTTCCTCATCTGTGAAGTGGAAATGATAATACTGGTCCTATCCAGCAGTTCATAATATCTCAATATGATTTGTTAGTTTAAGTGATTAATAAATGTTTGTTAAATGGAATCAAACGAAAAATCACATTTACGTAGCATTTCTTGTTTTAAAAGAGCTTTCCTTATGTAAGGGAGACATACCACAAATTGGTTGAGTACGAAGTTTTAGTGTGTCAACAAAAGAATACCTTGTGAATCCTTTTATAATGTGTGTATATCTTTTTCTGATGGAATGAAAGGGTGCAATCTCATTTTATAAACATATAAAATAAAATTAGGCCTGCCCTTTGTAAGATTTTAAATAGCTAAATCCTAGGGATAGCTAGTCAGTTCAAGGGAGTTCCAACACAAGAGCCAGAAGTCAAGGAAGGGACAGGATTCTGAGAGGTTATCGCTTTTGGTGGGAAGATGAGTGTTTTCTCTCCCACTCCTCACCTCCATCAGCCCATGGCTCTTTAAAGGAAGAGCTATTCAATCAATAGAAGAAGCTATATCCACAGGGAAATAGAAAGAAACACTCCAGACACAAAGAAGTATGGAGAGGCAATCATTTGAAGGAGGAAGCAGCTTCAAGGAATGGAGCCTGTAGCAGTAGACAAGACATCTGGCTGTATAGAGAAGAGTAGATTACTGGAACCCAGCTGATCAATAAGCCCAGCTGTGTCTAAGGGGAACTTCACAAGGGCTTGGAAAAGAGAGAAAGTACTTCTAGGCCTTGGATTAGAAGGATCAGAAAACTGCCTTCTCCACATGTGTGTATCTTATCCATGTGTTCTTTACCACCATCATACTCTTCTCATTCTTCCCTGTATTTATGGGCATGAATTTGTGAGAGAGTACACCTCAGGTTTATGGAGTACTGCTTGTACTAGGCCATATTAATAAAATGCCTTTGCTAAGAGCTGATTAAATCTATTAGCTAAATGTTAATGATAAACCCACTAATGGGGACCTCATGAGCTTTTGTGTTAGGAGTATTACTGCTCTGGGCAATTAGGGGGAATTTATTGGAGGATACTACCTACATATCATTCTGTGAAAAATAAGCAAAATAAAAATTATTGTCTTCATCTTACATATGAGAAAATTAAATCTGAGATTATTTAAAGGACTTTCCCCAATTGTACAGGATCGAGGAGAACTTCAGCCTTTCAGTCTGAAAGCCTTTACCTGCAGAATCCTGTCCCCTCCATGACTTCCAACATCCTTTCAATTGTCTCTGCTCTCCCTTTAAATTGTCACTCCTGTTGGAGAAAAGTTGTCACTTCTGAAAATATCAGCTGAAAGAGAGCACTGAAATTTCTTTTGTCTTTTAGTCTGGTTTTTCCTTCAGCCCAAATGGAAACAGTGTATGGGGCACAGTCAGCTGTGTGATGAATTAAAAATATAAATAGTAATTTTCAATATTGCTCTCATATGCAGCAATCTAGGAGCTGTAATTACTAAATATCTCCAGTAAATGCTGCCTAGCAATTAAACCCCCCTGAATACCTCATTGTCCTGCTGACAGCTAAAGAGTAATGTTGGAATGTTACCACCTCACTGAATCTCACTACTGTCCTTTATTAAACAGATGAGAGTAAAGTTAGCCCAGACCAGAGGAGATGAGTTGGCTTTGGCTGCAATTCAGATGTCGTGCTTAAAACATTCATATGGTGCCCAGAGGGGTCTCAATAAATATCGAGGACAAGAATAATGATGAATCACTTTTCTCAATAATTAGGAAATCCACAGTGCACCAGTTTTTGGCAAACCTCCAAAGGTAAGCATGCAAGTCCTTTGACAAATGTTCCCATGCTGAATTTTCTGTGCTCCATTGAGCTTATCATAGTCCCCTCCTTTAAAGGGTCTCCTTTTTGGGGAGTCCTTATGTTTGGACTCTCCAAGGGACTAGCTTTGTGGGAGATAGAGAAAGGAAAGAGAAATTGCAGAATCTATCAACTGGAATGTTGTAGATTACATTGTAGAAGATCACCATTCAGGCCATAGTTGAATTCATCTATTTAGGAGAATCTGGGTCATTCCTCCTTTTGGGATGGAGAAGGCTGGAGAACAGATGTATGGATTGTGTAATCTACAAAAACTGCTTTCATTTTGAACAAAAAGAAATGAAATTTTGCTAACTAATCACTTTCTACATTCAATAACATAAGTCACCAATTCAAAGGAGATGAAGATTTTCTTCCCTTGGGAAGTAAGAAACATTTGTCCCATTTGAAGTATAAAAAGACTGTCATAAAAGTAACCATTTTCATTAGAGTATAAGGCATGTCATCTCCCATATCTCCTTGAGTCTTATGCATACCTCATTGAGCTTTCCAAAGTCCAAGCCATATATGTCTAAAAGTGTTACATTCTGCTGTGACTTCTTTTCATTCAATAAATTTCCTGAATTTCTTGAATCATTTGTTAGATAGGCAGATGAATAAATTAATTAGTCAACAAATAAGTATTTCAGAAAATCACAAACCTCAGAGTGATGAAGGACTTCAGAGGTGATCTAGTCCCTAGCTTCTTAAACTGTGGATCATGATTACACATAAAGGTGGGTCATAAAATTATGATTTTATTATCAGTCAATGTTTGATTTGTATACCATTTTTATATACCCACATATCCGAATCACATAAAAGTTTCTTGGGTGACAAGGGGTCACAACTTGAAAAAGCTTAAGAAGCCTTCAATTCCAATCCAACCTCTATTTGGACGAGAGTCTTCTCTACAAATCTCTGGAAAGTAGTCTTGAAGAGTTCCTCTTAAAGATCTTTGATAATGGGGAACTCATTGCCTCCACCAGAATGGGTTCATTCTACTTTTGGATAGGTCTTATTGTTCCTTTTTCCCTTCTTCACATGGAGTCATAATCTGCTTCTCTTCAATTTGCTTCTAACCTCGTTCTCTAGGGATAATAATGACAAGTCTAATTTCTTTTTCTGTTTTTTCCAGATTTCATCACCATCCTTCCAGTGATCTAGGTTTGCAATATCAGTGTCACCCTTAATTCTTCACTTTCTCTATCCCTACATATTTTGTCAGTTGCCAATTACTGCCATTTTTTTTTTACCTCCATAACCTATCTCACATCCTTCCCCTTCTCTCTACTCACATAACCACTTCTTTGTTTGAGAACCTCATCACTTCTCACCTACACTATTGCAATAGCTTAATTAGTCTCACTGCTTCATTACAACCCTGGGAAGTAGATTCTATTATTATCCTCATTTTACAGTTGAGGAAATAGGCAAAGGATTTGCTAAGGTTCACATAGCTAGGACTTGTCTGAAGCTAAATTTTAACTCAGGGCTTTCTGACTCCAGGCCCAGCACTATAATCCCAAAGCCAACTCACTATCCCATTACAATGAGGAGTAATATGTAATAAGAACAGTAAGATATGTTGTTTGGGGAAGGGAAAGGTACGGAAGGAAGGAAGAAAAAATTTGGAACACAAAGTCTTACAAGGATGAATGTTAAAAACTATCTTTACATGTATTTGGAAAATTAAAATACTATTGATTAAAAAAAAGAATAGAAAGATTAATCAGGGCCACATTGTGAAAAGCTTTGAATACCAACATTGGAGCTTATATTTGATGCTAGAGGAAGTAGAGAGCTATTGAAATTTGTTAAGTAGGTGAGTGACACAGTCAGATCTGCATGATAGAAAAATTATTTTGGCATCTGTATGGAGGATGGATTAGGTGGCAAGATACTATTAGAATTCTTAATTTTCTTTGAGATTCAGTTCAAGCACTTCCTTCCATATCACTCTTCCCTGATTCTTACCTCTTTGCTACTAGTATCCCTCTATCCAATCCCATCAGCAAATTGCCTCATATCAATTTTGTGTGTTTCTATATATGTCCATGTTGGTATTCCCCCACTCCCTGCTCCCAAATGTCAGTTCCCTGTATATAGGGACTGTTTTGCTTATGTCTTGTGCTTTTAGCATCTAGCACAGTACCTGGCATGTAATGTATGCTTAAAAAATACTTATTGATTGAGTCCCTATGACAGCCTTCTAATCCATGAATATAGCTATTACATCACTCCTTGTGCCCCTGCCCCAAGTATTCTAAGCACTCCTAGTCTCTCACCTACTATGTGCTGGGACCACACAGAAAAACAAAAACCTAGTCCTTACTCTCAAGAAACTTATGGTCTAATGGGAGAGATGACATTATAACAACTATGTATAAATAAGATCTTTATGAGATAATGGGAGATAATCCCAGAGGAAAAGCATTAAGATTAAGGGGGGACTGGGAAAGGCTTCTTATAGACAGTAGGACTTTAGCTGAGACTTGAACAAAGCCAGAGGAGCCAGGAGATAGGGATGAGAAGAGAGAAAGATCCAAGCATGGAGAACAGCCAGGGAAAAGGTCCAGAGTCAGGAGATGGAGAATCCTAGTATCACTGGATCATAGAGGAAGTAGGAAAGGAACCTGCAAGGGTAAGATGTGGCCAAATTGTGAATGATATTGAAAGCCAAAGAGAGGGTTTTTTATTTGATCTTAGAATTTATCCACTATAATTTATCCACTGGAGAAGGGGAGGTGGGGGTGGGGAGAAGAATGACATGGTCAGACTTGGGTTTTAGGAAGATGGTTGAGTAGAAAATGGAATAGTGTGGTAAGAGATTTAAGGCAGGAAAACCAACCAGCAGGGTCTTACCCCTGATCCAGGGGTCCAGACCTCTCTACAGGTTGGCACTGATCCATTAGGGATTACTATTTGGCCCCAGAATTTGCTTTGTGCCAACTCTGGGAGAGGTTCTGTGAAGCACCAGCACCTTGAAATTTGACCAAGGACCAAAAAAATCAGCTAGTTTCAGTGTGACCCAGATTTTCTCTTTGCCAAGCTGCAAAAACAACACTCCTGTTGCCCAGCACATGGCTTCACTCCATGTGACCAGGAGATCAGCCTGACCGATGGGGTTCATTGTTGGCCTAGAAACTTGATTTGTAAAAAGTTGAAGGAAAAGAAGAGGAATCTCAGCTGGACAATAAAGCATTAAGAGCTGAGAATAAAGATCTTTGGAGGAAAAAATAGTTAAAGACACTGAAATTATTTATCTTATAGATGAGAAAGCTCCATTACAAAGAGTTCTATGGGGACGATAATGACCTCTTCACTGAGGGCAGAACAAGAAGAAATGTGCTTAAATTATAACATAATGAATTTAGATAAAAGAAGGCAGAATTTCCTGGCAGTGACCATTGTTAAACACTGGATTGGGTTACTAGGCTAGGCTGTGGAATCTCCTTCTCTAGAGGGTTTGCTTTATTTTTTTTAAATAGGATAAATTGGTTGAGATAGAACTGTGGCTGGAGATGAGGGAAAGGATCTCAATGTCTCTTTTAGCCTGGACATAAACAATACATTTTTCTTTTAATTCCATAGCAGAATTGTGAGTGAAGCTTCACCAGAGTATTAACTTCAAATTTATAATAAAAACAGAAGTAGGGAAGCATTTTAGAGACATTAACATTAATGAGAACTTCATCTAAATAAGGAGAAAATCAAATTCCTTGTTTGTCATACATGAAATCTCCCATGGATTACTCTGAGGAGGAGAGCTTTTGTCTGAGCATTGATCCCAGGGGACAAGTGTCCAAAATAGAAAAAAAAATCTATCTGATGACATCCTTTTGTCATTGTGACTTGTGTGGTTTGGTTGGAGGCAGACTTCAAGGCAAATCTTGCTGAAAAAGGAAGATCTTGAAGAGAAAGGGTAGTTCAGGAAGGAAGCATCTGAACAAATATAGATATGAATAGCAGTCAGAAAGAACAGGGCTCCACCCTTTATATAAATTGAATGAGGAGAGATCAAACCAGGGCAGAGGAATCACACACAGAAGGAAGCCTGGCTCTGAGGCTGGGTCAGAGGAGACACAGCTGTTGGGAGGTGGAGACTGTGAGAACTCTCTAACATTTATCCCCATCTTGGAAGCTGTTGATGAGCTTCCTCCACAGTTGGAAAACAGGCACTGGATTGAAATGTCTGATCCTTTAACTTCTATAAAGAAATTCCAAGGAAGCCCTTGATATTTTTTTTCTTGGTCCAGTGAACTTAACTAACATTGATAGAAAGTTCAAGGCAATCCCAGCAAGATTTGCAGAGAATACAAAAACCTCTCTTCTTTCATGGAAGAAGTTTGTGGTTTTCCTACAGAAATACTCATCTAAATTTTTATTCTCTGGAGGGACCAAAGAAAGATTAGGGAGGGCCAAGGCCATCAGTCGAGTCCCACTGACACTAGGAGCCCTTATTATTCCAAGGACTTAAAATCAAACAAATGTGATGCTCATGTAAGATGTAGGTTGTTCTTTCTGTTTCTAACATAAAATCCACTCTTTCTAAAACACTCATCACTTTCACAATTTCACTCCTATTGACTTTAGTCTCTTTCATCTATATCTCTAGCTTCCTTTTCTCCTTTAGTTTTTCCTTCTGTTCCTTTCTAAGACCTTTTCCTTTGGTCTTATGCTGGCTTCTAACCATTTCATTTCTCCTCCCCATTCACACGTGTTGCACTTCTGTTTCAGATTTTTTCTTCTCACATTCTTTTTTCTCTTGCCAGAGGTGTTGCATCTACAGCTGCTTTTACTCATCCAGGGAAAGGTGATTGTGAGAAAGGACTCAGCCAAGAGCCAGTGTGACTGCAGTCATTTCAGCCTTGCCCTTTCTAAACAGAAGCCTGTTCCAGTTCCAGTACAATGAATACATTGTGATCTTTCTGCATCAGGAAACTCGACATGTCATTAATTGGAATGTTTACCTTTTTTTCACTGTAAGATGGTTGTGGAATAATTGATTACATCCCCTATGAACAGAAGGGACACATGCAAGAAAGGGCATTTAAGGGAGAAAAACAAGTCATATAAACCATAGAAACACAAACTGAGGGATTTCTGACAAAGTGCAAGTCTAACAGAATGTTATCTAGGCTTCATTGAGTCTGCCCTGGGCAGACCTTTATTAGAATTTTAGGTCTGGCTCTATAATTAAAGAGTAGTCTGAAGAACTTGACTTAGTTTCAGAGGCACAGATAAATTAAAACTTAAAAGAGCAAAAATGAATAAGCAAAGATGAAAGGACCTGGAATTATTCAACCCAGAGAAGAGAAGGCTGAGTGATGATTTAGTTAAGAGCCTTCAAATACTTGAATGAACAGTAATTCTTCCTAGATCATTTATTTATTCATTCAACAAGCACCTATTAAGCACCTAATCTGTGTCAGACATGGGACCATGTATCAGGAATGTAAAGACAAAAATATAAAGTCCCTAGTTTCAAAGAGATTGTATTCCATTGGTGGAGAAATGACATGAACAAGAATAAATAAATCAAAAAAATATTCACAGCAATTTATTGTAGTAGAGGGAGCAGGATCATAAAATGTCTCATGATGGAGGTGGTAAATGAACTGGGCCCTAAAAGAAGTTAGGGACTCTGAAAAATAGAGGTGAAGAAGGAGTGTGAAGGAGTGTGTTTCAGGAACAGGAGATAGCCATAGCAAAGGTATGGAAATGTCAGTGGATAGCAAAAAGGAGAAAAGTATCTAGAATGCTGTATGTATAACAAAAAGTAAATGTGCAATTAAACCTGGAAAAAACAGACCATAATCAGATGTGAAAGACATTTTATTCACATTTTATTTTTTTCCATTTTAAACATATTTTCACATTAGTAATGTGCAAGAACTCAAAATAAAAGGAAAAACCATGAGAAAGAAAAAAAAGTGAAATTAGTATGCTTTGATCCATATTCAGTCTCTTTAGTTCTTTCTCTAAATGCAGATTGTATTTTCCATCCCAAAGATTTCACTTTTTAAAAAGAGGCATTTATATTTTACTCTAAAGGCAAGAGGGATTTACTAGGGCTTTTAAAGATATACACTGATTTGATCAGACCTGTACTGTAGAAATACCAGTTTGATAGCCATTTTGAGGATGGATTGGAGAGAGAAATAACTAGAGACAGGATGATCCATTACGAAACTGTTGCCAGTCCAAATAAGAGATGATGAGAACTTGCACCAGGATGGTAGCTGTGTGAGTAAACTGAACTTGACAGATGCCAGAGCTACTGTGGTGACAGTGTCAATAAAGATTTAAACTGAATGGAAAAAGAGCAATCTGAAGTCACCCAGTCCTTGGAACCCTGGGGGTTGGGGTGGAGGGATCAATCCTGAGAGATCACCACAATCTGATTGGTTCTCATTCATTAGCAGAGAGGACCTGCATTTCCAAGGACCTGATGATAATGAGAAGCAAAAGCTGATTGAAAAGGTCTAACCCATTGTCTCAGACCAGGATGTCAAGAACAACAACTCTGTGGAGTTCTGCAGTTCAAATTCATTTACTTACATCCCTCTAGCCTCTATATCTGCATTTGTGGAGAGAGGTCAGTGACAAAAACCTGGACTATCCAGAGATCATTGACAATTTCCTGGAGGTCTTAAATTAATATTTTTATAATATCTGTGAGTTAAGCTTCATTTTTAAGTTCTACAAAGTTTACCCATTACTAGACAAGATATTCCTGGCTGGGGAGATCCAAGAAACAAGCCAGACAAAGGTGTTGAAACAGCTTTTGATGCTGTTTCTAGAGTGGAGGGGCTTGAGTGGTACTCAACCCTGGACATCCTCTGCCAGCTCATGCCCTCTTTCTTCATCTTCCTCCAAATCCCTAAAAGATGGTTTGAGTTTGTCATCCAAGACAGTGGGCCACACCATGATTGGGATCAGGAAGAGAGAATCACTCACAGAGAACGATGTCCTGTAACTCAGCTGTCATGACTAGTGATGTTGTGAGCATAGGAGCAAGTCTGCATATGTGTGCATGGGGATGGCTAGGTATATGTACATATGAATATACTTGGGGCTTCCAACAAAGTTGAGGGCCTGAGATTTCGGGATAACTTAAAAAAAATTTTTTTTTAAAAAAAGAATCTGAATATCTGTTCTTTCATTATTTACTTATTTGTTTTAAAATTAATTTTAAAAATTTGAATTCCAAATTTCACACCCACACCCACACCTTTCCCCCATCCATTGAGAAAGCAACCAATATATCAATTATATATGTTTTTGATGTTCAATTTTTTAGTCATTTAATTAATAGTTTAGTCCAAATCTTTGTGGCACCATTTGGGGCTTTTCTGGCAAAAATACTAGGATGGTTTGCTATTTCCTTCTCTAGATATTTTCCAAATGAGAAAACTGAACAAACAAGATTAAGTGTCTTGCTCAAGATCACATACTGAGACCAGATTTAAACACACAAAGATGAATCTTCCTGACCATCTAACTATCCCAATTAGACATGTAAGGTCATGCAAAACATGTTTCTATACTAGCAATTTGGAAAAAAAAAAAAAAGGAAAATAGAGTGAAAAAGATATGCTTCAATCTTCACTCGAGAGTTCATCAGTTCTCTTTTTGGAAATGAATAGCATTTTTTACCATGGGTCCTCTGGAATTGTCTTGGACCATCGTCTTGATCACAGTTGCTCATCATTGCAACATGTTGTACTGTGTAAATTGTTCTCTTGGTGCTGCTCACTAAACTTTACATCAATTCATTTAAGTTTTCCCAGATTTTCTACAACCATTCTGATGTTCATTTCTTATAGACAACAGCATTCCAGAATAATTAAATACCACAATTGGTTCAGCCATTCATCAATAGATAGACATCCCCTCAATTTCCAAATTTTTGTTACCACAAAAAACGCTGCTATAAATATTTTTTGTACAAATAGGTCTTTTTCCTTTTCTTTGATCTCCTTGAAATACAGATCTACTAATGGTAGTGCTAAGTCAAAGGGTATTACAGTTTGAATCCTTTGTATATAGTTCCAAATTGTTTTTCAAATAATTACATCTGGTAAACTTGAACATTTGAAAGAATTATAAGTAATTTCTTCAGAAATATAGAAGTTAGGAAAAGGGAAGGGTTTGGGGGAAGATAATGATTTGTCCACTGAACATGCTAAGTTTGAAATGGTGAGGAAATATTTAGTTGGAAATGCCCAATAGGTAGTTGATGATATAGGATTAGAGCCCAGGAAAGAGGGGAAGGAGATTATATATACATACAAATATATATATACATATATACTGATATGCACACATATGTATATGTATCTCTATCTATACACATACATACACACATATGTCTAGGAACCATCTGCATAAAAGTGATCACTGAACCTATGGAAGCTGATGAGACCTTTGAAAGGCTTATAAAAATATGATCAACCATGATGAAGTATTTTAGCTCTCTCTTGACCAAGAGGTCAAGACTTGAAGTGTGAAAAGAGCCATAGATTTTTGAACATTAAAGAAAAGGAGCATTAGTAACATTGGAGAGAATAGTTTCAGTGAGTGGTTAAGGTCAGCTGTCAAAATGTAAGAGGCTGAGAAATAAAAGGGAAAGTGGAGGCAGCAAGCTTTTTCTAGGGGTTTGGTTAATTAATGGAGAAAAGGGAGATAGATCCATAGTTGGAATGGATTGCAGGGTCAAGTAAAAGCTTTTTGAGGTAGAGGAAAATGGGCTTTTTTAGAGGTAGCCAGAAAGGAATCAGTAGATAGGAACAAGTTGTTCCACATGTCTCCTGAGTACAGAACAAGAGGAAATAGAAACAAGGTTATTCATAAAGAAGAATTTCCTGACAGTGAGCATTGTTAGAAGATGGAATGGGCTACTGAGGGAGATTACAAACTGTCCTAAGAAGGAATTATCATGTAGTGGAAAGAGTGCCAGATTTAGGATCAAGGAGTCTGGCTTCTAATCCCAACCCTACAATTTATTACTGTTTAGTCTTGGGCAAGCCCTTTTAACTTTCTTGACCCCACATTTCTTATCCATAAAATGAAGGAATTAAATTAGGTAAACTCCAAGATTGTCCCTTAGAATATATACTAAGATTAAAAAAAAAACTTTTATAATCTAGGTGAACCACTGACTACATATAGGGGAATGGATTGGATGAGTGATTAAGGCATCAAGGTTCCTTCCAGCCTAGGATTCTATTTGCAAGGATACAAAGTGTTTTTTTTTAAACATTTTTTTAGAAAATAAATTATTCTGATATTTATTGGTACTTTATAAAAGTATGCAGACTTAAAAAGCTAGTTATTTCCCCACCCTACATATTAAACCCTTTACCTGCAAATGGTACCTGTTACCACCAAATATAAGCTTTGATGCTTCAGTTATGATCTTGTTAGCAGTCATTTTACATCCCAGATTCTGGGATCTATGTGCTGCTTGTCTACATGACTACAAACACAAGACAGGTTTCTGCAATGATAGCCCAGGTACTGCACAGAACAGCTTTTTGGTGTCCTCTTGCTTAGAGGGCTATCATTGGGAAGAATCATAGAAAACTACAAGGAAGGGAGCCCAAAACTTCCAAGGACTATAAGGACTATTCTGGCATGTTTATGAAGAGCCACTTTCTACTCTTTCACATTCAGTTGCTCCTGGCTGCACTGAAATGCTATAAGTCAGCCTAGATAACACTAGAGGCTTATCACTGATGGCATCTTTTCTCAAGTAGTTTCTGGTTAATTATCCGTCCTCAGTACATGAATAACATTTGATGCTTTACAGAAACTGCTTCTAAGCTCACTGCCTGATGCTTGAAGTACCAGAGATTGAGAGCTGCTTCTATCATAGAGGCTTGAGTTCTAAGGCTTTCCCTAAATATGCTTAAGTAAGAGGAAGACCATAATATTTCCTTTCTTGACTACAATTTTATTTTTAATAATAGATTTTTATCTTCAAAATACATGCAAAGATAATTTTTAGCATTCACCCTTGCAAAACCTTGTGTTCCACATTTTTCTCCCTCCTTTTCCCTCATTCCTCTCCTCTAGACAGCAAGTAATCCAATATAGATTCAACATGTACAATTCTTCTAAACATATTTCCACAATTATGTTGCACAAGAAAAATCAGATCAAAAAGGGAAAAAAATGATAAAAAAAAAAGCAAACAAACAACAAAAAAGGCAAAAAATCTATGTTGTATTCCACATTCAGTCCCCATAGTCCTCTCTCTAGAAGCAGATGGCTCTCCATCACAATCTTTTGGAACTGGTCTGAATCATCTCATTATTGAAGAGAGTCAAATCTATCACAGTTGATCATCACATAATCTTGTTGTTGCTATATACAATGTCCTTTTAATTCTACTTATTTCACTTAGCTTCAGGTCATATATGTCTCGCCAAGCCTTTCTGAAATAATCCTGCTGATTGTTTCTTATGGAACAATAATATTCCATAACAGTCATATACCATAACTTATTCAGCCATTCTCCGACTGATGGGCATCCACTCAGTTTCCAATTCCTTGCCACTATAAAAAGGGCTGCCACAAACATTTTTGGACATGTGGGTCCTTTTCCCTTTTTTATGATCACTTTGGGATACAGACTCAGGGAAAAAACTGCTGAATCAAAGAGTATGCACAGTTTGATAGCCTTTTGGGCATAGGTCCAAATTGCTCTCCAGAATGGTTGAATCAGTTCACAATTCCACCAACAATGCATTAGTGTCTCATCAACTATTAAAAAATAAAATTAACCTTTATTTAAACCATGATAAGCAGAAAAGATTTATAAGAAAAACAAATTCATGAAGTAAACTTTAAAGAAAGTAAATATCTATGTATAATTTGGTATCTTTTTTTCTAACCTTAATTATTATCAATGATTGCTTATTTAATTTAAATTAAATTGTTTTAATTTATTATTAATTAATTAAATTAAAATAAATTAATTAAATTGTCAAGGTATAATTGCAACATTTCCTTATCACATCTCCTGAACTTTTTATCTTGGCGTCAGGACAATGCCAGAAGGGTTCTGAAACATAAGGTCAGGTTGGCATCAAAAGCTCCATAGAAATGTATCCTGTATCATGATACACAGCTTTCTTTCCTTTCTTTTTTCACTTCATTCCTTTCTCTCTCCCTTTCTTCCTCCCTCTCTTCCTTACTCCCTCTTTTCTTCTTTCTTTCTCTTCTTTCCTTTTTTTCCTTCTTTTCCCTCTCAATTCCTTACTTTCTTACTTCCTCTTCTTCCTTCTTTCCTACTTTATTCTTGCCTTCCTCCCTCTCTCTCTCTCCTTCCTTTCTCTCTCTCTCTCTCTTTCTCTCTTTCTTTCTCTCTCATCAGCATTAAGTCAATTCTCTCCCAAGCTAATAGATACAAATTAGTAAAATTCAGACCACAACTTGTTAACTATCTTTATCTTTGTATATGCTACCAGAACCCTTTAAAGGCTTAAAGTCTTTCTTTTATTAGAAATACATTAATATATACATATATAATGTGTATATATACATATAGTCTACTAGAGTAGAATTTGATCATGCGCCTGTGTAACAATAACAAATGCATAACTAGATTGTACTCTAGCTCTATGACTCTATTGGCTATTGGTGATTATAAATATGGTTCTAGAGTGAGATAACTATAACTGATCAAAGAAAAAGAATAGTCTGTTCTCACCCTGTGACTTTCCTGCTCCTTATTTGTGTGTGTGTGTGTGTGTGTGTGTGTGTGTGTGTGTGTATCTGTCTGTCTGTCTGTCTATCTGTCCATACAGGTGGTAAATTGTAAAGCCTGGATTAAAACTTAGGTTCTCTGACTACAAGCCCAACTGGTATTTGATTAATTGAAACATCACAACCATATTCATCCATTAATCATTTCTATAGCTCTAGGCCACACATTTGGCTTATATATGTCTGCTTTCTGAAACACATTCTGAATATAATCTCAAAAAACTTTTAGAAGTAGAATTTAACAAGGATTTAGAATAGAGAAATAAGTAGTTTCACCACATTTTATTACTGCTTTGTACATAAGAGGTCTCTTGGTTATTATTTTCATCATTTCAGATAAATAAATTCTCTCCATATAATTCAATTTATAAGCATAGCCTCTTGGTTCTAGAAAACAAATTTCTTGTGACAAATAACATTATAAAAGTGTAAATAACAAAGATTTCCAAGTCTTAGACAATGGCAAATTTACATTAAATAGAGAATAAAGGAGCACTGGGCTGATTCTTGGAAGACTTGGATTCCAAATCCTCCTCTGTTCCTAATTAGTTTATAATTGATCAAGTCACCAATCCTCTCATCCCCTTGATTTCCTCACCTGTAAAATAAAAAGGTACTATTAGATGACCTCTAAGTTCCCGTCCAACTCTAAAACCTTCATGATTATCATGATTTATATGCTGGATCACTGTGGATTCCCTTCTGCCTCTAAAATGTTACAAGCCAGTTATTTAAATATATATATATATATATATATATATATATATATATAAATTTAAATTTTTTGTTATTGTTCTCTTGTTTTCAACCATGTTCAACTCTTCATGATCACATTTGGGGTCTTTTTGGCAAAGATACTGGATTGATACACCATTTTCTTTTCCAGCTCACTTTATATAAAAGGAAACTAAAGCAAAAAAGATCACACAACTAATAAGTGTTTAAGGCCAGATCTGAATTCAGGAAAATGAGTCTTCTTGACTCCAGGCCTGATACTCTATCCACTGTGCCACCTAGCCACTATCTATATATTTATTTCTATACACACATGCATATATATAAAATATACATATATATTATACATGCATATATATACATAAATATATGAATATATTCATACAGAGGCTTTTATAATGGAAGAATTTAGACAATCACTCCAGAGTTTACTTTTTTTAAAATCTCAAATAGTCTTATTCTTTCTCTGAGATTCATTTTACTACTGAAGTTTATATCTTTTTTCTTATACCTAGAATAAATCTGAATTGCATATTTTTGTTTCGTGATTCATAAATCCGCAATTTCCATTGGATCATTGATTGATATAGAAACTTCTCTGGCCTCTTTTTTATATAATCTTTGGATTATATTTTACTCACTGTCAGAATTAATGTATCATACATATCAAATTTCACATTAACCTTTGATCTAGGTCATCTGCTTTTCATTGTGACCATTGGATTTTTTTTACAAGCAACACGTAAAAAGCAGTTCTGGATGACAGGTCTTTATCTTTTCCTTGTTTTTTTTCAGTCAGCTTAATTTCCCTTCACAGGACATGTATCACATTTTAAGAGCCAATCTGATCCATCTGGAAGATCCGTATGGTCCAAGCTGACAATGCTTGGTGTGTTTTTAGTATTTTGTTGTTGTTTTTGTTTTTCATACAAATAGTTCCATTTGTTGGAAACTGAGTACCACCTACACCAAATCTGAATGTATCTCTCCACTATACTGCTCAGATGCTTTAATTATTATTTCTGAATGCAATCCTTTTTTTCAAAGTTCACCAGAGTATAAAATGGCATAAATCTCCAGTCCACTGTTGGCAGAAGCTGCTGAGGCAAGAGTTCATACCACCTCAACTACCCCCAATCCCACCCCCCACAGACTCATGCAAATTTTGAGGTTTGCCCTTAAGTTTTCATATGTGAGACCATTATTGGGAGAGGAAGGAGATTTTGTAAATATATATACAGTCACCTAAAGCAATAAGATCTGGCATCCAAATAATTCATATTTGTTGTTGTTCAGTCATATCTGACTTTTCATAAATTCATTTGAAGTTTTCTTGGCAAAGATACTGAAATGGTTTTCTATTTCCTTCTCTACCTCATTTTACAGATGAGGAAGTGAGGCAAACAGGATTAAATGCCTTGCCTAATGACTATAGCTACTAAATGTCTGAGGTCACATTTAAATTCAAGAACATCAGTCTTTCTAACTCAAGGCCAGGTACTCTATCCACTGTGCCACCTGAATGCCACCAAAAAAAAAAAATCATCTTTGTATAGAACTGTAATTCAACAGATCCACAAGTTTTCATTACCTCATGCAAGGTAGTATCCAAAACACTAAAATAAGGATGGGTAATTTGTGTTGCTATAGCTCTTTTCTTTACAATAAACCTGTGAGCTAGATATTCTACTAATTATGTATTCCAAAGGTCTATTTTTGAACCTCTTCCTCTATGTTATCTTACTTAGTAATTTCATCACCTCCCACTAAACTTATAATTCTTAGTTCTATTCAGCCCTGACTTCTCTCCTAAGTTCCAGTCTTGTATCACCTACTGCTTCTTAGAAATCTTGAACTTCATGTCCTATGGACTTTTTCTCTATCTAGTTTTTATTATTATTATTTTCATTATTATTTATTGATAATAGCCATTTATTTTATTTTTATGCTTATTGCTATTGTTATTTATGTTTATCATAAACATACTTATTATTATTATTACGTTACATGTAAAAGTTTTTTGATATACATGCACATTCATTTTTTACATACTTGTATATAAATCATGTTGAAAAAAAATCAAACAAAAGGGGAAAATACAAGATAAAAAAAAATGAAAATAGTATGTGTTGATCTATATTCAATCTCCATAGTTCTCTCTCTAGATGCAGATGGTGTTTTCTATCCAAAGTTTATTGGGATTGCCTTGGATCACTGAACCACTGAGGAGAACCAAGTTTATCATAATTGATCATTGTACAATTCTACTGTTGCTGTGCACAATGTTTTTCTGCTTCTGCTTGTTTCACTGTGTCAGTTCATGTAAATCTTTCCAGACTTTTCTAAAATCAGTCTGTTCATCATTTTTCATAGAACAATAATATTCCATTACTTTCAAATATCATAATTTACTCAGCCATTCCCCGATTGATGGGAATCATCTATTCATTTTTCAATTCCTTGTCACCACAAAAAAAGCTGCTACATTTTTATAGCTACATTTTATATTATATATAAAGAGGGTGCTTTTCCCTCTTCTGTAGACTTCTTAAACTCAATGTGGCCACAACTAAATTCATTCTCTCCTCAACATACCCAACTTTCTTTTCTTTCAAATTTCCCTATTATTGCTATAGTCACCACCATTATCCCAGTCATGCACCCAGGCTCCAAACCCTCTCCCTTCACATGGCCATTCTGTTGCCAAGACTTGTCATTTCTACCTTCACAGTATCTCTTATCAATATTTCCTTCCTTTCTCTTACTCTCACCAACCTGATGCAGGCCCTTATCACCTCACACCCAGAATATTGCAATAGGAAGGAAGGAAACAAGCATTTGTTAAACACCTAACAGATGCCAGGCACTGTGCTAAGTGCTTTATTTAAGTGTGTGTGATCAATACATATTATTTTCACATTTTTCCCCTTGTGTTTTTTCTTTTTATTTGATTTTTCTCTTTCAACATGATTTGTATAGAAGTATATAAAAAAATGAATGTGCATGTATATCAAAAAATTTTACATGTAACTGGGGAAAATAATAACAACAATAAATATATTTATTATAAATATAAATAACAATAATAAATATATTGTACTATATAATAAAAGTATTCTTATCTGATTCTTACAACTGATATGTCATAATAGGTAGATGCTGTTATTAGCTATTTTAAAATTTCATTTTAAACTTAAATAGGTGCTATTGTTATAACCATTTTACAATCGAGGAAAAGTAACTTGCCTAAGTTCACACAACTAGTTTGTATTTGAGGCTGGATTTAAATTAAGGTCTATCCACTGAGCCACCTAGCTGCCAGTAGGCAATTCCAGGCAATAACAGTCTACTGATTGGTCCCCTTATCTCAACTATCTCCCCCTCCATTCCATCCTCCACTCAGCTATCAAAATTATTTTCCTTCATCACAGTCCTGACCACAGCACCCCTCTCCCTATTCGATAAACTCAGTGGCTTTTTATGACTTCCAGGATCCTGTATAAAATCCTCTAAATAGAATCCTTTATAAGCTTTCCCTTTCCTCTCTTTCCAGTCTTCTTTAATCTCTTCCACATACTCTACATACTGGTTCCTCACACATGGTATTTCATCTCCAGACTGGGCATTTTCATTGGCTGTGCCCCATGCCTGGAACTCTCTCCCTCCTCATTTCTGCTTCTGGTTTCTCTGGCTTCTTTCAAATTTCAGCTTAAATCTCACCTACTTTATTGCTGATGCCTTCCCTCTAAGATTTCCCCCATTTACACTATATGTGCACTCCATATACACAGAGCTGTTTGCAAGTTGACTTCTTGTTGGACTGGGAACTCTTTGAGGTTAGAGGATTTTTTGTTTGTTCCTTTGTTTCTTGTTCTTTCTTTGTATCTCCAGTACTTGAACACAGTGTCTGATGGCTCACAAAGTGCTTTCTTTTGAATAGTCTGTTGAGTTCTCCAACCCAGGACTCAAGATTGTAAAAGCATCAAGTTGGTATAGAACTCTGAGTAAAATAATCAAAAAAAATTTATGTGGATTTTTTTTTAGACCACGGAAGTCATAAGCAGCTGGGGAAATTATTCTTCTACAGAGAGTCCCTCTCCCCAATTCCCCAGAACACCCTCAGTTGTTGCACATTACAACAGTAATGAAAATCATATTTTCCCTCCAAGGGCTCAGACAGAAATCATTTGGCAAATTATTTATTTAAACAGAAAAGAAGTTTCTTAGTTTCCACAAAAAGGGAGCTTCCATAACAAATTACTCTGTCACTAAAGTCATGGAACTGAAGAATAAAACAAATGTGAAACTTATTGCTTTCTTGACAACTCTCAAATATAGATTATACCTATGTTCAATCAGTTTTCTGTCCCTGGGCACACCAGACTTTAAAAATTTGGGTGTTTGCCTAATGGAGCTGTTGATTTGTTAAAGCAGATCTCTGGACCTAAGGCCAAGAAGCTTTGTTATAAGGGAAACCCTGGTGGGTTCTGCTAGCACTCATTTTTTGAGGAGCCATCATTTATCCTGCTTAGCAAAGCCCACCAAAGGATTAGTTATAAAAATGAAAATCAGCCTGTTGAAGTAGGCACTCAAAAGATTTTAATGGGTTTTCTCTCCTTCTAATGTAAGAGGTCAGGGCTGGGTAAAGCACAGAAAGGAATGAGGTCATGAACCCCTTTGCTCTGAATTCTCATTTATTCTAATGGTACCCATGTTTGAGAGAGAATTAATTGTCAAACTGTCAAGAGCAGACCTCAGGAAAGTTCCTGAAACCAGACAGACGGGAGGGGGGTTTATGGCACATGTAGTCCTCTACCCTAGCAACAAAAAATTGGAGGAAGAAAAAGCTTTCATGGCCATTGGAGACACAGAGCCTATAATTTTCCTTTGTGCTGAAACCCAGAAACTAAGCCTGTATCCATGATACCAGGAGCTAAGCATTAATACTTGCTCAGAGAAGGTTTTAACTGCACGCCATTTAGATGAGGAAGGACCTAGAATGGTTCCTTTGAGAAACATACCGAGGCAGCTTGAAAATTGTCAGTGTTGCAGACGCATTAATGTGTTTGGAAGGTCTGATAGCAGAACCAAAGGATTAATTGTTTAATGTATCTTTTATGAAGATCTATGAGTTGCCATGGACCCTCTGGGTCAGGAAGATCTGGGTTCAAGCACTGCTTGTATGACCTAGGCAAGTCATTTGGCCTCTGTCTGCCTCAGTTTCCTCAATTGTAAAAATGGGATGATGAATATCACCTGCCTCTTGCAGTAGTTGTAAGGATCCAAATGAGATAATATTTGCAAAATGCCTAACCCAATGTCTGGTATTTAGTAGGTATTTGATATATGCTATTCCCTTCCCTCTTTTCTTGTGGCAAACTTCTGGGAGGAGGTCAAGACAAGAGTCATCACAAGATGAGAAAATATGAATGGGCTATGATGTACATTGCTGGAAATCAAGGAGATCAATTTAGGTATGTGAGAGGATTTGTGATTACAAGTATTTGCTGAGTCTCCTTGAAACACCTTTAACCTTTCTGTCTTCTCACCTTTTCACTCCATACTATTCTTGTCCATTTTTTCCACACATATCCTCCTTAGATGATGTATCCTAAAAAAAAAAAAAAAAAAAAGCTAAAGGCTTTCCCATATGTATTTATTTTAAATGTCCATTTAATTAGGTGGGTTTCTGACTGTCATAAAAATAAGGGTATATAAATTGTCAGTTGGAGTCACTCTAGTTACTTTACTTAATTGTTTTTTTTTTTTTTTTTTTTTTTTTTTGCTACAAGGGAGGATTCAATCTTGGTGAAGTGGGACAAAGAGAGAGGGGAGAGAAGTATCTCCGAGAAATGTCTAGGATGTATATCATAATAAACATTTATTAAATGCCTAATATATGCCAAGCAGAGCGCTAAGTAAAAACCAAACACATCAGTAATGCTTACTTTAGAATAAAAAAAATGTCTGAACCCTTTAGAGTTTCACAGAAAAACAAGAAAGGTTTGGATCTCTAGTGACTAGATCATCTATGTAGAGAGAAGGGGAAATCCCCAAGAATCAGGTAGAAACATAAAAGGTTACCATATCTTTTCTGCTTTCTATTGAAACAGATGATGAAATACTTAGAGAATGAAGGAATCACAATTCCATGGATAGACTTTCTGACTTAGTGAAGCTTTCCAAAGTCCATTCTTTTTCCTTTGGCAACTTTCGAAATGCCTTGAAAAACTGGAATGAACAAAAGCTTGCATTTTGGTTTGTCAATATGATAAAAATCCTTCCAGATAAAGACAGCCATCTGCCTTTCATTTAAATTGAGAGGTACCTTTAAAAGAAACATTCTGGAACATCTGAAGATGCAATCAGTATGGAAGCATGAGCTCAATGACCTAAAGATGCCCAAGATGCCCTTTTGAGATATGGCATGGAAGTAGCAGTAGTAACAGCAGAAGCAAGCTGGTCTGCATTTAACTTTGGCAACAACAGTGTAAAATATAGCCAAAAAAGAAGAAAAAGAAAAAGAAGGTAGTAATTAGCAAAATGTCCCTATATAAAGTTTGACTAATTCATTAACCAACAAATATTTATTGCTTTTAAGCTGAGTAAAGTTTTTTTTTTTTTTTGCTAGATGCTGTGAGGTATACAAAGAACAATAATATTAAGTCACATCAAATGCCCACTTTGCAGTTCATAAAGTGCTTTTTCATTAGTTCAGGATTTCAAGTGTAGTTCACACATGGTATAGATTCTACTCTCACTTTGTAGGCTGACTTGTTCATCGAAATTGTACTCACACTGGCAGGTCTGGGGTTCCTACAGAAGGATTATAACAACTATTTACAATTCTCTCTTGGGATTTTAAAGGTAACCTTGTTGTGGGGGCATACAATACTATTATTCATATAACTGTAGCTTCTGAACTCTTACTTGGTATGCTTTCCGTTTATACAAAATTAGTCATTATAATACCATTCACTCAAATATAAAACATTTATTAATAATAAAACAAAACAAGTAATAAAAACATTTATTTAACAGGAAACAACATGAGGAATAATCATAATACAACAGGCCACCCATAAAAACTAGATCACACTCTACTTTCAATGCATCCAGTGTTCTTGGAACAAAGTGGACACATCCAGAAATCTAGCAAGGAGGCACATGAGGAAGAAACCCTCATGTTTCTTGAGGCAACTCAAGCTCTGGATAGGGAACCTTGATTTCCCTGGTCTCTTCAGGAACAATCTTCACCACATGAGGTTACTTCTTTTCTACCTTCTCTACTTCTGTTTCTTCTGAGTAAAGTCAGGACAAGTTTTTTTAACTCACCAATACCCTTAATAAGGGCTAAGAAAATGTTATACTAATTTATATGCATGTATACATGCACAGACACTTTTCCTGCTTTGGAGATGGAGAAAGGCAAGTGGGAGTAAGGTATAGGACTACTAGCAATGGATAGAAGTTTACAAAGAGACCAGTTTAGGTCTGATGAAAGGAAAAACTTCCTAGTGATTAAAGCTGTGCCAAAAGTAGAATGTCATGCTTTAGGAGGGAGGAAATTGCCCCTCCTTGGCAGTAGTGAAGCACATGCTATATGAGCCCTTATTCCCTATGTTGGGAAAAGGTTCTTCAGAATGGATCAAATAACCACTGTTGTCCCTCCCAGCTCTGATATTTTGTTATTTTAAATTTTTTAAAAGGTGTCATGATAGAAAAGATACAAGTATATGTGTGGAGGGGAAGGATGTATGTGTGTGTATATGTGTATGTATATATCTACATATGTATAAACAAATATATTCTTTCTTAACTATAGCCTGCTTGGAGGTAGGAGAGGATGAAAGGGGGGAAAAGAATAAAGTAAAAAAAAAAAAAAAAAAAAAAAGAGAGAACAAAAGAAAAATTTACAAGGAAACAAAGAAAAGATGGGCACTCACGAATATAATTTCTCCTACTAATATATATACTTTCTTGAACTGATATTTGTTGTTAAATATTTTTAATCCTCCCTGATGTTCTACTGGGCACACAACAATGTCCTCTTTTGTTTTGTTTTCTTTTGTATTCCTTTTTCTATTTTCTTTTTTCTTATTGTGTTTTTTAAATAAAATAATTTTTTAAAAAGGAGGCATGGTAAGAATCATGTTCTTAATAATAACAATAACAGCAATAATAATACTAACAGTACTCAGAATAAGATGACTCTCTTAACAAATGTTTGAGGATAACATATACAGGGCTTTTAAAATACTGTGCTGGGCGCAAAAACCAGAGGATCAAAGAGAGCACAAGACCACTGATGGGGCAGATGGGACAGAATATATAATTCTTATTTTGTTTCTGTTTTTTCTACCAAGGAAAATTGTCTTTGGACTGGAAAATGCATTACAAAAATAGTTTAAAAGGAAGTTGAAACCAAAGATAGTAAGAGGACATTTAGCTGCCATTTATGAGTTTAAGTCACCACACCCAGACAATCTACATCCTGGGGTAGTGACAGAATTGAAAGGTGGGCTTGCTGAATCCCTGTTAGTGATCTTTGATTGTAGAGGATGAACTCAGCAATACAGAACTGGGGGTGGGGAGGAAGGAGGAGGCAAATGTAGTCCCAATTTTCACAAAAGAGAAGAAAATGGAGATGAGAAACTATAGGCCAGGGACCTTGAGTTCAATTTCTGGAAAAGCTCTAGAATATATTATTAAAAGGTACTGTGATATATTTAATATAGTGTGGGGCTTAGAGTAAGGAAAACATGGGATCAGACTCCACCTTCTAAAATTTGTTATCTGAGTAGTCCTAGACAAGTCACTTAACTTCATTATATCTTAACTCATTAGAATTTATCTACTAAATCATAGACAGTTGTATCTGCACTCATGAAAAGAGTTCCCTTCAGATTATATTAACAAAATCACAGACTTTTTAGGTGATTAACAAAATCACATTGTTAAAGAGATGGTTTAGGAACACTAGAAAGTGAAGCTATGATTATTAGAGCCAGTGTGGCTTTATCAAAAACAGGATATGCTAAACTAATTTGATTTCCTCTTTTTTTTTTTTTTTTTTTTGGACAAGCCTGCTAGTTTGTTAGATAATAGGGAATGCTGAAAACGTAGTTTTCTTAGATTACTGCCAAGCATTTTACCAAAGTTCTTATGCTAGCTCTTGGCAAGATGGACAAATAATGTAGTAGAGTGCTGAACCTTAAAAGAAAGAGAGCTATTTAGCTTGGAGAAGAGAAAACTTGGGAGTAAATATGATACCTGCCTTCTAGCATTGTATTCAAACATTTGTAGGGTTGTCACTGGGAAGAAAGATTATATTGATTTTGCTTGGTCCTAAAAGGAAGAATGAGAAGGGATAAACTAACAGTTCAGAGAAATGAAGACAGACTTCCTGAAAATTAGAGGTAATTAAATCTTGCCTTGGAAGGTTGTCAAGCAAAGAATGGACAAGCCTTTATTGGGATGGTATGTACACCTTTGCTTTTTAAGCAACAGATTTTGTGGGGGGTTGTTCTCTTAAACAATGCAGCTAGGGGACACAGTGGACAGATAGCTGGCCCTGGAGTCAGGGAGATCTGAGTTCAAGTTTAGCCTCAGACACTTACTAGCTATGCAACTTTATCTGCCTTAATTTTGTCACTTGTAAAATGGGAATAACAATGATGATAAAATAGTTTAATACTTGTATAGTGCTTTGCCAATTTTGAAGTGCTATATAAATGCTAGCTATTATTAATCTCTCTTTTTTGTTTTATTGAATTTATTGCCATGATGTAAAGAAAAAGCCTGTTGTTTTTGTCTCTCATTTTTTAAGAGCACCAATGACATCATGGACAATATCTTAACTTGTTCATGAATTGCATTTAAGTCAGGCAGAGCTGCAAAAGTCATCAACCTCCTTCTCTTTTCCAGAGTTATTGAAGTCCAGTGGCAAGACAAAAGTCAAGATGACCAGTGACGGCTCAATATGCAGTGGATGAGAGGGATATTTATATTTATTTGTTTTAGCTTCTGTAATGTAGACCTATACCTTTGAAGCTCATCAGAAGCCTGCCTCTGACCAAATTTTCATTAGAGAAAAGCTCAAAGTACTAGCTAAGGAAGAAACCTAATGGGGCAGGTAGGTAGTACAAGGGATAGAGGATTGGCCCTGGAGTCAGGAGGACTTGCAGACTCAGACACAACACTTACTAGCTATGTGATCTTGAGCAAGTCCTTATCCATATGGTGTCTGTCTCTCTCTCTCTCTCTCTCTCTCTCTCTCTCTCTCTCTCTCTCTCTCTCTCTCTCTCTTTCTCTCTCTCTCTCTCTCTCACACACACACACACACACACACACACACACATAAAAATTCTAGTAAGGAGATGGGAATTAGGTGGGAACTGAAGACTAGATAGAGTATTTTGTAGGAGAAAAGGTACTAGATCTGGGTAAATTGGATGGGAATCCTGTCTTTGTATCTGTTAGCCTCTGTAAGTCTCAGCTTCCTTATCACATAATATGGTAGGGGGAGAGAAGGATTTGGGTAGACTAGATGATCTTGAGACCCCCTTACAGCCCCCAACCCCAGGATTGTATTCCTTCCTTCAAGTAGTAGCCCCTCTCTTCCCTTTTCACAGAGGAAAAGGGATAACTGGATTTTACAAAAGTCATCAGAGAAAGTTATAGAAACTAAATGGTTGCTAATATGGAATATTATTGTTCGGTAAGAAACGACCAACAGGATGATTTCAGAAAGGCCTGGAGAGACTTACATGAACTGATGCTGAGTGAAATGAGTAGGGCCAGGAGATCATTATATATTTCAACAACAATACTCTATGATGATCAATTCTGATGGACCTGGTCATCTTCAGCAATGAGATGAATCAAATCAGTTCCAATGGAGCAGTAATGAACTGAACCAGCTACACCCAGCAAAAGAACTCTGGGAGATGACTACGAACCATTACATCGAATTCCCATTCCCTATATTTTTGCCCGCCTTCATTTTTGATTTCCTTCACAGACTAATTGTACAAAATTTCAGAAACCAATTCTTTTTGTACAGCAAAATAATGGTTTGGACATAAGTACTTATTTTGTATTTAATTTATCCTCTAATATATTTAACTTGTAAATTAAAAAAATATTAAAATTTTAAAAAAAGAAACTAAATGGTTGCAAACTATGTTCTCTGATTTGGGTGTTTTGATATGGTATAAGAAAAACAAAGAAAAAGGCATCTACACAAACCGCCTAGATCTTGGTTGTTGCCTCATATTAATATTCTCACCAATTAAATATTTATCAATCTTCTGCTCTGTGCTAGGCACAGATGTTCAAAAGTCTAAAATACGTCCCTGCTCTCCAGAAACTTCCCTCCCTAGGGAGATAAGATCTGATATCTTTCCTCTCACTTTGTTTACAATTAGTTCTGCTGGCAAATTTCTTCAGAGTGTCTGCCTACCTAGGGAGCTGGTTTCACTACTGGGATATATTCATTTTCCTCCCCTGGGTCTGACATAATTGTGTCTGAAACTACCTCATCCAGTGAAAATTATATTCTCTCCTAGGTTCTACACAGTAGTGCTGGTATCCAAGAAATGTTTATTCATAATAATAAGGTGCTAATGTGGCATGGTCAGGAACTACTGCTTTTCAAGATCTGACACTGAGGTTAGAGAAATGATAGTTGAACTGACATATCCTCCCAGGCTCCCAGCACTGTCTCCAACTGCTAACCTGAACATGAATAATTCAAAAAAGCTAAATCCTAGAGATGAAATAATTTGAGAGTAAAACCTAAGCAAGATTAAAGGAACAGGGATTACTTCTATTTGGCTGGAAGAAGGCCAAGAAGCAAATTAATAGCCATTAATTAAAGGAAGGATTATTATGTATTTATTAGCTTTATTCTTCATATGTTTGTATTGACAATATACATATGACCTAGTCTCTACAGACAGAACTCAAACTCTTGAGAATAGAGATTATTTCATGCTTTGGAACTGTTTTCCCAGCGACTAGCAAAGTTCCTGGCAATAATATATCCTTAATAAATGCTTGTCCATTATTTGATTGATCATTCAGGCTAACCAGATGTTCTTCATCTTCTCCGAGAATGGGAGAAATCCAAAGCTAACATGGGATGGGCTACTTGGGAGTCTGAGAAATGGTATGCTGATGACAGGTTTTTATTTGCCCAGGGTAGATTAGATTGCACTTTCAAACAGTTACTTTCTAAGTCTACAAATATTCCACCAAGTCTACTCTTACCCAAATTTTATTTTTTATGCCTAGGACTTCCAGAGATTACTTGAATGCTTCTTGTCTCTCAGCATTCATCGAAGAAGAAATAAATCTGTTAGATTCTAATTATTTGCTACTAATATATCTACTGTGGTGCCATATATCCTTTAGGCAAGGGTCGCTTTTCTTGATTTTATTTGGGAGGGGAGAGGGTGCCATATGGAATTTCCCCCCAATTAAACTAAAAGAATTTTATTTTGAGAATTAGAATTGTAGAATTCCAGATCACTTCTGTAGGTGATGAAAAATATTTATTCAAAATAGAAGAGAATCGAATCAACAAATAAAATCCAACAGAGTTAAAAGGACGTTAGTTTGAGTTTCTAAACCTCAGGTCAGAGGTTACAGTGGGCATTGCTCAGAGATAGAATTCTTTCCTCTCCTAACTCTTCCTCCTGCTCCACCCTCCTCCCCTCCCCTTTCTTTTGCTCTATTTCCTCACCAGGAACATCTGAGGAAGACGTTTCTCACTCCCCACCCCTCCTTTCTGGCTCTAGAGGACACATCTTTGCATCTTTTACGCACAGAAGGCAAGAATCTGCCTCGGCATTCCATTAGCTCACTGCTTAAATATTTGGTAGTCCAGGCCAAGTTTTCACAGACGCCTTGCCTTGTTAGTTTAGGTATAGTTCTCCCCAAGGCAGGAAGATGTTAGTGCAATTAGGTGCTTAATAAGTTATTTAGGTGCTCAGATGGCTCTGAAATCTCCTAGGTGCCAAACATGGTCCCAGCGAGTCCTTTGCCAGCCTTCGAGATTCTATCCCTTTCTCTTCCACAAGTCCTTCGAGAATCCATACAACACACTGGAGGCCTTCCTCAGGTTTTTTGTTTGTTTGTTTTTAATATCTTGAGATTGAAAATGCTTTAGAGGTTTTTGAAGATGTAGTATTTTTCAGCTCTAATAGTGCCTGAAAAGAACTACAAAAAACCCAGTCTGAAGAATCAGCTCTGAAGTCAGGAGGACCAGAGTTCAAATCTGCCCTCAGACACTTAATACTTAACTAGCTGTGTGACCCTGGCAAGTCACTTAACCCAATTGCCTCAGCAAATAAAAATAAAAATAAAAATAAAATAGTAAAACAAAACAAAACAAAAAGTCTGAAATATAATGTATAAACCTACCATGTATATATTGCTGACATTGGTGTCTACTTGGGGTCCTAATCTGCTGATGGCTTCCCTGCTAAGAACTACTATCTCTAGTGTACTCTTGGTTCTCTTGTTGGGTGTAAGTGTTTTCTGTATTTTTACTGACTTCCAAATAAATTGAAATTCTCCCTCCCTCTTACCTGTTTTTGTTGAATACTTCTTGATGGATAGCTCTAATAAAACACTAACTGAACAAAGCTTGAAGCTTTCTCCTCCCAAGAATCCTTTCATATTCATCCTACCTCTAAGGCACATCTCAAGAACCATCAGGTCCAGAAAGCCTTTCCAAATTATCCCTGAAACTCTTTGGGGGGACCTAAAGTCAAGAGGACCTGAATTCAAATCTGAGCTCAGACACTTCATACATCCTGGATGTGTGACTGCGGGCAAGTCACTTAACCCCAATTGCCTCAGCAAAAAAAACAAAAACAAAAAAAATAACTATTTTCCAAAACAGTGTCAGAAAAGAGGTATTTTTTCATTAAAATATTTTATTTGTTAACTTATAATGGGTTTGTGATTCTTAAATGAAATTTTAAATATTTTAAAATTTTGTCCATTTTCATTTCAAATCCAGTAAAAAATGATAAATATAACCCACATAAATAAAAGCCCTTTGGGATTCTCAATCATTTTTAAAAGTGTTAAAGGGATCCTGAGACCAAATATTTGAGAACCACTGGTCTAATAAACAGGGGTTTCAAAAGTGGGTATTTTTTCATTCTTTGTATTGATATCCCTAGTGCCTAGTGCACATTGTAATATCTTAATAAATGCTTATTGATTGATTCCCAGACCTGAGGGTAAGAATTCCTTCTAATATAAAAAAGAGATAGCTAAGTGATACAGTGGATAAAGAGCTGGGCCTGGAATCTGTAAATGCAGTATCAGACACTTCACTAGCTGTGTGACCCTGGACAAGTCATCTAACTTCTGCTTGCCTCAGTTTCCTCATATGTAAAATGAGATTAATAATAGCACCTATCTCTCAGAGTTACTATAAGAATTAAATGAGATAACAATTACAAAGTGCTTAGCACAGTGTCTAGCACATAATAAAAGCCACATAAATATTATCTAAAATATGTCATGGACCTCTATGTGACAATATTTGTCTTACTAATTAATGGCTGTTGGTTGAGACTATTCATGATTGCAAAAGACTTCTGGGTCATCAGGTCCTCCCTGAAGAACCTGATAGAGAGACATCCAGTGTATGAGAAGGTTGTGATTTGCACTGGTGGAGGAAATGAATGCTCACTCATGCTCAGATGGCTAAATCCTTTGAAGAACTGAAACTATCCAAAGTATCTGACTTGGGGCTCACTGGAACTTCAGAGAGAATCCAGAACCAGATTAAAATGTAGCTGGGAAATGTTTAACAAGATAAATAAAATTATAATTTAGTATAGATAATATTAATTTGTGGCTTTTTAAGGATATGACAGGCTGAAGGAATCTATTTCTATTTGATTTTGATACTCCTGAATTAGATCATCTCTAAGGCACCTAGGTGGCTTAGTGGATAGAGAAGTGGGCCTGAAGTCAGGAAGACGTACTTTCCTAAATTCTAATCTAACTTCAGACACTTATTAGCTGTGTCTGGACAAGTCACTTAATCCTTTTTGTCTTAATTTCCCCATTTGTAAAAAGGAAGTAGAGAAGAAAATGGCAAACTCTAGTACCTTAGCCAAGAAAAGTCCAGATGAGATCATGAAGAATCAGACACAACTGAATAGCAACAGCATAGTACCTTACTTTTTATGAATCAATAATTTAGACTAAGAAAAATTGAATAATAGAAATGGAAGAAGGAAAAGCCTCCCTCAAATCAAACTCCATTTCCTTTCAGCTCAACACAGATCAGTAAAATGGTATTTCCTTTCACTTTCTCCTTCTCCAATAAACAAGCAAAAAGTGTTATCCAACACAATCAGGTCCTTAATTTTTAAAGATTTTCCTGTATTTTTTGTTTTTTAATTTAGAAAGCGTTAGTGAATTCTAAGGAAGATTTATCAGGCTATTATAAAAAAGGACTTGTCTTTAAATGCTAGAAGAATAAAAACTTTTCAAAAATGACAGGGATCAATTCTTTCCTAGAGGAAAAGAAGGAAAGTTTTTCCTTTGATGTTGTTTATGATTTCTTTGTTTTCTTGCCCAAACCTTTATTTTATCTTACTTATTTTTGATTTAGATAAGTGTACCACTTCTGAAATGGAATTAAATGATCCAACATTCACATAAAAAATAAATTTCAATTTTCATAAAAATACTTTATTAATTTAAAAAATTCATTTTTAAATGAAAATGACTATAGTTGCCTGTACTATACAGTTTTTTAAACGCAACACTTCATTCCTATCAGTTCAATTTAATTCAAGAAACACTTTGTAGGGACCTCCTAAGATCCCAGCCCTGGCAGAATTGAAACAATAGCCACCCACAAAGACTTTCTCCTGCTAAGATCTGACTAACTTCCAAGAGGTAAATATAAAGTAAATTCAAAGTAGTTTCCAGGGGGAGAGAATGCTAAGGAGGGATTCACAGGAATGAGGAGAGGGAATCAAGAAAGGCTTCCTGAAAGGGCAGCATCTGTGTGTAGGTGAGGAGGATGTGTATTCTAGAAATAGGAGACTACTTGTGCAAAGTTAGATTCCTATATGGGAACCACTAGGAAACTAGTTTTATGTTTATTTTTTAAATTAAACTTTATTTTGTTTTCACAAAGATTCACTCCCTTCCCCTCATTCCTACCCATTGAGAAAGCAAAAAACCAAAATAAACCAAAACCAAGACCCCTATTACAAACATGGAAAGTCCAGCAAAACAAACTCCTGAAATGGTTACGTCCAAAAAAAAATATACCATGGCCTGAATTCTGAGTCCAACGGATCTCTATCAGGAGGTAGTTTGCATTTTTCAACAAGCATTCTTTGGAACTATGGTTGATCATTAAATTGGACAGAGTTCATAAGTTTTCAAAGTTGTTCATCTTTACAATATTGTTTTTATTGTATAAATTGTTTTGTGTAAATAAATTCTAAATCTAGCAGGTCAAGTTGACTGAAAGACAGAATGAGTAAAAGGAAACAATATGAAATAGAACATATGTGGGTCTAAATGAGAAAGTCTTTAAATGCTAGAAGAATATGTATTTTATACATGAGAGGATAGGGAACCACAGATTTTTGAGTAGGAGAGTAATATAATCTGATCTGTGTTTTAGGAATATTAATTTATCAGTTGTGTGGAGCCATAGATTGAAGAAGAGAAATTGCAATTAGGGACACCATTTAGAAAGCTATAGCCTAGACAAGAGGTGCTGTGGTCTACTTAGGTAAAGACTATAGAAGTGAATAAGAAACTTAAATAAGAGATGATGGTTAAAGACAGCTACAGATGGAGACTGAAAAAGTGCCCTGAAAATGGACTATGACTGTCTTTAACAGAGATAAATGGTAGTGATGGATCAAGAAAAGCACCAAAACAGGGCAGCTAGGTGGTACAGTGGATAGAGCACCAGCCGTGAAGTCAGGAGGATCCAAGTTCAAATCTAGTCTCAGACACTTAACATTTCCTACCTATATGACCCTGGGCAAGTCACGTAGCCCAATTGCCTCAGGAAAGAAAAAAGAAAAGTACCAATCCTAGGTGTCCAGGGGATTTGGTAACATGAATGGATAAGGGTGTTGAGCATGAGGATTTAGAGCTGAGGATGATTTCTAGATTGTGAGCATTGAATTTCAAATCTGGGTGACTGAAAGGACAGAAAAGTTTGAAGATCAGAAACTTTGAAGGAGGACTGCATTTTAGGGTATGAGATGTATATACTATATCCAGGGAAGTTGTCCAGCAGGTAGTGGCTAACACAGGAGTTAAATTCAGTTGAGATTAGGGTTAGATTTAAAAGATTGGGGAGTCACTAGCCTTACCTTTATGATTGAACAGATAGGAACTGGGGAGATTACCAAGGAAGAAGTTATAGAGCTATTAAGGGAAAAAATCCAGGACAGGGTCTTGGAGGACCTTACCCACTCAATTGGGTAGGAGGAGAATAATTCAAATCTGTCAATGGAGACAAAGAAGTATTAGTCCAACAGGTCGAAGAACTCAGGAGAAAGCCCAGGAGAAAGCCCCATGATTATTAAAACCTATTTAGATTTTTCCTTGAGCACTAGTTATTTTTAATGATTAACAATCTTTTCCAATTTGGTACTATCTTCTTAGACAGGAGACTAAGAAATCAGCTCAGTTATTTTTCTCTCCTAAATTACCTCCTCCTCCTTTTACTTTATTCTCCTTTCCTTCTTCCACCTTTCTTCTCCCTTTGCCTCTTCATTGGAGGTTCAAAAATGGAAATTGTATTTGGGTCTTTCAAAAACTTTTGCAATGTTTTTTTCAAGTTATATTCCCAAATATAATTTTTGTGGACAACCTTTTTTATGGACTTTGATATGATCTAACTTTTTAAAAAATGGATATTGATACAAAAAGTCAGTCCTAGACAAAATTTTGTAGTAGCTGGGAATTTTTCAAAGCCAGTCAGATTTCCAGCTTCTCCTCTTTCTTCTAGTTCACACTTCAATGTTCAGTTAGGAACGGAATATCTCAAACTTCCTGATATCTTGGGTAATATAGGTTACTAACACATGGTCTATGAATTTTTAAAAATATTTTATTTTATTTTATTTAATATTAACTTTATATTGACAGAATCCATGCCAGGGTAATTTTTTTTTACAACATTATCCCTTGCATTCACTTCTGTTCCGATTTTTCCCCTCCTTCCCTCTACCCCCTCCCCTAGATGGCAAGCAGTCCTATATATGTTAGATATATTGCAGTATATCCTAGATACAATAAATGTTTGCAGAACTGAACAGTTCTCTTGTTGCACTGTTGCTTATGGATTCAGAAGGTAAAAATAACCCGGGAAGAAAAACAAAAATGCAAATAGTTCACATTCGTTTCCCAGTGTTCTTTCTTTGGGTGTAGCCGCTTCTGTCCATCATTTATCAATTGAAACTCAGTTAGGTCTCTTTGTCAAAGAAATCCACTTCCATCAGAATACATCCTCATACAATATCGTTGTCGAAGTGTATAATGATCTCCTGGTTCTGCTCATTTCACTTAGCATCAGTTCTCTATGAACTTTTTTTTTTTTAAACATCTTGATAATTGTATTTCAATATATAGTTATTGATTTCCTTTGTAGTCCTATTTATTTTATGCATTTAAAATATGATTCTGAAAAGAAGCACATAAATTTCACTAGACTACTAAAGGGGACCATAACACAGAAAAACTTAAGAGACCTAAAATGCTATATCTATCAAGGATATTTTAATTGAATAGAGATCAAAGCAATCTTCAAATATTTGAAGAGCTGTCAAATGGAAGAGGGATTAGGCCTGTTCTCTTTGGTCCTGGAAGGCAAAATCAATAGTTTGAGTAGAAATTTCAAAAGAAGGACTGTCTAGATAGAACCTTGAAAGATGCCCAAATAGGAAATGGGTAACCTTGGGAAATAGTGAGTTGCCCTTCACTAGAGGTCTTCAAATAAGGGATTTTGTATAAGAAATTTTTGGTCATAAAGAGTTTGGACTACATGTCCTCTGATACTCCTTCCATCTCTGAGATTCTGTGAAAGATGCAAGTTATACTAAACTAGAGGCCCTTTGCTAGAACTTCAATCAAAAGCCAGCTGGCTTTTGGACCCAGCAGAGAGAGGCTGTGGAGAAGAATGTCCCATTATTCCTAAAGTCTTTTCACTTAGGCCAGTGTTCCCCACAAATCTAAATCAGTAATAATAAGTGGAAACTTCATTTCTGCTGTGATTACTGATAGATTATCTGAATAAATGACTGTATCTGATTAACTCTTATTTTTCAATAAAATCAGGAGTGGTTGAGACAAAGCATCACCTATCAGGAACTTCCAGAATTAATTCACTGGGGAAAAGCCATTATTTAGAGAGAAAAAGGCACTGATTCCTTTCCATATCAATGCCTACTTACCATTTCCCTAAAGCTTTGTTGGCTCTTTCTGAGCTGAGATCCCTTAGTTTTACCTAGATTGTAATTTGTAGTACAATTACTTGCTAACAAATATCTTATCTCCATAGTGTAAGAGAACTCTACCCTTTTTCAAGATTTTTAACGTTAATACAATGGCTTGAATTTAAGCTCATCAAGGCAAGCTCAACAATTTATGTTTTACCTTAAAACACTATCTGAAATTACATATTGTTGGATTTAAAAGTTTTTAAATGCCCTCTTTTAAATATTTTAGCCTAAAAGGATCCATCAGTTTTCTTCAAATTTTGGAAGCTTTCCTCAGCAAACTACCATGGGAAAATGTTCAATTATGGTTCTCCATCAGGGGCTCAGCACTTTTAGCTGGATGATGTTCTAACTTGGTCAACAAATGGTCTTTGGTTCTCCATCAGGGGCTCAGGACTTTTAGCTGGATGATGTTCTAACTTAGTCAACAAATGGTCTTTGTGCAATTTTACCCCATTCCCCTTATTGACTACATTATTTCTATTTTCTGTACAACATGCAAGATGTCTAAAACAAAATATTTTCCCAAACTCACTCCTCTGCTGAATTTCCCTATTTTTATTGAGGGTCCTGCTGTCCTTATCATCTAGGTTCACAACATCAGTGTCAGCCCTGACTCCTCACAACATTCACCTCATATATCCAGTTGGTTGTCCGATCTTATTTCTACCTCTCTCACATCTGATACCTTTTCTATTCTCACATAGCCACTCCTCTAGTAGCAGCACCCTCATCCATTTTGCCTGAATAGCCAAATATCCTTCTAACTGGCCTTCCTGCCTCAAGTGTCTTTCTGCTCCAATCTGTTCTGTATAGGTGCCAAAGTGATTTCTCTAAAACGAGGTCTAACCATGTTATTCTTCTACCAAATAAATTTCGGTGGCTACCCATTACTTCAGGATCAAACATCCTCTCTCTGGCAGTTAAAACCTTTTACAACTCAATTCTTCCATGTGTGGGCTTTTTCAACAACTGTCTCCCATGCTAAGAATTCATTCCCTCCTCACCTCCACCACTTAGAATACCAGTTTCTTCAAGATGCAATACATATATATATATATATATATATATATATATATATATATATATATATTATATATATATATATATATATACATATAGAGAGAGAGAGAGAGAGAGAGAGAGAGAGAGAGATAGAGAGAGACAGCGAGGAGAGACAGAGAGAGACAGAGACAGAGAGAGAGACAGAGAAACAGAGAGACAAAGACAGAGAAAGTGAGAGAGAAAGGGACAGAGACAGAAAAAGAGAGAGACAGATACAGACATACACACACAGAGACAGAGAGACAGAGAAAGGGACAGAGACAGAAAGAGAGAAACAGAGACACACACACAGAGACAGAGACAGAGAGAGAGAGACAGAGAGAGACAGAGAGACAGAGACAGAGACAGAGAGATAGAGACAGAGAGGAGTGAGAGAAAGAGAGACAGAGAGAGAAACAGAGAGTGACAGAGAGAGGAGTGAGAGAGAGACAGAGAGAGACAGAGACAGAGAGAAACAGAGAGAGACAGAGAGACAGAGAGAGAGAGGGAGAGACAGAGACAGAGAGACAGAGACAGAAACAGAGATAGAGAAACAGAGAGAGACAGAGAGAGAGAGACAGAGAGACAGACAGAGAGAGAAACAGAGAAAGACAGACAGAGACAGAGAGAAAGAGATAGAGACAGAGAGAGAAAAACAGAGACAGAGACAGAGAGAAAAAGAGAGACAGAGACAGAGAGATAGAGACAGAGAGAGAAACAGAGACAGAGACAGAGAAAAAGAGAGACAGAGAGACAGAGACAGAGAGAGAGAGACAGAGACAGAGACAGAGACAGAGACAGAGAAAGAAACAGAGACAGAGAAAGAGAGACAGAGACAGAGACAGAGACAAAGAAAGACAGAGACAGAGAGAGAGACAGAGAGACACAGAGAGAGACAGAGAGACACACACAGAGAGACAGAGAGAGACACAGAGACAGAGAGAGAGGAGGGAGAGGGAGAGGGAGAAGGAGAGACAGAAAGAGAGAGAGAGAGAGTGTGTGAGTCTGTTCTGCTTTATTCTTCTAGAGCTAGGTAGGCTGTTACTTCTATCCCTCAGGGTTCTAGGGTCCCCTGAGCAGTTTATGGGGTCTCTTGTCCACTGCCAATAGCTCATCACAGGCTTTGTGTCCCGTCCCCCCCCCCCCCGCCCCGCCCATCTTACACTGTTAAATCCCAGTGACTTATACTTTATTTCCATCTAGACACTTAACATCAATTGACTTTTACAGAGGGATATTTATTTCAAAGACAGAGCAGAAACAAAGTGCAAACAAACCCCCTAACACTTGAGGAACACGCTGCCCCTTACACGATCTCGGTTTCTGGGGGAGCAAGTTAAAAACTTAGTTGGGTTCGGACATAGTGTAGGCCCTAGCCGCCGTGCCTCACGAATCCCAGATCCGTAACCTCCGCTTGGGTCAGAAGGTCACTCCAAAGGTTGCTCCTTGCTCCTCAGGGCATCGGGGCGGGGCCGGCTGCATTCCTACCGCTTGCTCTCCGGAGCTAGTCAAAACTCACCAGGTTGGAGACTCCACTCCCTTCCCCTGGAACGGAAAAAGCAAACGCAGAGGGCAAAGGCCAAGGTTCACTCCTCATGGCCGTAGGGCTTACCGGGAGAAGGCTCCCAGACCTTACAGCGCCGTTTCTCACGTTAGGGCTTTAGCGAAAGCGGCAAACCGCAGAAGCGGAGCAGCTGGGAAGACCAAGGCAACGAGACCCGGAGAAATGCGCTAATAATGCCTTTTAAATCAAAATGCCTCCCCTTCTCTTCAAGTTTAGCCAGCTGAAACCGGTTACAATCTATGCCGCACAATCTCTCAAGAGACTTTTCTTGTGTGTCATCATCATGAAGCTTCTGGAGGCAAACTTCCCGTCCGTCCGCATGGAGAGAAGCACATGGGGAGCGCTCCCCCAGCACAGCGAACTTACCTCCCCCGATTAAGTTTCTCAAATTGAGGGCAGGAACTGCTTTCCCGTTGTCTCTGTCACCACCTAACTTGATTACTGGCGAACAGTAGGTGCTAAATAAATGTTTTTGATGATTTGATTGGTTGTTTCTCAGTCTTGAAGCTTCTTTTCTAAAATCTCAAGTTCTCCGTCTATAAAATGAGAGCGTTAGATTAATTGATTTTTAAGGTCTTTTCTAGCTCTAAACCTATGGTTCCATGACACTATCATACTGTTCCGGTGCTTTCAGGTATTTAATGTAGGATAGGATCTTGGGATCTTGTCTAACGCTCTCATTTCATAAGTAAGGAAACTGAGTAAGTTCAGAGCTGTAACAGATAGGGTTTGAACTTGTGTGGGTCAGTAACCATTAATAAAACAGCTGGATAGATCTCTAGAAGCAAAGCAAAGTTTTATTTACGTTCTAGGGAGAATCCGGCCTCCCACCATCGAGCAGACAGTCGAAGGGAGGAAGCACCGTAGGGGGTAGGGTCAGCGCTTTTATCCTTAACGCAAATTCCCCCTCCCACCACTGACCCTCATCCTTATTGGCTGAGGATCTTACATTCTAAACGGGGAACGATCCAAGAAATTGAACTTGGCCAACAAGTACATAGTTGCCCATATTTGGCTGAAATAGGGAGGATAACAAGAAGGGGACTTAAGTATGCCCTTGACCTTAAAGTCCTTCAGGCCTACTCAAACTTTGAAATAAATGAAGCCTTACTCGATTTTCACAACTGTCTTGAGAGATCTCATTTTATCTCGTTCAGTCCCCCCTCTTATTTATACACTGAGATCTCTTCAACATCTTTATACAACAAAATATACAAATTTAGTTTCACACAAACTTCCCCTTCCTCAGCCAACAAATAATCCAGCATAAGGCTGTTGTAAAACAATATTTTGTTTGAGTAGCTTGGTCAGCCAAAAGATCTAGTGCCTCAGCCGTCTGATTGGTGATAATCTCTACAACTGCTTGAAGCTTAATTATCCTATTCAATATATATATTGGGGTTCTAAATCCCTAACTTCCATCCTGAGCCCAAGTGGCTGGCTCATACTCTATTCTTTCTGGAGGCCAGGAATCACCCCAACCATTTGCATCTCCAGTCTGGAGGTATACCTCTCTTCCAAACCCCATTTCACTCTTCCAAAATCATCATTTGCCTATTCAGGAAGAAAGAAAAATTTTGGCCTTATTAGTCCAAGTAGGAGAGTATAAGCAGTTATGCCACAGATCTAATAATGACCCATTAGAATAGGTTGTTCCCTCAAAAATATGTCTGAACTATTCCTTGTAAAAGGGCAATATTGCTGGTCCTTCATCCCTAGGGGATCTTCCCCTACAAAGGTGACATACTGACATTTCCATAAACCCTGATCCTTCCTCCTACAACTGGGAACTGGCCATTGACCTATTTGGTTAGAGGTATTCCAAAATGTGGGAAACAACCCCATGTTTCCCAGGTGTCCCTGCGGTGACATGGTACCAACCCATTGATGTCAGACAAGTAAAAAAATTTAACTTTTCCAAATCTTTGCAGCCTCCCTCGTGTCTCCTAGAGACAGAGCAGACAAAGGAAGTTCTTTGTCAATCCGCAGCAATTCCTGAGGAATTGTGCCAGAGCTCCCAAGAGCTCCAAATGACGACTGCAATGTCCATTTGACAACTGCAGTGTCCACTACAAGATAAGGAAAGAAAAAGTCCATGATTTCCCAGCTCCCTGTTTAACAAATCCTATTTTCTATCAATGGCCACTGATATTTCTCTTCTAAGTTCCAAAAATCAGCCCCATTATGAATTTGGGATCAGTTACTAAGGATCCAGGCGGGGCTTAAAAAGTATAGGTTCCCATGGCCATTAAGCTCAGTCGTTGGGATCCACCAATTGATCCAACAATTTGATAAATTAAAAGTTCTCCCTATATTCTGCATGAGCAGGAGGAGCTGGTTCTCGTCTCTGGAAGATAAAGGTCTGGTTTCTATGGCTATCATGAGGAAATAGGCAGACCCAAAGCTCAGGAAAAGCCCCATGAGAATTTCCCAAAGTAATTAAGAAAAGTCATACAATTACAGCGCACTGGATTCAGAATGTGTCCCATTCAGTGGAAGTCCCCTCCTCAAATGTAATTTGAGGTCTCCCCATCTTCAACTGTCCACTCAGATAAAGGTGGCGCCACAGGTCCTTTTGTTCTGGTGTGGTGTGTCCAGCCTCGCTCCCGGGTGCGAATAGCAGTGTCTGAGGGGTCAGTATTATCTGGTAGGGTCCATCAGGGTCCGTCCCAGCAGAGTCAGCTTCTCATCCTTCCAGGAATGGATTAACACCCAATCTCCAGCTGAATTCTATGAAGAGGGAAACCTAGGAGTCTGAGCTATTAACCCTTCTGTTGAAATTCTTGTAAATGCCTTAGCAGTGATTTAACACCTCTTAAGAAATAAATCCTTTTGTCTCTGATAGGGCCCCAGTTTCCCATAGGACAAGCCTAGAGAGGATGACGGTATAATACTTGAAAGCCCAATTTCTCTACAAGGCTTAGTTCTGATTCTGACCAGAGCAAGAGGTAATTGGGTCTCTAAACATAATTTAGTCAGTTGCCATTTTATTTCCTGGTTCATCCTTTCTACTTTCCCAGAAGAGGGAGGATGCCAAGGGATGTGGAGATCCCAAGTGATTTGATCACATTCTGCAACACCTGGGTGGAAAAATGTGTTCCCTAATCCGAGTCTATCCTCTCCACTATTCCATATCTAGGAATAATTTGTTCTAATAAGACCTTACTGTCGAGGCAGTTGCTCGGGCTGAGGGGAATGTCTCCACCCATGAGGTCAGATGGTCCACTATGACCAGCAAGTATTTGAGGCGACCCACTGGTGGCAGCTCAGTGAAGTCCACTTGGATACTTTGGAATGGTCTGATTCCTGGAGGTCGTCCCCCTTTTGGGATCTGGAGTTGAGCAGCCTTGTTAGTCCTTCGACAAACGAAACAGCCATCCACCAGTTGTCGGGCCATTGTATATAGGCCAGGGGAACATACCTTGTCAGCACAGCATCACACAAGTTTTGGACATCCCAGAGACTGCCCTGGTGCAGTTGCTGAAGGACCTGCCTCATACTTGCTTTGGTCAGTACCTCTCCCCTATCAGGTAAGAGCCATCGTCCTTCCGAGTTCCCAACTGTTCCGAGAGTCGAGGCCTTCTTTTTTTCCTTCTAGTAAAACTGGGAGAGGGTAGACTAGGGGGAAGTACAGGTATCACAGTCATCATGAGAAATCTCCTGGTCTCCAGCTCCCTTGGCCTCATCTGCTGATCTATTTCCCCTTGCCTCAAAAGAGCTTCCCATCTGATGTCCCTTTATATGTATTACTGCTACATTCCTAGGGGCCAGAATGTTTTCCAGTACCTCTCTAACTAGTGTATAATGGGCCAGTTCTTCTCCTTTACTATTTACAAATCCTCTTTCCTCCCAAATCCTTCCAAATACATGCACCACACCCCAAGCATATTCCGAATCAGTATATATCATCCCCATCTTGGTCCCTCACTAACTTCAAGGTTTGATTTAAGGCAAACAATTCACAAGTTTGAGCCGGCCAATAGGCAGGCAGACTGCCTCTGGTAACAGTGGAAGTCCTATCTCCATCCACAATAGCAAACCCATTTTCCTTTTCCCATCAGTCTCTAGAGGATCCATCTACAAACCAATTTACTCCCCCAGGCATTGGGGAGTCTTGTGAATCCTCTTACTTTCATTTGAAAATCGATTTAACACTAAACAACAATATTCCTCTGCAGGGGTGGTTCTGTTCCTGGGGACAGGAGGCAGGATTAAGATTATCAACATTCTAAAATCTGTGAGCTGTTTCCCAGCCCTCTGATTTAAGAGTTTTTACTTGATGTGGGAGACTTACTCTATAGCTTCCCCATGATCATGCAAAACATGAAAAACGCATCTAACAATATAAATCTTTGATAAGTAAATCAGGGGCCTAGGACAGGGGTTCCAGAGATAGCCCTGCCCTCCATCAACACACAATGTAAAAGGCTCTAGGCCTAAACTTTAGCCTAATCAGGACAATGAGATTCCCGCTTTCTCAACAGGCAGGGTGGGAGTGGACCCAAGTACTTGGGTGAAGTAAACCTTTAGATAAAGAAACTCTAGCCCCAGGAAGTAAAAAGGTTAAAAGATTAATAGCAGCAACCAAACTCTGGCCGCGAATTAAAATATCTATTTAATGCAGTTTTACTTCAGGTAATTGTCCTTAAGTTTTAACCATTCCACCTTTTGACCTATGCAGTCACACCTGAATTCAAAACTCCCAGCAAATATTAGCTGCAGTGCCAAAGGATTTTATCTTCTACAGCAATTATTAATCAAGGGCTTCAGATGAATCTAGTTCTCAAGAATCACAGTAAAGGGTTTACATCTTATACAGTTATCTTTCTTATCTAAGTAGATAGTTTAGATCATTTGCCTTTAAAATACTCGAATACAAAGAAAAACAATTTTAAATCGCATGTTGTGCATCCGTTTCCACATAAAAGAAACTTTTAAATCTTCCAGATATAACAATACTCTCTTCATTCTAAAAATAAAGAATTTTTGGAAATAACACTATCAAATTATCAGATCAAATTAAAATCCTGCTCTAACTTAACAAGGAGACTACCATGCAGGTAAATAAGCATTAAATAATTTGCTTAAAACAGATGGAATCTTAGTAGAAATAAATCACTTTCAGATAACTCACAGTTCCAACAAACTTCTTAGAGCAGACTTGAAGAAAAATAAAATAAAATAAAACATTCAGTTATTAACACCATAAAAATGTAGGCTGTTCCTTTAAACAGTAGAAGCAATTGATAGCCGAACCAGCAAGGTGTTGTAGCCACCATACTTAATGGAGAAGGGGGATTAGATCACCTGACAGGGTCCCTTCTCCATGTGGCCACTCTTCCCCCACTCCACCATGCTTCCCCATCCTAACTTATCTCAATTAACCTTTTTTAGGGTGCCATTTCCCCAGGATCCAATCTGCCAGCTCAAGATAGGCCCCAACCTCATCGGCTATATCTCCTTCTCCCATGGCAAATGGCAGATTCACGAGGGAATTTGCCTTCCCCCCCCCCCCCCCCCCCATTTTTGGAGAGCTATTTTCCTCTCTTTTTCTCTCCCACTATCTCTTCCTGTCCCATCTCTCTCCTTCCAAAGCTTATTTGCTTAAACCTTCTCTGACATAAGTTAAACACTCCCAAACCAATACTAGATGCTCCATTTAAATTATTGATTGCTTTTGCAAATCAATCTTTTTTGTCTCTTGTCTTTAAAACTTAAAACTTCCAAGATTCTCAAATAACTGAACCAAATTTCATAAAACTTATAATTGCCCAACAGAGATGACAAATTTTAGGGCATAACTCAGTTACAAATTACCCAATACCTCTAGAACACACACCATCTAAGTAGGGAGATACAACCCCAACCTCCTCTAAGGTAAACTACCAGCATTTTGTTTTAATAACCTATATTTTTCACCAAATAGCAGTTTCTTTCCCTTGGTCCCATGTGGCCCTGCTGCAGTCAGGATCCATGGGAAAGGAAAGAAGCCACACTCTCTCAATCCCACATACTTCCCCGATGTATAGGGTGATTATGATCCCAATTGGGATCTGCTAACCGTATTTCTGGTTAGCTCACACTACTCCTGCAGCTGGAGGGTTTCTCCTGATCCATTCCTTCATAGCTGCACCTCTAATTAGTCCTCTCTCCTCTAGTGAGGAGAGAACATTCAAAATTGACAAATTCTCCCCAAGTAAAAACATTAGGGCCCAGGAATTGATCAAACTGTTCTGCTAGCCCAGTGGGGTCTTCTATCAAGGACCTCATTTCCTTCTTAAAGGCCCTGACTTCTGTGGTGCTCAGGGGAGCATTCACAAATCCTATACCTCCCTGGGCCGAAGGAACCTCTCTTAAGGAATATAATTTAGGACTTGGGGTTTTAGTTCCTGGCAAAGGATAATTTCAGATATCTCTTTGAATTTGATCTAATTCCTTCCTTAAAGAGGAGAATGACTCTTTTCGGAGTCCAGGTGGGGTCAATCGAATTAAATCCTCCCGTGCCCTGAGGGGCCCAGGAGGAGCTGATGGGATTAAGTCCTCACCTTCCCTTTCCTAAAACCATGGCTTCTTCTGGGGGTGGGGATAAGTATGGAGGAGGGAGAGATAACAATGGGTCCCACTGCTGGGTCTTTAAAGTCTCCTCCTTTACACTTGGACTCTTACTCAACATTATAGAAGCCCCGGAAAACCATAGTCCTGCATATAGAACCTCCTCTGGATTAACAGATTCTTTGTTATTAACACACAAATTCAGTATTTGGCACACCCAATCTTCAAGGGAGCCAAATTTAGGCCAAATAGTGCCTCCACCAATGTCTTTGTCACCCCAGACAAAGCAGCAATACCTTATCATCTTTTTCTTGCTTTTTCCTTTATATTTTGGCAGTTTGTTCCAATTACTTAATTTGTTTCCCAAGGGACTATCTACCGGTATTCTCTGATCATTTTTCTCATTTCTCTCCGCGTTGGCTGGCTGGGACTGGGCCACACCCATTGAATTTGGACGGAATCTAAATTCCAAAAACACCCAAACACGCCAATTGTCGCCAATTGACTCCAGTCACCCTAGAAGGCCTAGCCAAGCCTACCTGTCCAGAGACCTAGAGTTTAAGACTCCAGGCCTCACAGGCTCCTGTCCAGAGACCCCTCCGAATTTAAGACTCAGGGCCTCACAGGGGGCTTAACTGATCCTGTCCAGAGAACCAGAGTTTAAGACTCCAGGCCTCACAGGCTCCTGTCCAGAGACCCCTCCGAGTTTAAGACTCAGGGCCTCACAGGGGGCTTACCTTTTCTGGGTTGCTGCGCAGCAAATTGCTTGACTGATATCTGTCCTCCACCGACCGGTCAGGATTTTTACCGCGGAGTTTTTCCCTTTGCTTTGCTCTGAGTTTCTCCACTTCAGGCCCACTTTCCTTGGGGAGTAAGGAGAAGCCCTGGACGCTGGCGGGCTGCCTAAATCAGGGCAGGGCGCCACCCCGCCAGCACCCCAAGGGTTCACCTACTCACCGCAAGTAGTGTAATCCCGGACGAGCCCCCAAAACTGTGTGGGTCAGAAACCATTAATAAAACAACTGGATAGATCTCTAGAAGCAAAGCAAAGTTTATTTACGTTCTAGGGAGAATCCGGCCTCCCACCATCCAGCAGACAGTCGAAGGGAGGAAGCACCGTAGGGGGTAGGGTCAGCGCTTTTATCCTTAACGCAAATTCCCCCTCCCACCACTGACCCTCATCCTTATTGGCTGAGGATCTTACATTCTAAACGCGGGAACTACCCAAGAAATTGAACTTGGCCAACAAGTACATAGTTGCCCATATTTGGCTAAAATAGGGAGGATAACAAGAAGGGGACTTAAGTATGCCCTTGACCTTAAAGTCCTTCAGGCCTACTCAAACTTTGAAATAAATGAAGCCTTACTCGATTTTCACAACTGTCTTGAGAGATCTCATTTTATCTCGTTCAAACTTAATTCTTCTAGCTCTTGATATCTAAACCAGTAGAACACAAGTTTAGGGAATGGCATAAGAAAGTAGAAATAGGTCCAGCAACGTCCTGAGATTCTATTGTCTGAGGACCAGGCTAGCTAATTTTTTAGGGAGGTTCATCAAAGAGATTGATCATCAGATTAATATATTCTCATTCTCTCTCTCTCTCTCTCTCTCTCTCTCTCTCTCTCTCTCTCTCTCTCTTTCTCACCCCCATCCCCTCTCTTTTCCTTTTTTTCCTTCTTAACCCTTCTCCCTTCCATCCTGTAAGCTATCAAAATTTAGTCAGAGAGTCCTTATATGGAGGAATAACCATATAATTGGTGACATAACTACCTCACAAATGTTAAGTACTATGATTATTGACAGCTAAGATTTGGTGACCTGTAAGAGACTGCAGAAAGACTTAAAAGATGTAAAAATTTTATTTATCTCATAAAAACAGGGGAAAGGATCCATATGTGCAAAAATGCTCACAGCAGTGTGGTGTTTTTCTTCTTTAAGGTATAATGGTTCTCTCTGGGAGCAGGTTTCTTGGGGAGGTTTTCTGGAGGCAGCCTTAGTTTCAGTTAAAAGTAATAATCACTCCAAACGCAGCCAGCTGATAAAATGCAAACATTTATTTTCTCCTTCCAAAATAGCCCGGTTAGTTTTCTTGGTGGCCTATCTCTCTGCTTGGTTCCAAGAGCTCCCTCCAAATGTCTCCAAATGTCCTTCAGCCTCCAGCCAACACAAAGATGGAAAATGGAATGAATCTCTCTTGCCTCCGAGAGAGGGCTTCTGGCTCTGAACTCACTTGACGCTCCCCTCTCAATCTTTTCAGCTGAACTCCCAACTGAGCCTCTGTCCGCTTCTTATATATGATCTCCTCTGCAAGAGTGGGATTATGGGTTTCCTCCCAGAGTGCTCTCTGGCCCTAAGAGCTTCTTGCTTATATGAGCTCTCTAAAGGTGTGAATACAAGCATTGTTTTTATCAGTTCTACTTAGTACCTTGTTTCTTCTGGTCCATAACATCTCCTTGTAAGATCAGATCAGTGATACTGAATGATGCTAAATTAGATAATTATCGTCTCTATCAACTCTAATGAGTTAACACTTTGTAAGGATTCCAACACAGCAGGACTGTGTGTGTGTGTGTGTGTGTGTGTGTGTGTGTGTGTGGTAGGAATTGGAATTGGAATTGGAAATTTAGTAGATGCCCATCAGTTAGGGAATGGCTGAATAAGTTATGGTATATGAATATAATAGAATACTATTGTTCTATAAGAAATGATGAACAAGCTGATTTGAGAAAAGCCTAGAAAGTCTTACATGAATTGATGCTGAGTGAATTGAGCAAAACCAAAAGGATATTATACATAATAACAACAAGATTGTGTCATGATCATTTATGATCGATTTAGCTCTTCTCAACAATACACTGATCCAATGCAATTTCAATAGACTTGGGATGGAAAATGCTATCCACATCCAGAGAAAGAACCATTGGAGACTGAATATTGATGGAAACATATTTTCATTATTCTTTCTTGTGGTTTTTCCCTTTTGTTTGGTTTTACTTTCCCATCACACAATTCATATGGAAATATGCTAAAAAAAAAAAAAAAAAGTAAATCTATAACCTATATCAGAATGCTTACTAGCTTGAGGAGAGAGAGATAAGGGAAGGAGGGAGAAAAAAGATTTGGAACTCAAAAATCTTACAAAAATGAATGTTGAAAGCATCTTTACATGTAATTAGAAAAATAATATACTAATAATGTTTTTAAATGTATCACTGACTTTATGACCTAAGTCTAGTCCAGTCCTCTGCTATGTTTTAAGACTTCAAACCACTTAAATATAGAAAACTCTCCCTAAAGAACTATGCAACATAAGAAAACAAAAACATAGACATTGAGGGAAAACCACCTAGGTAACCAGACTCCCTGGAGCTTCATGTATTACTGTTCCACAGAGGCAGCCTTGCTTTCACAAATTGGGTTGTGACAACCCATTATAACAGCCCAGCCTAAAACCTAGCCAGAGGGATGCTTAGGGTCTATCTGCTCATATCTCATACTTCTAGTTCTCCTTAGAGTGAGGGAGCAGCTTCTCACATCATAGATCAGTTACCAGCTGAAATCAGAGATTCTTGAAACATTGATCTGTCATAGAATGTTATTGTTGGAAGACACACTTGAATTAATCTGATCCAACAAGTTCTGGAATTGTACTGATTATCAAAAGGAATAATAATAAAGCACCAATACTTTACATCTTTTTTGCTTGTTTTTTGAGATCAGGCCTCTCTATTTTGCCCAGAATGGAAGAGTTAATCACCATTCTGGAAGCTGTCGGGAAATTTTGATCTCTGACTTGGGCCAGTTTGCCTCTCCTTAGGCTTTACCAGATTGGTGCTAAAGACATACTATGGCCATCCAATGGGCTCAGCCTTACTGCAGCTCAAAACTCCAAGTTCAATAGATCCATCAGCCTCAGCCTTCCTAGTATTAGGAATCACAACCCTGAGTCACTATGCCTAGCTTGAATCTTAATTACACCTCTCTTACAAGTTCCAAAAGTGTCTGTGTATATTATATCTACATCTATACACATGGCCTCCCAATGGGATAAGTTAGAACTGGAATGAACCTTAAAGGTCATCTGGTCCAACCCTGTCATTATATAGGTAAATTTATCCTGGCTGTATCTTGTTTTTACATACTTGTTTGCATGTTGTCTCCTCAATTAGGCTATTATCCTGGCTGTATCTTGTTTTTACATACTTGTTTGCATGTTGTCTCCTCAATTAGGCTATGAGTTCCTTGAAAGTGGAGCTGTTTTTGTCATTATTTGTGCCTGGAACATAGTAGGTGCTTAATAAGTGCACTTGACTTAATTGTCAGAAGTAGTATCTGACTCCAGGTCTTCCTGACTCTTAAGATCTGCATTATGTCAACTACATTAGAGAAGGCATACAAAGATACAAAGTTAAATAACCACTTCAAAGAAAATAGGAGCAAGTAGACAAAATGGAGATGGGAGGGAGGAGTAGATTATTAGTCTATATATATATATATGTATTAAGTGCCTAAGCATTGTGCTAAATGCTGGAGATACCAAAAGACCCTATCCTCAAGGAGATTACAGTCTAATAGGGGAGACTACAAACAAACAAATGTATGCAAAGCAAGCTTTATTCAAGATAAATAGGAAATAACAGAAGAAGGCTCTATAATCAAGAGATGTTAGGAAAGGCTTTCTGAAACAGGTGGGATTGAACAGCCAGGAGGCCAATTGATTAAAGAGTAGTTGTCAGGCAGTAAGCTTTAAGAAGACTGGAAAGGTAGGGGAGACTTGAAGAATTTTGAAAGGCAAACAGGATTTTGTAAAATCTGGAGGCATTAGACAGCTACTGAAGATTATTGAGTAGGAGAGTGACCAGATCCAACCCATACTTTAAGAAGATCACTGAATGGAAGATGGATCTGAGTGGCAAGATACTTAAGGCAGGCAGACCACCAGTAGGCTGTTGTCCTAATCCAGACTTGAGATGTAAAAAGGCTTGCACTGGAGTGGGGACAGTGTCAGAAGAGAAAAGGGGGCATATTTGAGAGATGTTACAAAGAGAAAATCGACAGTCATTGGGAACAGCTTGGATATTAGGGACAAAAAAAAAGTGGGATTCCAGGATGACTTCTACATTGGGATCCTGATGGACTGGGAGGCTGGAATTGCTCTCTACAATAAAAGGAAAGGCGGAAAGCTAGGAGAGAGAGAGGATTTAGGGAGAAAGCTAATGGGTTTTATTTGGATAAGTTTAGTTTAAGATGTCTACTAGGCAGCCAGTTCCAGGTGTCTGAAAGGCAGCTGAGAATGAGAGACTAGAGGTCAATAGAGAGGTTAGGGAAAGAAAGGTAGATTCGATCACTATTGACTAGAGAAATGAAGATTAAAACAATTCTAAGGCACAACTTTATACTTCTCAGAATGGCTAAGATGACAGGAAAAAGGTAATGATAAATGTTGGAAAGAATGTAGAAAAACTGGAATACTAATGCATTGTTGTGGAGTTATGAACTAATCCAACCATTTTGGATAACAATTTGGAACTAAGCCCAAAGGGCTATAAAACCATGCATACCCTTTGATCTAGCACTACTGGGTCTGTATCCCAGAGAGATATAAAAGAGGGAAAAGGACCCATATATGCGAAAATGTTTGTAGCACTACAAGAAACTGGAAACTGAATGGATGCCCATCAGTTGGAGAATGGCTGAATAAATTATGGTATATGAATGTTATGGAATATTATTGTTCTATAAAAAATGATGAGCAGGCTGATGTCAGAAAAACATGAAATGAAGCTGAGTGAACTGAGTGAATCAAGAAAGAGAAGATTGTATACAGCAATAATAAGATTATGTGATGATCAACAGCAATGCACTTGGCTCTTTTCAAAGTGAGGTGTTTCAAGGCAATTCCAATAGATTGTGATAGAAAGTGTCATCCATATCCAGAGAAAGAACTATAGAGACTGAATGTGGATCACAGCATAGTATTTTCACTTTTTTGTTGTTGTTTTTTTTCTTTCTTATGGTGTTTTCTCTTTTGATCTGATTTTTCTTGCACAGCATAATGAATATGGAAATGTGTTTACAAGAATTGTTCATGTTTAACCTATATTAGATTGCTTACTGTCTTGGGGCAAGACAGAGTGGGGTAGAAAAAATTTGGAACACAAAGTTTTGCAAGGGTAAATGTTGAAAACTATCTTTATATGTATTTAGAAAAATAAAATACTATTTTTAAAAAAGAGATTTGAGAATCATCAACAGAGATGGTAATTAAATCTATGGGAACTAATGGAATCACTAAATAAAGTAGGATAGAGGAAGAGGAGAAAAGGGCCCAGGACAGAACCCCGAGGGTAACCTAAGCTTAGAAGACTGAATAATCATTATTCTGTTGCTTTTTTCTCCCTACTGCATAAATACTCAAATTACAAGTTAGAGATTCTGGAATATAGAGAAGGAAAGTATTGAATCTTTTTGGATACCAACAGAAATTCCTAAAATCCTGTGGTCTTGACATTAGGAACTTTGATAGATGTGTTAATGCATTGTTCTTTAGACTGTGGTCTGAGTGTTCTTAGTAGTGGCCAGGTGAATATTTCAGTTGGCTCTATTGATTCAGTATTTTTTTCTCTTAGATGTCTCTTTCCTGATCCCTACTGTACTTGGGTCATTTGCAGGAGGAATATAGAGAAGACTTTCTAGAAAAAATAACTGTCAGGTTGGACCCAAAAACATACCATAGTTGGAAATTTACCTAACAATATATTGTATGTGGTTTTTTTTGTAGGTACAAACAAATTGTGCATGTAGCTTACATAGTAAATGAGCAGATATAGTAGTGACCATCTTCTTATAGAAGGAAAAACTATAGAACATTCACTTGATAACACATTTCACTAGTTTGCAGCCAGCTAACAGGCAGCATATTGTAAAAAATCAACATAGAAGAAAAAGGGGAAAAAAGTAGTGAAGAGATGTCCAATCTTCTGGATTTCTAGGTGAGTCAATTTTATGACATGATTGTAATGCTGTTCAAATGCAACCTGTCACATTGACTTTCCCTGAAGCGTGACATTTGAAGGGGATAGAAGTCAGACTGCATTTTTTGGTTTGTGGTGTCCTTGCCATGCCTTACATGGGCTATCAGGAAGAGGAAATAGCACAATTTCTGTTCTAAACCACATTAATGACTTCTGTGATGGTTTTATGGTTTAACAGCTAACATTAGTCCCTCAGTTATCCTATTGGGTGTGGTACCTGTGGCATATTTAGTCCCTTGTTTTAGTCTTTTGACCCAAAGAGACAGAATTAATAAGTAATATGACAGCCATTGAAAAACCCTAGTTTAATGTCATCCCTCCTCACTTCTGCCTCTCTTCAGGTCTTGGACCACCTTTCTGGATCCTCTCAACTACTAGTGTCCTCCTTCCCAAATTATTTTCTATTTAACTACTTGGTATTTATTTGAATTTATTCTCTTCACAGTTATTCTTTATATACTCCTATATGTACTTATTGTCTCCCTCATTATAGTACAAACTAAAAGGGATTTTTTCATTCTTTTTACTTGTAACCCCAGAACTTAGCACAATATCTGGTACCTGATGGGTACTTAATAGATGTTTGATGACAATTTCCATATCATCAAAAACATTTATATCACCTTATTGTGATAGCAAAGAACCAGAAACAAAACAGGCACCCATCATTTAGGCAATGACAAAGCAAAAGATGTTAATTTTAAATTTTTTATTAAAAATAGAAACAAATGTTTGTTGATATATTAGTTGATTGTAGGATTAGGGTCACCCAGAGCCAAAATAATAAAAGCAAATATCATAAATGTACTAGGCCATGTGCGTACCTATGATGATGAGGATGATGATGATAATATCTGATTCTTACCTAGTATTTTAAGATTTGCTTTATACATGTGATCCTCAAAACAGTTTTTTAAAGTTGGTATTAAATGCCATTTCTTGTAATGAGACAGAAGACAATTCCAAAATAAACAGTAAATGTTTAGGGTTGATGGAGATAGGGAGAGAATGGACTATATTTTATTCTAATTATAGAGGTGGAAGGGGATAGAGACAGATATCCACCATTCCATAACTTTTACCAAATGTTCTCAGAGTTCTTATAAGCCTCTTAGTACAAGCTATTCCTCTTTTAGTCACTGTAAGTTTGTCATCCTGTATTACCTTCTGAAAAGGCAAAATAATTCCAAACAGTACATGAGTAAACATAAACAGATGCCTAAGTTCAAAGAAATTAATTCAGATAACCCAGTTTCTTCAGGAACTTATTTCTGTTTGAGTAGCTTTGATGAGGCTGAGCCCTGTGATCTTCCAATCTAGCCACATAGGCCCCCGACAGGTGGCTTTATGAGGATGTTGTAGGAGTGTGTGTGTGTGTGTGTGTGTGTGTGTGTGTGTGTGTGTGTGAGAGAGAGAGAGAGAGAGAGAGAGAGAGAGAGACCGACCAGAGCCAAAATAAACAATTGTGTGTCAAGAGAATTGTATGACTCTTTCTATGACTCTGGTCCAAACACACAAAGTAGAATCTCTAGTTTGATATAAGAGATGCACATACTTGATATAGAAGGCCATCTTCTTTTTCTGTGGGATAAAAGTCAGTGGGCCTGTAATTTATTTCCCAGAGAAACTCTGGTACTCTGTTCTGTGTCTTCAAATGGAAAGCTAGCAAAGTTCAATTCTTTTATAACTGGCAAACTGCACAGCTCAAGCAGCTTTCTAACAATTAAAGTTAATGTCTGGTTTATTATTTTTTGTTTGTTTTTTAGTAATGTCAAACTCTCTATGACCCTGTTGGAATTTTCTTGGCAAAGATAGTAGACCTCCTCCAGGTCATCTTACAAGATGACTGAGCTAAACAGGGTTAAGTGACTTGTCTAAGATCACAGAGCTAATAAGTGTCTAAAGGCAGATTAAAACTCAGGAATATGAATCTTGCTGACTCCAAACCCAGCTCTCTCTCCCCTATACCACCTAGCTACCCTAATTTCTAGTTTTAACCCCATATAAATTGAAGTATGGCATATTCATTTTGCTTTATGTGGCAGAGATATTTTTACATGTACATGTATGTATATATTATAAACACATTATATAACATATGTGTGTATCTGCCATTAAAATTATTTTGAAAACAAAAACGGACACTTTGGAGTGGCTATTTAGTCTATTATATATGAGGTTAGTCCTCTGTGAAAGTAGAATAGACAAAAAGTTGAGACGTATCTTTTTTTTTAATTTTTTAATTTTTATTTAATAATTACTTTATATTGACAGAATCCATGCCAGGATAATTTTTTTTTACAACATTATCCCTTGCACTCGTTTCTGTTCCGATTTTTTTTTCCCTCCCTCCCTCCACCCCCTCCCCTAGATGGCAAGCAGTCCTTTATATGTTGGATATGTTGCAGTATATCCTAGATACAATATATGTTTGCAGAACCGAACAGTTCTCTTGTTGCATAGGGAGAATTGGTTTCAGAAAGTATAAATAACCCGGGAAGAAAAACAAAAATGCAGATAGTTCACATTCGTTTCCCAGTGTTCTTTCTTTGGGTGTAGCTGCTTTTGTCCGTCATTTATCAATTGAAACTCAGTTAGGTCTCTTTGTCAAAGAAATCCACTTCCATCAAAATATGTCCTCATACAATATGGTTGTTGAAGTGTATAATGATCTCCTGGTTCTGCTCATTTCACTTAGCATCAGTTCATGTAAGTCTCGCCAGTCCTCTCTGTATTCATCCTGCTGGTCATTTCTTACAGAACAATAATATTCCATAACATTCATATACCACAATTTACCCAGCCATTCTCCAATTGATGGGCATCCATTCATTTTCCAGTTTCTAGCCACTACAAACAGGGCTGCTACAAACATTTTGGCACATACGGGTCCCTTTCCCTTCTTTAGTATTTCTTTGGGATATAAGCCCAATAGAAACACTGCTGGATCAAAGGGTATGCACAGTTTGATAATTTTTTGGGCATAATTCCAGATTGCTCTCCAGAATGGCTGGATTCGTTCACAACTCCACCAACAATGCATTAGTATACCAGTTTTCCCACATCCCCTCCAACATTCATCATTATTTTTTCCTGTCATCTTAGCCAATCTGACAGGTGTGTAGTGGTACCAGTTGAGACGTATCTTGATGCAAGATAATAGAGCCATTGAGCTGGAGCTAAAAGAGACCTTAGAGATGATCTAGTCCAACCTCCTCTTTTACAGGTAAGTAAACTGAGAATTGGAGAATTTAAGTGAGTTTCCCCAAGGTCATGCTGGCAATAAAGGGCAGAGTAGAGATTCTAACTCAAGATCTGTGATGTTACCCCATCGCCTCCTCAGTAAAGAGAATGCTAGACTTAAGAGTCAGAAAGAACATGATGTCAGAAGACCATGATGAAGAGTGCTAGTCACATCTTGCAGATCCTGCAGAAACAAGAGGCAAAACAAGATATGACAGTTTGTTTGGCTTAGTTTATTTGTGTGCTAGACTTAAGAGTCAGAAAGGACATGGATTTAAATCTGACTCTCCTATTTATTTGATCTTGGGAAAGTTGCTTTGGACTTTGGTTTCTTCTTAATGGAAATGGTAATATTTGTAGTAGTTTCCTCCTGGGTTGTTTTGAGGAAAGTGTTCTGTAAGCACTAATGTACTCCTCAAAAAGCTTACAAAATATAGGAAAAAAAATACAAAGTTGGTGGGGGTGGATCAGGCTGAGTGTGTGTGTGCTAGGAACAACCATCTGGGGCTGCTAGGAGAGTACTGCAGCTGAAGTCATGCTCTTTGGTGAGGGAATGGCTGAAAAAACCTTGATATATGAATGTAATGAAATACTATTGTGCAATAAGAAATGATTAAAGGCGGCAGCTAGGTGGCACAGTGAGTAGAGCACCGCTCTGAAGTCAGGAGGACCCCAATTCAAATGTGACCTCAGACATTTAACACTTCCTAGCTGTGTGACCCTGGGCAAGTCACTTAACCTCAGTTGCCTCGGGGGAAAAAAGAAGAAAAAAACTTGGAACAAACTGATGCAAAGATAAACAAGCAGAACCAGGAAAACATTGTACATAGTATTACTGATATTGTGTAATGATCAACTATGAATGACTCAGTTCTCAGCAACATAATGATCCAAAACAAGTATAAAGGACTCACAATAAAAAATACTATCCCTATCCAGATAAAGAACTAATGGACTCAGAATGCAGAAGAAAGTATACTTTTTTCCCTTAATTTTTTCATGTCTTTTTTTTTTCTTTTTGATCTGTTTCTTTTTTCACAACTGTGACTAATATGGAAATACATTTTACATGCTAGCACATGTATGATCTATATAAAATTGTCTACTATTTTCAGATAGAGGAAAAAGGGAGGCAGAAAAATTTGGAACTCAAAATCTTATAAAAATGAATGCTAAAAATTGTCCCACTTACAATTACAAATTGGGAAAAATAATTTTTTTAAAAAAGGATTAATTTTTGCCTCTTTTTTATTTCTCTACTGCTTAACTAATAGCGAGATTTTAATGAATATTTATTTATTGATTGACTTTTATTAATTTTGGTGGAGCTGGGAATTAATTTAACTGTTCTGGAAAGCAACTTGGAACCATATCCAGAAAGCTACTAAACTGTGCCTGCTCTTTAACTCAGCAAGATTGTGACTAGGTCTATATACTCAATAGTTCAAAGAAAGAGGAAAAGAACTCATGTACAAAAATATCTACAATCTCTTTTGTAGTGGCAAAGAACTGAAGACTATAGGGATTCTCATCAATTAAAGAAATAATAAAACAAATTATGGAATATAGTCATGGAATGTTATATGTCATAAAAATTTTTGAAATGGCTATTTCAGAGAAACTTACATAGACTTGTATGAACTGATCCAGAATCAAGTGAGAAGAACCAGAACTATTTATTCAATAGCAACAGCACAATAAAAGTAAACAACTTTGGAAGACTTAAGATATCTGATTGATACTAAAACTAAACATGATGTTAGAAAACCATGATGAAGAGTGCTAGTCACATCCTGCAGATCCTGTAGAAACAAGTGGCAAAACGAGATATGACAGTTTGTTTGGCTTGGTCTACCCATATTTATAACAAAGATTTTGATTTTCTTTTTTCTTTTCTTTTTTCTAATAGAAGGGGTAAAGGAAGAGAGAAGGAAAACAAACTGCTTATAATCGAAATACTTTTAATTAAAAAAAAAGAAAATTCACCTTTGTTTTATAGCAAATCAACAGGTATTAAATTCCATGGGAGATGAAAGAAAATTAAAAACTATAATTTTGTCAGAAGAAAATCATAGTTTTGACACAAATAGTTCTGATGGCCAATCAGATTAAAAAGCACAAAAAAGGTTAAAAAAAAAAAAAAAAGGAGGGGGGAGGGAAATAGGAGAGTTCAGAGGAGAGAGAGAGAGATAGGAGTATGGCAGCACCAGGGAAGAGGGAAGGAGCTTCCTCAGTGATGGTCCTGACAACAGTGGCTTTGATGTCTGGGCAGTGGAGGTGACCCTTAGGTGGCAGCAAGGACTAAACAGAGAGACCAAGATTCCATGGTGCCTATGGCAACAGTGGTGACCTCACTAGTCGTGAGCATTGGTTCCTAATAAAGAATTTTTAACAGGGAGAGGTTTCCAGTCATATAATATACAAGTTAAACAAGTTATAAAGTTGACCTGTTGTAACAATGCCTGTATATACAAATTATCGCTATATTCAAGTTTATGACACTTTGCCTTCTTCCTCCCACACACAACCAAATAAATGTACCATCAAAAACATGGAAGTTTTAAGTTTATTGGCTCATCAATATAGACTTTTAAAATGGGATGTTTTCTAAAGACAACATGAAGTTTCTCCAGGAGGGAGCTAAGAAGCTAATATTACTATTTCTATCTTCTAGACAGAAAAATAAAAGGAAGGAAATAAGCTAACTTATCAAAAGCCTTATTTGTGTAAGGGCAAAGGAGAAATTAGGCCCCAAGAAGAGTGACAACTACCAGAGAATTCTGTCTCAGATTTATGACCTTTTCTTTAGCTATTAACTTAGAGTTTGCATAATTATTGAATATTTAAAGACATTTTTGCTGCCAAAAAGGACATATTTTGTACTAATGTAAGACAGTATTTTGTTTTCTTTTTTAAAATTTAGTCTTTTTTCAATTAAAAAGTATTTATTTTTATTCCCACTTCACCCTCAACTAAATAACAATAATGATTAAAAAAAAAAAACCCTTCCTCATAAATATGCATAGTCAATCAAATTAAATTATTTTATTGGTTGTGTCCAAAATTATATGTTGTCTTCTATGTTTTGGATCCATCTCATCTCTGTCTATAATTATGTTTCATTATTGCATGTATCAGAGTTCTAAACAAATCTTTCAGTATTGATTTTCTTTACAATGTTGATTTATCATCACATAAATTATTCTACTTCACTCTGTATCAGTTCACAGATCTCCTGACAGTTTCTTCAGAAATTGCCATCATTTTTGATAGCATAATATTCCAAGTTGTTGCTTTAAAAATAGCCTTTCCAAAAGAAGAGTTTCAACTTATTGTCTCACCATCTTCTTGATTCCATCTATAAGAATTTCTTTATGTGTACCAGTCCTTCCTCCTTCCCTTTTTGGATTCCTACAAGCTGACTCAGTCATACCTTTCTAGCTTTATCTCATACTACTTCTCATACACTTCATTCTCCCATTAAACTGGATGGCTTTCAATCTCCTGAATGTGCTACTTGCTATCCCATTTTCTGCTTTTGCTCATGCTCTTCCTTGAGCCTGTAATACATGTTCCCCCCCATTTGGCCATCTGCCTGTAAGAATTTTATTTATCTATGTACATATATATATTCTTACTCTAATAGAAACTTTTTGCAGGAAGTTACTCTATTAGTAGGCAGCTAAGTAGTATGGTGACTCAAAATTAAACTTGAATTCAAATCCAGCCTCAGATACTTAATAGCTGTATAACTAAGGGCATCCTTTAAGCTCCCTCACTCAGCTGGGGATTATTAACAGCACTTAATTCCAGTGTTGTGGTAATAAAACAAGATAATGCTTGTAAAGTGTTTTGGAAACCTTAAGGTGTTATATAGATATTAGCTATTACCATCTTATTTATTTTTATAGCTCATCCTAGTTCTAGCATAGTATATTACACATATTAGGTACTTAATGCATTTCTCTTGAGTGAATAAAAAAATCAATTAATTTCTCATGTCTCTATTTGTAGAAGAAAAATGTGAAGCACTACCCCTTTTAGATTTGGACAGTTTTATTTGTGGAAAAGGACAGACGCACAGCCATGAGAAAACCTATAAGAAAGCAGTCTTTAGAGAAAAACATATATTCTGTAGGCCCAGTGTAGTGCCCACTCACTGCCACACCTATACTATAGTTAAAATCATTATGTGATCTTTTCCATTGCTAGGGAAACTTGACAACACATAATAAATCAGTGATTTGATGAAAAAAAAATTTTAAGTACATTCATACATAACATACTATAATATCAGATATGTGGGAATCAAGTCCTAGTTTTAGTATCTCCTGTAAAGGGATCAGACAATCCCCATTTAAGTTTCATAATTTACATTCTCTTGTAAAGTCCAGATACAAATGGCATATTACTTGTCTGTCTCCCCATGCAAATGTTTCTATATAAGTCTATAATCTACATTTTCTACATTTTCAGGAAAGGTTCTTGTCCTGTTCAATTTCTTTTGGGTCAACATTTTAGCTATTCCATGTCAAAGATGATGGTGTCCAAAGCATTATTTTTCAAGGTAAAAAAGAGAACAATAAAAAAATAGGGTATTTTTACTATGGTTTTGGTAAACCAGCCCATCTCAGAGCAAGAAGTGTTAAAGTTAGGTATATTAATTATTACCAGTTTGAGACAGATAGGGACAGAGAGAGACAAAGAGACAAATCCATAGAGAAGCAGAAATATTAGCAGAGTGACAGAGACAGAAATGGCAGATACACACATATGTGTTTGTGTCTATATATAAATATTTACATATATTTATATTTATTTTAGATATTTATATATATGCTATTTATATTTATTTTATATATATATGCTGTCAGCAGCAGACTTGGATTATAAATAGGGGCTTACTCTATATATCAGATCATAGTTAAGTTAGCTCCCCTGCTGCTGGTTCCCCACTCATAGCTCCTTTTCCCAAGGGGAAATGAGGGCATAAGGAATTGGGCCACACTTATGCTGTAATTTTAAGTCAGATTTCTTGTTATGTGACTTACCTTCATTGCATTATCACTTATGTCAATAGTGACAGTTCAATTGGACAAATATTTATTAAGTGCAAAACGCTATGAAAGATATTGGAGATACAGAAACTAAATATGGAAATAGTCTCTGTACTCAAAAAGCTTACATTTTACTAAGGACCGATGGAATTCCTTGAGCAGGGATATTCTCTGGGTCTTTCAGAGCTGGTAAAACTTAGTCGTAGGACTAAGGTAGGAAGAGGAATGAAGGTTTAGGAGATAAAGTCTGTAAAGTGTTTTGCAAATCTAAAGCACTATGTGAATGCTATTGCTATCACAACTATTGTTATTATTATATTACATGAAAGATTTTTGCCTTCCATCAGTTACCAGGGGGTCCATTCTAGGGGAGGAAAGGGAGTTGTCACTTTTACAGGTCCAAATCAAGTCACTGGAAAAATGCTGCTGATTAGCATTTTCTCTATCATTAATTAGAGAATCTTTCCCTACTCTTCCCCAAACTTTAAAAATAGGATTTTCTGAGGGGCAGAATCCCTTACTTTTCCCTTTTCATTTTTTTTTGTCAGCTGAGATAGCAGATTGACTCAGTGAGACCTTTATGGTTCAGGGGATATAACTTTGACAATTTGTATGGAGGCTGACAAACTCCAGAATTAACTTGCCAGTGAGGAAATTATTTTAAAATCTGTTAATTCTAGCCTTTTGCAGCCCAAATAAAAAGCAATATGTAGGATGAAGAGAGGAGATGGAAGCTTCAAAAGTGATTTTCAAAATAACTAGCTTCCTTCCCACTCAAGAAATATACCAAGCAAAGTCTTTGCTGGTAAAGACCCAAACCCATTTACAAGGGTAAATGCTTCTGATGGAAGAACAATCATTATTTATAAACCAAGGAGGCCACATCTGTAACACTGACACCACAAATACCTGATTGATTCAGATACTGACAATAGGGAATGTTTTGGGGGAGAGTATAATTGTTGCTACACAGGGCATTCACCTCAAAAGATTAAGCATATAACTTATCCATTCTATCCAATAAAGTTTTTTTCAGTTACCAAATATTTATTAGTATTTGCCAATAATATTAATGCATTAATATTTATTTTAGGCAATACATTAATTCTAAGGACATAAAAAAAGAAACAAAATTTGCTTTCAAGGAGCTATTATCTTTCAGTGCAGATAACAGGTTCCACTACAAGCACATGCAAATTATATATGATACAAATAGATGCATAAATACAAGATCACTGGCAGTTACTAGGAAAAACTTACTATACATATACAGGGCACTGAGCTATACCCCAGGGATACAAAGATAAAATTGAAATGGACTTCAGAACTGAAAGACTATGGACTAAACTTCTTAAAGCTAATGTCAAGGAAATTTGAATTTGAAATAGCAATGGAGAAATTTGGTGTAGAAGAAAGATACACCAAAAGGGAAACACTATCTTATATATGGCTAGGGAAGGGGTCTTGGGGTTAGGAGGACCTGTATTCAAGCCCCATCTCTGATATATTGGTTGTATGACCCTAAACCACAACTTCTCAATGCCCCAGGTAACTAAATCTATCAATAGCAGAGAAAGTATTCATCTGCGTTTCTCTGAAGGAATTTCCTCATTAAGATTCTCAACACCACATATTTAGAAGAAAAGCAAGGGAGGGAGGGAGGGAAGGAGAGAAGGAAGGAAGGGAAAAGAGGAAGGAAAGACTGACTCATGAGTCAAGACAATTAGATTCTAATTCCAGTTCTCCCTGAAATTAGCTAAGCAACCTTGAGTAAGACATTTCCCCTCTCTGAGTCTCAATCATCTCATGTATAAAATGAAGGAATCAAGGTTCTTAGATTTCAAAGGATATGTGAAATTGGAAAGGAACTCTCCCCTCTCATCCCTCCACATACCTTTATTTCAAAATGATTCGTTTCCTTTGTACACATACATACACACACACACACACACACACACAGAGAGAGAGAGAGAGAGAGAGAGAGAGAGAGAGAGAGAGAACTCCCAGACTAGATGAACTCCAAGGTGTTTTTCAGCTCTAGTATTCTATGATATTATGATTCTCAATCTTCTTTTGTTTTTAGAGTTCATCTCTTCAGGACTATTTCAAAGGGTCACAGTTCTAAAGCTACAATGGATGACAGAGGCAATGAATGAATGGATGAAGGGATGGATAGATGGATCTTTTTTTAGTACTTTTTGTATGTTAAGCATTGTGTTAAATTCTGAGAATACAAATACTAAAAGCAAGACAGTCCCTGCTCTTGAGGTACTTACATTTAATGGGGAAAACAACACACATTGGGGAGTGGTGGCAAAGGAGGGGTACTTGGGCTGTAAAGTCCATCATTTCTAATGATGAGTAGGGCCAAGATATATGTCATCCAGAAATAATAATGGAGTTGAAAAACCTCCCTGTTTTACAGATGAGGAAATGGAGATCCAAGAAAATTAAATGATTTGTGCCTGAGAACTCAACTAGAGAAAATAAAGGCAAATTCTTTCCTATGTTTAGTGGTAGAATTACCAATAAAACAGGTATAGTTTCTTAAGAAAGATACTGTAAGAAACAATGACAAAGTGGGTAGCAGAAATAGTGCAAACAGGAAATGTTAATAACTTGTTTGTGGGTGGATTTAAACTATTTGAAGTATTTTTGTAATAGCTTTTGAGAAAGCAAAATATGAATTCAACAGGAATCTTGCTCTGGAAGTATCTAACAGAGGTCGTCCATCCCAACTTCTTACTTCCAAGTAGGGTTGGATTATCCTCAAGCAGATGATCATTTTTTAAAATGCCCTAAATTCTTTTCATTTGATTTAAACCATCCCTAGACAATGAGTCCTGCAGTAGGAAGCCCTGCTGAGACTAAAACTGCCAAACCAAAATGCTAAAATAAGCTCAAAGGAAAGGGCTGAAAGGGGTTTATTTGTGCAAAAAAGGTAGCGTTGCCTAGTAACCTACAAGCTGAACCACGTGGTGGTCCTTGAGTTTTGCCACAGTCTTGCTGGGTGGCCTTCAACAAATCACTCAACCTCTCTGAGTTCTCATTGCTTTATTTCAGAGATGGGCTAATGTTTACTTGCTTAGCTCAGCCAAGCTGCTGGAAAGATTAGTTAATATTTATAAAGGGCTTTGAAGAGGCAGAAAGCTGATAAATGTGAAATGTTGATTCCTAGCTGACGCTATTCATTGAAGTTCATCTCAGCATTGAGAGTGTGTTTGCTAGATATCATGAAGAGTTCAGAGACTTGGAGGACTTGGGGGATTAGGTAGAGGGTAGAATTAATTTTCTTGACTTAAAAAAAGCAAGGGAGGAAGAGACAAAAAGACTAACTTTTACTTTTTTTTTTTCTGGTTTAAAAAAAAAGTAAAGAAAGTGGTATCTGATCTTCCAAGGAAAAGACTGAGAAAGGAACAAAGAAAGAGCAGCAAGCAGGACTGAATGCCTCTACATTTTTACAGATGCTGATAACAAAATCCTTACTGACACAAATAATCACCTCTAAAGTCTTAAAGCAGAATATGTACCACTGCACAAAATAATAACAATCAACAGGAATTAAATTCAGTTGGGCACAATGCCCCAAATCTCCACATTAAGATAGGTGGAGTAAGTAAAGGAAAGTTCTGGAAAGGAAGATATTGGACAGGGAGAAAGAATGGCAGAACGGCGGGGGAGGGAGAAATTTAAATTGAACAGTCTAAAATGGGGCATCAACATATATAGGTGCCATGTGACATGTGACCCAGGTCTAGCTTTCTGTAACATTTTAAAGAAGAAAACATGAGAAATAAATACCAAAGGGACTGAGGAAAGTGGAGTTAGCTTTTGAGGTTAGGAAAAAAATGAACTGGAAAGTCACAAAAAGATGACTTAAAAAAAAATTCTGACATGAAGCAGTGTGCTTTCTGGCACTGGGATGATGAGTAGTATATTAATACTCATCCCAAAGAAGAAAAGAGCTATTCTCAGTTTCTACTGTGATGTTAGTAAATAAAAACACAAAAAGCCCAAGCATCTCCAATCTTGTCTTTTACTTCCCTTGTAATTATTGTAGGATAAATGTAAGATGGCTTTAAATAATAACAATTTGCTTTTATCTGAATGACCTATGTGTTGTAATTACACTCTGGTTCCTGGTATTTTCCCAGGACGAGTGGGAGATAATATAGGATGAATTTGACTGTAAATGAAGTAGTTCTCTTCTTTGGTTACTAGGGAAGTAACTGAGTTGGTCTCTATATAACAGTGACAGTGTTATTACTTAACAGTTTATTACTTAGAAGATGTGATATATTTAGTGCTGCAGGCAAAAATGGATGTTTTAATAACACTGGGTTTTACTTAGCAGCATGAAATTGAGAAATTGCTACTGAACCTCATAATTTAAAGGCAAAGTTTTCTCTCTTCCTTTAAATATGTGGATAACAATATTCATGAAATGAGTCTATACTATACCTGTGGGCTTTGGTTTAGAGTTCTTTCATGTTTATTCCTGTGCTCACAAAGGAGTTATATTTGTTTTATTCCATTTATACATCAATAGATCCCAGTTATCTATAATATGAATACTTTTTCTAACAGTACAGAAATAATTTCAGCCATTGCCTTCTCATCCTGGGTGAATCTTGATTATCTCTATCCTTAAATCATCTACTTAGTCGGAAAACTTTCATTAGATCTTTCCTCTCCAATTTTTCTGCTTGTGCAGCCTATCAGCAAGGAGATTTTGAGTACTGACCCTAAATAAGTATATGATTTAATTATTAATAAATTATATACATGTATTACTATACTAATAATTATGTACATTCTAAAACTTTTACAAAATAAACATTTAAAAGGAAGAGAGAAAGATGAAATCATATTTTATTCTAGACTTCATAGAGAGTCATAAAAGCTTTTTGAGTTCAACATATTTAGGTTACATGTCTTATTAGAGAAAAGCTTTTAAAGCTGAGTTTTGCCTTTCTAAGTCAATTCTTTTTAAAATCAACAGCCAAAAAGCACAATCTTATCTTGTATTCTTCATGCCTTTAAATCAATTGTATATATACAAAGATGGTATATTGTACAATGTTACTATATATGTGAAAATTATTCTTATAAGGATTTTATAGAGTGAGAAACTAGGTACCTGGGTTGATCTTTTTTGGAGTAATTATATTATTTTAAAAAATAATCAGTAGATTGGGCTTATATCCCAAAGAGATATTAAAGAAAGGAAAGGGACCTGTATGTGCAAAAATGTTTGTGGCAGCCCTTTCATAGAGGCTAGAAATTGGAAATTGAATGGATGTCCATCAGTTGGAGAATGGCTGAGTAAATGATGGTATATGAATGTTATGGAATATTATTGTTGTGTAAGAAATGACCAGCCGGATGAATACAGAGAGGCTTGGAGAGACTTACATGAATTGATGCTAAGTGAAATGAGCAGAACCAGGAGATCATTATATACCTCAACAATACTGTATGAGGATCAATTCTGATGGAAGTGGTTTTCTTCGGCAATGAGAGGATCCAATTCAGTTCCAATTGATCAGTGATGAACAGAACCAGCTACACCCAGCAAAAGAACACTGGGAAATAATGTGGACCACAGCATAGCATTTGCACTCTTTCTGTTGTTGTTTGCTTGCATTTTTGTTTTTCTTCCCAGGTTATTTTTATGTTTATAAATCTGATTTTTCTTGTGCAACAAGAGAATTGTATAAATATATATATACATATATTGTATTTAAAATATACTTTAACATATTTAACATGTATGAGACTGCCTGCCATCTAGGGGAAGGGGTTGGGGGAAGGAGGGGAAAAGTTGGACAGAAGTTTTTGCAAGGGTAAATGTTGAAAAATTACCCATGCATATGTTTTGTCAATAAAAAGCTATAATAAGAATAAAAAAAATAAGCAGATACTTTGACTTCTTCTAGACATTTTGAAAATCTCTCTCTAAATGCATTCAAATTTCTTACTTTTAAGTTTTTATTTTCCTTAATCAAGTTTTGGTTTTGCTGGTCTGAAGATATTCTCTAAGAAAATTTAAGAGAATTTAGAAGTAAAATAGAATTAGGGTGTTAATATGTTATATGTTAATAGTATGCCATACAACCTAAGTGATGAACCCAAACTTTTAAGGAAGTTATGAGCTACAATATAGTCATCCATTTGGTTCAATAATTCTGATTCATTGTTGAAAACTATCTTTGCATGTATTTTGAAAATAAAAATCTATTACTAAAAAAAGAATTCTGATTCATACTTACCTTACATTGCTTGTAAGGGTTTCCAATATAAATATTCTCTTTGATGTGGGAAATTGTGATAAAATAATTCATTATTCTCTACATTTTATTTTAAAGCTTTGAACCTCCCTGTCAGAGACTACACTCTGATAAAGCATATTAGTTTTAACTTTCTTTCTGTCTCTCTTTTTCTCTATGTCTCTCTCTTTTTCCCTATCCTTGGGATGATCTCTGTTGATTGCTTCCTCCCAACTCTGTATTCTGTAAGTATATACCCAGACTAACAAATGGCTGTGTTTAACCTTGTTTATTTTTTTATTATAGCTTTTTATTGACAAAACATATGCATGGGTAATTTTTCAACAATGACCCTTGCAAAAATTTCTCTTCCAACTTTCCCCCTCTAACCTTGTTTATTTTTTAAAAGATAAACATTCAAAACAAAAGATTAATTTTTGAGAACCCAGATTTTTTTTTTTGTCTCCAGAAAAAGGTTTCGGGATCCCAGGAGGGATTTTATGGGAAGGATAGGAAATTTAGAAACACTACCTTAAAGTCTATAGTCTGGAGGGGTATCAGTGACACAGCACCTGTCTCAAAACAACTTCTAATTGGCTTACATAGCCTGTGTCCTGGTGTTCAGGCACCAGCTCATTATGGTGACTGCCTCTACCTATACTTCTGTTCTCTCAGTTTCATGCAGCTTATTAGGGCCTCTCCTTAATCCTGGTTGGCTCTTACTTGAAGTGACATAAATTAACTGCCCCACTGTCTTTTAAGGACCACATGGGCATGCGACCAATTATTTCTTGGTCAGTGGCCTGATACCCTTTCTAATTCAATCAAGAAAATTGTCTGGTCTTCAAAAGGGATGATTATAAATTTCTATGATTTTTAAATGACAGAATGAGAGTAGGAGGTGGAAGAGCTGTGTATGGAGTTGAAAGTGGTCAGAAATCCTCTCCCTTTCATTTGCTTTATCTTGCTCCAAACCTAATTTTAATCTTTAGCATGTTTCATAAAGTTCCCTGCTTCCCAGGCTTTCTTTAGTCTTCTTCCTGGGGTTATTATGACACTCTCTTTATTCAAATTTGGTTATACCTTCATTTTGATATATTTCTTTAGGTCATATTTTTGCACATGTAGCATGAAAAAAAAATCCCACAAACTAAAAGATCTCTGAAAATAACATGAAAGTTAATCCCACAGAAAGTAAACCACTTAAAATTTACAAAGGTGGATACATTCTTTTAGGGACAATCTGGAATTGATATTCTCTTATCCATAAGGAATTTATCCCTTGAAGCTTAAATGTTTTATCCTACTTAAGTTTCTTGAGGGCAGAGACTCTAACTTTTGTGTCTTAGTAAAAAAAATCTTAATAAAATGCCTTAAAGACTTAAGGAAAAGGCAGTTGATAAATGCAAACCCATAGGATAATAATGATGGTGATAATATGGGTGCTGTGAGTGGGAGTAGTGGGAAGATTATATATTCATATAATATTTTGGAGTCCTACTATGCTACAATTAAAGAGTACTATAATAGTTTATTCGATTAATTTGTTTTTCTCTTCAATGGTATTAGCACTTTCAACTTAGGCTGCTGTGTACTAGTTTATTCTTATCATTTGCTTGTTGGCTGCTAATCCATTCCTCCCCATCCCCACTATGTTGCTATTTTAGTGATGTGCCGAAAACTGATAATACCAAGGATTCTTCTAAGTATGAAGATGCAACAAAATATGATGATTTCATAGCTCCAGAGATCCACATGACATTTCTTTTGTCTAAGAAATTCGAAATAAATTTAATAGTGGTTTCGGTTTTTTTTTTTTTTTTTTTTTTGATGGGAGAATCTTTCTTAAGATCATGAAAATACTTTATTATTAATTAATGACTTCTTCCAATTTTTACATAAAAGTATAGCCTATCTCATTATATATACAGTTGGAATTGGCATTTCTGGTATTCAGCAATGAGTCATTTGATATATGTATTATCAGCTCTCAAATGAGTGAAATTTTATTGCCTTTTTTCTACCTGGTGGTCTAAGAAAAACCTTGTAATGTAAGCTATTACAATTGGAGAAAATAATCTCCAGTGCTCAACTTCTCACAAAGCATTCAATCAGGAAAGGGTACAGCTGGCACACACAAAAGGGGCACTGCCAGAGTGTGTCAATCTGTCAATTAGTTGTTAGTCAAAGAAGCAGAGAGTGGTGAAGCACCTGTCAACTTAGTTTTGGCTCTTGGCTATCACAAGAGGCATAGAATGTTAGAAAAGGAAAGGACTTTAGAGTTCCTTCTGGTGTAGACCCTTCATTTTACAGATAAAGAGACTGAGGTCAGAGAAATCAAATCACATAACAAGTTTATGATAGAGCAAAGACTATTGTTTCTTTGTGCTTGTATTAGCCTGTTTGCCATCACCTGCTGATATCTTTTCAAAAATTTTGGTTTACTGATTTTTTGATTCTATAGTCCAACTGTGATTCTGCCTTTTCTAAAACTTCTCTTAAATTTCCAATCACATTCAACTCTTTTCTATCAAGACCCACTCCAATCTGGTTTGTTCCTCCTCAAGCCTATTTCACTCTATCTTTAGAAATCTTTTCCTCATGAAAGCTCCCTTTTCCATAAACATATATTCTATTTTCAAGAAACTTCTTTATATCTTAAAATTTTTGTTTTCATATAACTTCCATCAAGCTTTAAATGAAATTAGCTTCCCTTTAAGAACAGCAAACTGTATCTATGGGTTGCCATTCTTTTAATTCCCCAAACCACTTCCAAAGGGTTAGAGATGAGACTAGCATTAACTTTAATCTCCAGACCACAGATTTATTAATTTTCATGTAAAGTATTTATGTTACCGATGTAGGTTATGTTTGTCCACAGTTCTTTCTAAATTTGGCTCACAAGGAAGTATGAATAGATATGTCTAGAATTTTATTTATTCTCTCCAAGGGAGATATTGATTCCTGCCTGGAAGTAAACAGGAGATTGGGGCTGTGAGATAAAATTGCATCTCTCTCTACTTCCCTAAATATTGCTAATCTAAGGAAAATTGTTTTTAGTTTTATGTTGCTTTTCCTAGTCACTATCCCTTAACTAGGAAAGATTGTCCCCAAGGCATAATTGAAAGATTGTCTCTTCCCACCAAATCCTGATTATGTAAGGGCCATAACAACTGTTGCATAGCTAATAAATCTATTTACCCAAGTCTATAACAAACAAAAATCAAAGCAGGTATGCTGGTGAGACTATACCATACAATATCCAAAGTGAATAAGTTCTCCCTTTGAGAACTTCTCACCTGAGAAAGTCTACAGTGACATCCAAAGGGGAAATTCCCCAAAGCCTCAAGTGAGTCGAACTGGAATTAGAAGTCTGCTTGAGGTACCAGATCTTCTACATATTAGCTTCTTCCCAGAATCTTTATCTCCTTCCAGACCCTTTTTCCTGAAAAAAGCCTGGAACCTCTTGTATCTCTTGAAGACAAAAGTCAAGGGAGGAAATTTCTTCCAACTCTAGGGTACTTGGCTCTTTGTGAAGGTAAAAAGCATTGAATAGTAGTTCCCTCCACCAAGGAAAAGAATATTATGCAAATGCTAAGAATTATACACAGATACTAGATATCATCAGAGGCCATTCAAAGTCCAACCTAGTACGGATCAAGTATCTTCTTTCTAAAAGATATCTAACAGGAAGCAATCAAGTCGTTGTTTAAATGATTTTAGTGAGGGGGGAAGGGTCATACTGATGAAGCTAGAGGGGATTTAAAGATCATATAAACTCCTTAAGCATGGTATTTCATTCTTTGAATTTTTACCCCGAACTCCTAGCATAAATCCTGGCAAAGAGTAAGCATTTAATAAACACTTGTTGATTGATTGATCATATAATTTAGCTCCCTTGTTTTAAATATGAGGAAACTCAGACACAGAGAAGTTAGTGTCTTGCTCAAAATCACAGAGCTAGTTAGTAGTAGATACAGTCATTATCCTTCAATAAATTTTTTTTTGTCCTTTGAAGCCCATGTAATCCATTCATACTACCCTCTCTCTTTTATTATGTAGTCCTTTCCAGATCATTTGCCCAACTTCCTTAATGACTTTAGCATTTGGTTCATAGTCTTCCTCTCCATTCCACTGCTCAACATCAACCTCAATATTTTAATATTTATATTGATGATCTCAAAACTGACCTCAGTTTCTTCAGCTCCAAAACCTACTTCCTCTAATCCTCTTCAATCACATAGTGACATGTTATTTCTCCAAACCTTATTATCCATGGAACAATACCATCTCAAAGATCCTGAACTTTGAAATTACACTCTCTTGGTTAGTTTCTTTTTTTTCCCTCTTCTTCTTCACTTACTCTAACACTGATCTATGATCTCATGGTAACTTCTTGTGCTCTCTCCCCCTTTTATTATTTTTATTTTTAAATTTCTATTTTCCCCAGCTGCATGTAAAAACATTTTTTGATTATACAAGTACATTCTTTTTTTTTTTTTTTTACATTTCCTTATGAATCATGCTGAAAGAGAAAAATCAGAACAAAAGGGAAAAATCACATGAGGGAAAAAAAGTGAACAAAGCACATGTTGATTTACATTTAGTCTCCATAGTTCTCTTTCTGGATACAGATGATGTTTTCCATCAAAATTTTATTGAGATTGCCTTGGATCATTGAACACTGAGAAGAATCAAATCTGTCATAGTTAATCATCACACAATCTAGGTACAATGTATTCCTGGTCTGCTTGTTTCGCTCAGCCTCAATTTATGTAAATTTTTCCAGGTCTTTCTAAAATCAGCCTGTTCATAATTCTTTAGAGAACAATAATATTTCATTACTTTCATATACCATAATTTATTCAGCCATTCTCCAATTGATGGGTATCCACTCAGTTTCCAGTTACTTATCACTACAAAAAGGGCTGCTACAAACATTTTTGCACATGTGGGTCCTTTTCCCTTTTTTATTATCTCTTTGGGATATAGGGCCAATAGAGACACTAGTGGATCAAAAGGTATGCACAGTTTTATAGCCCTTTGAGCATAGTTCCATATTGCTGTCCCGAATGGTTGGATCATTTCATAACTCCATCAACGTGTCCCAGTTTTCTCACAACCCCTACAACATTTATCATTATCTTTTTGCTCTCCTCTTTAAAAATGTTGTACATAATAGTAATTGACTGTTTCATATATCAAAAAAAGGATAATTTTGATGAGATAGCTTTAGCCACTGGGATGATCAGGAAAGATTTCTTGTAGAAAGTGATCTGGGAAGCAAACTAGCAATTCTAGGAGATAAGAGGTAAGAAGAGACTACATTCCAGGCTTGAGAGATAGATTGTGCAAAGTTGGGATACAAGTATTGTGTATGCGGAGTAGCAAGAAAACCATTTTGGCTAGACAACAGAGTGAAGGGGAGTAACATATAAATGGCTAGAAGGGTAAGTTGGACCTGAGTTATAAAGGGCTTTCCATGGAAGTATTAGGTAATCCCTGGAGTTTACTGAGCATTGTAGAATGACTTAGTCAAACTTGTATTTTAGATGAATCCTTTTGGCAGCTATATGGAGGATACCCTGGAGACAACAAAGAGTTGAGGCAAGGAGACTGATTAGGAGGATATTGTAATAGTTCCCCATTTTAACTTCAATGGCCTAAATATCTAAGATTAATCCCATGGTCTGCCACTTTAACATCTCCCTTTGGACTTTCTATAAGTAATTCCTTCTAATTCTCAGTCTGAGATCATTCTAACCACCTGATGCTTATGTCCTGCTTCCAGGCTGCAAAGCATCACTGTATCTTGTTGATGTTGCTTAGATTTTGTGGTACTTTCCCTTACAATTGAGAGAAATGTTTATTAATAACTAATGATTTAAGGGGATTCTGAATCCTCATTTTTCTGTTTTCAAGATCTTAGCCTGTGAGGATTGAGTTATACTTCTCTTCTATCTGATCCCATCCAATCTTACACGAAATCTTTAATCTAAGGTGAATTCCATTTAATCAAATTTGGGTAGAGATTTTTGTCTAATTTGCCCAAGGTTAGGAGTAGTCTGGATAAACAGATAGGCTCTCTGTCCAAGAGTGACATAATGTCATTTAGACCTTTATTGTAATATTCATTCTCTCATTAATTGTTAACCAATCAAGGTTGATTCCTACTCTCAGGACCACCTACTTTTCTAAGGGTTTATAAACTGTGAATCTGCCACCATGATTGTCTTTTGGTCTAAGAGAAATGGCCAAAGATCATCCTTTTATTAATAAACGAGCTAGCCTTATTAGTAAAATAATTAAATTACCCAGAAATTATATCTCTCAAACCTTTTTAATTGCCACATAATTTATGGCACATTCCTTCAGCTGTGTGTTAGCAGTGTTTCCACTTTACTCTTGCTGATTCCCTCATGATTGTTCCCAACATTTGTCTCTCTTCCCAAACTCTCCACCACCTCTTACTTAGGGCAATTGACTTAGTCTCCTCTTTCACTGAGAAGGCTGAGGAACCTTACAGGATTCTTTTGAGTATGTTTATTTTTCAAAACTTCTCATCATCCATTGATGGATGATGGATGATGGAATCATCTTGATTCCATTCTTTTTTCTTACAAGGATTTGAACCAGCAATCATTTTGTCTATCTTTTGCATTTTCAGTTGTTCCAATTTCCTACACACATGCTGTATACCACAATATTTTTTTTAAAGCCTTACCTGTATTCTATGAGTCTAAGACTCCCTTTTCCAACTCACACTGGTCTAGGAGATTAAGTCTTCAGAGTGGGTCTGACTACTTCTTTTCTGAGGGCTGGCTTTATGAATAGTTCTGAAATGCTAGGATTTCTTTTTATCACTACTACTTATGAGTGTCTATTCATTATGTTCCTTCTGATACAATTTACCTAGTTAACATCTTCCTAATATCAATTAACCAATTAATGTTTACAAAAGGATATTCACTTTGCAGAAATAGCAATGGCTAAAAATGCATCAATATCCTTCCAAACTGGAGTGATCAGGTGAGGCTTTGCACATTTACTTAGTCCCCAGGATGAGTGAACTCAAGGTAGATTTTGCTACAAAGCTTTCTTTCTATCAAGTTCACTTCTGGTTGTGACATTGCTGATGAACGTCACCCCCTTGCTTGATTCACATGAATAGTGTCTCAACTGTTAGGTTTCTTCACTGCCAGGCTGTCAGGCAAGTCACTCCTCAGAGTTGACTCCTTATAGACTTAGCTGCTACTGCTACCAGTTCTATTTGCTGGCAGGACCTAGGTTGGCTCTTTCAATCTTATAAATCTCATAAAGCCATAACCTGTCATGTTTTTTCTCCAATACTCACATAAAATCAAGAAAGAATAAATACAAAGAGACAAATAAATAAATAAATAAATAGATTCCATGTGTCCATGGCTGGGTGGGGAAATAAGGCAGTGGAGGCAGTGCACCATTACTGTCTTCCTTCCCCTGAAACCCCTCAGAATTCTGGCCTTTTTGTCATAATGAGGTGAGAGACAGTGCCAGAGAACCTCCATTTGAATATTTTATATTTTATAGTCATGGGGATATCTGGGATCTGAAGTAGGAAAGGAAAGGGTCCCTTCATTATATATTTCTGGTAACAGGGTCACTAGACCTCCATGTAGATTACAAGCAGGCAGAGTATACCATGCATACCTGAATACCCTAAGAACTGGGCCCTTATCTTTTATTATATGGATTATTACCTTATAATACATTCTTTTACATAATAGTTATTTGCATATCTCCCTTTCTACCAGATTTCAAGAGGAAAGGGACCTAGTTATTCAAACTTTCTATTTCCTCCAGCATAGTACTTAATATGTTGAATTAAATTGTCTTGATTCTGACTTTTCTTTCCCTTTTTCCTGTGCAATAAACAATGGACCTGGTTAATTTTTTCCTGCTTGATTTTAATAGAGGTAGAAGCAAGGAGAGGGGGCATATAATACAAAAACAGGAACACACTGAGTATTTATTCATAGGTGCATTGTCATAAGGTGCTATAACATAGATTTCTGTATTTGATGTGTTTTTTGTGATTCTGATAAAGCATCCCTTTAATCTGTGTTTTTAAAAAATTCAAAATGTTATTCAAACTAACTTCATCCAAAAGCAAGAAAGTACAACATGAGAAAGCATTAATTAAAGAAAAGATCTCCTGTTGTTCTAAAGCAAATTTGTCTCCAAAGCAAACTGCATAAATATTGATTTTTTTTCTCCCCTACAGTATGCCCCAGGTACATTGACCAATACTTCAAAAGATCTGTGATTTCATCAGAATGGCTACTTTATCCTGTGAGTCGGCTTTGCAGACAGAGCTGGTTTCTCTTTGGAAATGCTAGCAGCAGCCAGGAGCTGTCCATAGCTGAAGCTTTTTCAGAGTTAGGAGGCAGACTTGGCACCATATACTAGGGTTCAAAAGAAAATACTTACATTCATTGCATTAATCAGTCAAATTGCATTTGAACTCTGGACAAGCCCAAGAAGTTTGGATATTCCAAAGTGTTGCCTGACTTTAGAGCATGTATGTCTATTTGCCTTTTGCATCCCTATTACAGCCCTATTGCCCACTCGAACTTTTGGACTCTACACCCCTATTGCTGCCCTATTGCCCACCTGAACTTCTGGACTCTGTGTAGTGTGCCATGCTTGCTAGTTGCTCTAATAACTCCTCACCAGAATATATGTGCCCATTTCCCTGCCCACACTACAGCTTTTCTTAAAACAAAAAAGTCAACTATGAGAACTATGCTGTTTAAATTATGCTGATTCTGAAGGCCTGCCATTGACCATCTTTATCCAGGATTGTTCCAGCATGGCCAGACCTATCCCTGGACCAATCTGGGGATACAAAGGACACAACAAAGACACTGATACAAATTTCAACTGTTTCATGTCTTAGTTGATATTCTCACAAATTTCTGTGGACAAAATTGTGCAGATATCAGGAATATACTCAGACTTTTTTGAGCTTGGTGGAACTTGCCAGGCTCCACTGGTATTGGAGAATTTAGAATCACTTCTTGAGCCCTCAAAGTAAATGATTAGTGGAGAATATTTATAGAAGCATTGTACTTAACAAATGCAAAGTTATGAAATAAACAGAATTTTGTATGATAGGCAGAAAAGGAAAGTGCTTCAACAGTCATTTAGTCCAATTCCTCCATTGTGCAGATGAGGAACCTGAGGAGCAGAGGTTAACTCACATAAGGTCATCCAGGCAGAGCTGGAAAATTAACCTGTTTTCTTACTCCAAATACATTATTCTTTCTGCTGAAGTATAATGCATTTTCAATTCTTAAGCCTGATACTGTATTATAGAGAACATTGAATGAATATTGAAAAATAGAAAGCATAAAGTCATTTCCCAATTGATAAATGATCAAAGATATGGACAGACAATTTTCAGATGAAGAAGTTAAAGCCATCATTTTATATGAAAAAAAATGCTTTAAATCACTAATGATTAGGGAAATGCAAATTAAAATAACTCTGAGGTACCACCTCATATCTAAGATGTCAGGAAAAAGATGATAAATATTGGAAAGGATGTGGAAAAATTGGGACACTAATGAATTGTTGGTGGAGGTGTTAAATGATCCAACCACTCTGGAGAACAAGCTGGTACTATGTCCAAAATGTGCATACCCATTGATTCAAGAGTCACAACTGGCTCTATATCCCAAAGAAGTCATAAAAGAGGGAAAGGACCCACATGTGCAAAACTGTTTGTAGCAGTTTTTTAAAATAGTGGTAAAGAATTGGAAAATGAGTGGTTGCCCATCAATTGGAGAGTGGCTGAATAAGTTATGATATACGAAAGTAATGGAATATTATTATTCTATAAGGAATGATGAACAGGCTGATTTCAGAAAAACCTGGGGAAAAACTTGTAGAACTAATGCTGAGTGAAGTAAACAGAACCGAGAAAACATTATACATAGCAATAGCAAGAATGTGTTATGATCAAATATGGTAGACTTAGCTCTTCTCATCAATTCAGTGATCCAAGGCAATTCCAATAAATTTTGGATGGAAAATGCCTTCTGTGTCTGGAGAGAGAACTATGAAGAATGAATAAGGATTGAAGCATATTATTTTTACCTTTTTTCTTCCTTTCTCATGATTTTTCCCTTTTGTTCTGATTTTTCTCTTCCAACATAACTCATTTGGAAATATGTAAAAAATGAATATACATATATAACTTTAAAAATTAAAAAATAAATATACTTTATTAATTTGGAAAAAAGAAAATGATAAAATGTAAAATAAAAATTTTAAACATTACATAATGTATATTTAAATGTCATTGAAATTATATGATTAAGTTGCTATATGTGAACATATAGCTAAATATATACATATACATATATATCTCAGAACAACAACATGGAATAATGGATGTAGTACTGAATTGGTGTTAGCAAGCTTTGTTTTTGAATTCTTTTTCTGACATTATGTGGGACCACTGGCAAATCACTGAAATCACATTTTCGAAGCTTTTAATTTCCTTGGTCCACAAAATGGGGATAGCATTACCTAGCTCATAAGGTTGTCCCAAGGCTGAAAGGAAGAAATATAAATAAGTTTTCTTTGCAAACATTAAAATAACTAATTAAATGTCAGTTAATAAATCTGCGTGTGTATTAACACATACCCATACACACACACACACACACACACACACACACACACACACATTCAGTTAACTTTTCTACAAAATGGAACCATGCAAGACAACTTAAATTACCTATTAAAATAACCTGACAAAAATTTCTTTAGGATACAGAATATTTCATGTCTTCTTTTGAGTATATTTTATCATAACTATGCTCAATTGTAAGTTTTTTTGCTTCCTTGGAACTGTATTCCCCCTAATAATTTTCTTTTTCTGGTTGGAATTCATATTGATATAGAAGGCGAGTGGCCTTTGTCTTTTTACCTTTAGATTTCTTTCTAGGAATGATTTATTGTCTAGCTTACCATAAATAAATTAATGTAGCAGTTCACAAAATGACACCTTGGAGGCTAAAATTTTATTGCACCTCTGAAGCCTGGAAAGGATCTGATCATTGCTCTTATAACTTAGTACTTCTTGCCAGCTCTAAACAAAATCACCTCCACTTTTCTTTTATTGTTTTCTTTTCTTCTCTTTCCTCCTTCCCCACAAACACCCAGGGGCTTCAGAATGAGAATGTCTCCTCTCACTCAATCTGATAAAATAATCCATACTAAAATTTGAATAAAACAGTGTAGAAATGTAACAGATTAATATATTGTGTCTCTCAGAAGTATTTATATTTAAGAGTATAGTATGGAAAATTTTTAGATATATGACCTTCAAATCACAGTGTCGTCTCAGACAGTATGGGACAGGTTTGAGTGAAAAAAAATTTTTTTTTATGGTGTTCTGCAGAAGTCCTTATAAACAGCTAGGGGGCATGTCAAAGCCTGATCTTAAATATGTTAACACCTCTAATAGGACTTCCTCATGTCTAATTTTTGGAGCTTTGAGAGCTTTTCTTAGCTCTCTTTTAGCTTTTCTTATTATGATTTCACAATTTGGTTAATTTAAAATATTTTATTTTACATTTGGATTTTTAAAAAGATGGAAGAGGTCAGGAAGCATAAGACATAGAGAAAACTCTTTAGATGGATATTATTATTTGAGAGTAAATATAGAATCATTTTTGTAAGGCAACATCATGCTAATGACTAATAACTATATCACTTTGAATGAATGAATTAAAAGGCATTTATGAAACACTTGCCATGTAACTGAGTTAAATATTGGGATATAAATACAAAAAGCAAAATGTTCTCTCTCCCTAAAGAAGTTATATTCTAATAGGAGAGGACAACATATATAGAGGAATGATAGTCAGAGAAGGTTTCCCAGAAGTCACAGGGAGGTTGAGCTAAGTCACAGAACAAATAATCAATTGACCCATCCTTTGATTTGATGATTGTTCTTAAAGCTAGATATGGAAAGGGAAAAGTGGTGAAAAAGACAGATTGATGTGGTGCAAAACTGTCTGGAAAGTAAAGATGTGATGGGTCTGGGTGAAGTGAAATCTCCCCAATCAGAGGGCCAGGATCCTGCAGAAGTTATGGAATTCAAACCTCTTATTTTAGAGATGAAGAAACTATAGCCCCCAGATGGCCTGTGATTTGCCTAAATCACTCTGGTTGTTATTTGAATCAAAATCATCTAATTCCAACTTCTGGATTTTCTCACCTTTTGTAAAGTAAAAGTTATACTTAAGAATTACAATGTCTGCTCTATTTTTCTCAAGAGAAATCTGAAATCCTGCCAAGTGCTTCAATTTGAGAAAGATAAACTTAAACTATGAATAATAATTAATCAAAGCACTAATAAATATTAATGAGTTAATACTTTGAGGGAATGAATGTCAAATCGGTGTGTTGATGAAAAATCAAACAATATTCAGTAACATATAAAAGCCCCAAACTAAAAGTTTTTTCATTTAAATTTTTTTCTTTCAAGTTTAATAAACTTTGTGTTCTAAAAACAAGATTTTTCTCTCCTCATCAAAGAGTTTGGTTGATATACTGTTGAACTATTTACTATGGCTTAGCCTAAAATATAAGTCTATTGGCTTATTGAAAGATGAATCTTCAGCCAAATAAAATGAAGAGAATAGTATAATTTAATTTCTCCTAAGAAACATCTGTGGCTAAACTGAGAAATACAAATGTAAGGGAAAACTACTATGGGAATTGTTTTCTGTCCTCAAACATACTTCATGATACTTGCAATGATGTTTATGTCAGACTTCATGACATTTCATGATGTCTAGCCTAGAATTAAATGGAGTGAGGTAGGATATTAAGAAAGTTTTAATTAACCATAAAACAAAACTATTTTAACTTAAAAAAAAAAACCTACCACAGCACCTTGCATGATATACCATTTAGAATCCTAAAGTATGAATGAGTGATAAGTAGGTAATAATAATTTTAAAAATTAAGTCTGATCATGTTGCTTCCCCATTCTAGACACTTCTGGGGCTCCTATTGCTTCTAGGGAAATTTTTCAGCTTGGTTTTTAAAGCCTGTAACAAACTCACTTTAGCCTACCTTTCTAAGATCACTCCATATTGTTTCTTTTATATATACTTTATATTGTAAACAACTTGGCTTACTGGCTATTCCTCCACTCTTGTTATTCTATGTTCTGCCTTTATATCTTTTCATAAGCTCTCTGTGTTTACACTTTACTCTTTCTTCTCCTCTATCATTTAAGATTCATAGTTTCTTTTTCTTGTAAAAGATAGCTTTGTGATACCTTTTATATTACTATTAGTCATTTCTGGGTGTGTATATGTGGGTACCTTTCCTTTCTCCCCTTAGACTTCTTGGTGACAAAAATAATTAAACAAAAACACACAATAAAGTGAAAGCATCTGATAATATATGCTAAATTCTGTCCTATCTTTTTGCTCTAAAGAGGAAAATAGATTTCATTTTCTGTTCTCCAATCCCTTCACTGGTTTTTCAATTATTCAGAATTTGTTGTAATCATTGTGTGTGTATATATATATATATATTTGGTTTTGTTTACTTTGCTCTGTATCTGTTCATACAAAATTTCCAAGTTTCTCTGAATTTCTTATAATTTTCACTCAATTCTTACTGAACAAAAAAATTCCATTAAATTCATATACCAAAATTTTGCAGCCATTCTCCAATTGATAGACACCCCAAATCCTTAGTTTTCTTTAAGATCCAGGTTATATGACACTCCCAACAAGATCCCTTTTCTTATCTATTTAGTTCTCTCTCCCTCCTTAAATTACCATGTATATATTGCTTTATTTATCTGTGGCTCCCCAGCAGTAGATTAGAAACCCCTTGAGGACAAAGTCTGATTTGGGGGGGGGGGTTGTTTGTATTTTCACCATTTAACATAATAAGAGTATAATTAATATTTATTGGATTGGATTCAATGTTCCTTCTATCATTCTTGAAATATGGATTTGTAATGGGATTACACTTAGCTGTTCACCTGCTAGGCTTCTACCTGACAGTGGTTACCAAGCTTTATTTCACAATTCTGACTCTCAGAGATATTGCAGTGCATTGCATTTCAACAAAAATATCTCTGCAAATTGTTTCAGCCATCAGAAATTACTAGCTCAGTTGACTTTAGGGAAAAACACTTACACATTCTGGCATAAACAGGGCAACTAAGCAGGCTGTCAGGGTGTGTTGCTACTTCATTTCCAAATTAAGCGAGAATTTTCTAAATTTCATCTGAATTCCCAGATCTTTTAAAGTAATGATGAATTCTTGCCTCTGAGATTTCTGGGCTATAAAGCTTTGAAAAGAAAATTTAAAGAGAGAGAGAGAAGTTTACGCCTTGCTTATGAAAGAACTAGACTTTCTGGGATAGTTGCATCTATTTAGGGGCTATGGAAATACATAGAGCACTCTATAGGAGAAAGAAAGAAAAAGAAAGAAGTGTGTGAAGCGATTAAGGAAAATTTGCTACCAATTATGCTTTCACCACTGAAGCCAGGACCTGAATTTGACTCAGCACAAATGAAAAAATGAAATCTTTCATAAGGGTTACTTTCATCTTAAGATGTGATTTAATAGAACATTTGGTATTTTGAATGTAGCCTTTAACATACCAGTAAGAAGAAGCAGCTTAATTTTATTTGTTTTCATTTGCTTCCATTTTGTTTGGGGTATCAATAATACCATAGCCCATGACAGGCAGCTGATCTCTAGGAGAGACTGCAGCCAAATAGAAAATCCAAGCCAAGCTGTGAACTTTAGTCCTCACATTTATAAATTGCTCATCTCTGACACAGACAATACCATCCCTTGTGTTGACATCTTAAGGAAAAAAACTGGGACAAATTTTTATGTGGGGATGGTAATGACAATACACTCTAAGATTCACTTTCTTATTAATGCAGGATTTGTGCTATTGCACCATGAAAGACAACTGTGTGTTTACTGAAAACAGTGCCATATTCATTGTGCAGTGCCCTGGAAAAGTACAAGATCATTCCAAAACCCCAATCATGGGGGAGGGTGTATGGATTGGAGGCTCTTTGGAGAATATGAACTCTCCTCCATACCAGTATCCCGTTTGTGGTTATTTCATTGCCAAATTCAGTTTTTTTTTTCTAACTTCTGGTCCTTTTGACCTTTTTTGCAGCTATGACACTGCTTTAACCTGTCTCCTCCTTTAACTCCTAGGACAATGCATTATGCTCTATGCTCTGAATCCAATTTCTCTGTGTCCTTTTTGGTGACTCTTCTTTCTTCTGCCTAATTAAATCTAGGATGTTGTCTTAGGTTCTGTCCTCAGCCCTCTGTATTTTGCTCTTTATGCCCTATTCTTGATATCTTCCACAGCTTAATGTGAATGAATCCCAGGTCTAGAATTAGCCTCTTTCCAGAGTTGTTCTACATCTCCAACTACCTGCTGGTTGTTTCCACCTAGATGGCCTGTTGGCACTCTGAATCTAACATACCTTAAACTGAATTCATCATCTGTTTCTTGAAGCAACTTTTACATTTCACTTTCCTATGTCTATTCTTTTTTTAAAAAAATAAAGTTGTATTGATATAATTTTGTTTGTATATTATCTATATTTTCCAATGGATTTCTTCCCTTCCCTTCACCTCAAAAGCAATCTCTTATTACAAAGGGAAAAAAAAAATTAGTAAAACGAACCAACATACTGAAAAGGTCTGATATTATATTCAGTATTCCAGACTTGTAGTACCTTGTTTCTGCAAAGAAGCAAAAGAGGCAAAGCTTGATCTTTATAATTTCACAAAATTTAGTTTCAATATCTTTATTGTTTTTTCCATTTATGTTGCTATATCACAGTGCCTGGAACACAGTAAATACTTAATAAATGCTCTATCTATTCATCCATTAATAGCCTTTATATATATTTTTTCCTAGTTCTTGTTACTTTATATTGAAAAAACACCCATCATGGGACATTTCTTTTGTCACTGTTTCTTGCACATGCCAGCAGTAGTCTCGCAGGATCAAATAATATAGACATTTTAGCCACTTTCTTAGCATAATTCGATATTGCTTTCCAGAATGATTGGATAAAGTTACAGCTGCTCCAACAAGACATGAGTTGCTGTCTTTTCATAGGCCCTTAAACATTTACTATTTTTATCTTTTGTTGATTTGGTTGGTTTGCTAGAAATCTCTGTTATTTTAATTTTCATTTGCCTTATCATTAGTGATAAGAATTTTTCTTTATAAAGCTTTTTATTTTTCAAAACATATGCATGAACAATTTTTCAACATTAGCCCTTGCAAAACCTTGTGTTCCAATTTTTCTCCCCTTCTTCCATCCCCTCCTCTAGATGTCAAGTAGTTCACTATATGTTAAACATGGTAGATATATGTACAATATATGCATACATATTTATATAATTATCTTGCCACAAAAGAAAAATCAAGTGATTTGTGTTATGGGCCAGAACTCTGAAACAAGGATTCTTACAAGGTACCTAGTCAGTGGAATTGATAGAGACAATGGTTGTTTAGCAGGGTGCTTAACAGTTCTCTAGTTCAGTACATGTACTTAGTACTTAATATAGTTCCACAAGATTCACACCTATGATAAGAGAGCATATAAGCTCGGACAAACTTAGGGAAAGACAGAACTGGGAGACAGAGAATGTGATGGCAGTCCTCCTGCCTCCCCCACAGAAACCAAGACACATTCAGGAGGACCTCAACAAGTCTTCACAAAGGACTGGCAGTAGGAGCTCAAGCTCTAGGAACCAAGGAGAGAGATAGGCCTCTAAGGAAGCTAACCAGGCCCCAGGAAAGGAGACAAGACTTGGAAAGAGACAATAAAGGATTTGGAATTTAAGCCCTGGTTATTCTTGTGGTGATTATTGAACTGAAACGAAGGCTGCCCCCAGAGACCCTAAGAAACTGAACTAACAGAGAACATTACATTTTGGCAACTGAACATGGGACCAAGAACCTTCATCTGGACCCAGAAATTAGGGTGAGTACAAGAAGGAAACTTTGTAAATGGCTAAAGTGGTGTTCCAATTAAAATGGGACAAATGTTTAAAAAGGAAATTTCTCCACTGAAAGGGAAATGTGTCGAAAGCTTAGTCAGACTGATAAAAAATCAAGGTTTGAATGTAACTTGGAAGCAGATCATTAAACTTTTAGAAACAGTACAGTACACATCTCCTTGGTTCTCTAAGGAAAAGGAATTAAATCCAGATGGGTGGAAATTACTAGGAGAACAACTATGTCAATTCTACAATGATAATAGCCCTGACTCAATTTTCTTTTTTTTTTTAATATTTTATTTTATTTTATTTAATAATAACTTTATATTGACAGAATCCATATATTGACAGCCAGGGTAATTTTTTTTACAACATTATCCTTTACACTCGTTTCTGTTCCAATTTTTCCCCTCTCTCCCTCCACCCCCTCCCTTAGATGGTAAGCAGTCCTATATATGTTAGATATGTTACAGTATATCCTAGATACAATATATGTTTGCAGAACTGAACCGTTCTCTTGTTGCACAGGGAGAATTGGATTCAGAAGGTAAAAATAACCCAGGAAAAAAAACAAAGATGCAGATAGTTCGCATTCGTTTCCCAGTGTTCTTTCTTTGGGTGTAGCTGCTTCTGTCCATCATTTATCAATTGAAGCTCAATTAGGTCTCTTTGTCAAAGAAATCCACTTCCATCAGAATACATCCTCATACAATATAATTGTCGAAGTGTATAATGATCTCCTGGTTCTGCTCATTTCACTTAGCATCAGTTCATGTAAGTCTCGCCAGTCCTCTCTGTATTCATCCTGCTGGACATTTCTTACAGAACAATAATATTCCATAACATTCATATACCACAATTTACCCAGCCATTCTCCAACTGATGGGCATCCATTCAATTTCCAGTTTCTAGCCACTACAAACAGGGCTGCCACAAACATTTTGGCACATACAGGTCCCTTTCCCTTCTTTAGTATTTCTTTGGGATATAAGCCCAATAGAAACACTGCTGGATCATCTGACTCAATTTTCAAAGAAACACTTTATGCATATAACTTAATACAACTGGATTTAAGAAATTATATAAGTATTAGAATAAGGAAAAAGAAGAAAGAGCGGAGGGGGAGGATCCAGATAAACTAGGTGAAAAGGATGAAGAATTGGACAAAAAAGGAGTTAAGTACAATTCTGAGTGTGGTGCTTCACAGCAGGAGCTATTAGGGCATCCCCTGAGTTTCCTTCCTCAATTCACCCTTCATGGATGGAAGGAGAAGGAGGAGGGGGAGGGGCAGTAACACAATCAGCACCACCTATGAAGCAGCCTATGACAAGATTACAAAAGGCACTAGTTAAAGCCAAAAAGAGAGAGAGAGAGAGAGAGAGAGAGAGAGAGAGAGAGAGAGAGAGAGAGAGGCTATATCTGATTTAATAAATGCATACCCTGTGATTGAAGAGCTTGACTCTTCAGGTCAACAAAGGTGAAGATACACACTCCTTTTGATCTAGAAAAAATTAAGGATTTGAAAAAGGGTTGCACTCTTTATGGAGCTACATCATCTTATGTTACTAGAGAAATTGGCTTATGAAATCTTAACTGCTAGTGATTGGAAATCCATAGCAAGGACATGTTTAGAGCCTGGACAAAACTTGTTGTGGCTTTTGGAGTATAGTGAATTATTCAGGATACAAGCCCAATGAAATAGGCAAACTGGAGTTATATACAAGTCAACTTTGACCAACTAGCAGGTGAAGGTCAGAGTGCAGACAATCAGGACAGATTAATTATCCCATAACAGTGTATGAACAAATTGCTACTGTTGCTATAAAAGCTTGGGGTACCCTCCCAGGGAAAGATCAAGGGGAAGCTTTCACAAAAATAGAGCAAGGTCCCAATGAACCCTTTGCTGATTTTGTGGGATGTCTGCAAACAGCTGTCACAAGAACCATTGGAGAAAATGCAGCTTCAAGAATAATGATCAGCTGGCTAAGGAAAATGCCAATAAGGTTTATAAAAGAATTATATGGGGACTACACAAAGATGCTCCTTTAGAGGAGATCATAAGATGCTGTGCCACAGTGGGCACAAATGCCTATTATATCCAGATTATGATGAACATGGGAAGACAGGGTCCCTGTTGGCAAGGGACTTCTAGAGAAACTTGTTGATGTTTTCAGTGTGGAAAAATAGAACATCTGAGAGCTCAATGTAGGCAAAGAGATAAAGTGAGAGGACAGGGTGAGAGAAAACCCAAAACCCCATGTCCAAAATGCAACTGAGGCTTCCATTGGGCCTCAGACTGTAGAGTGACCCAGGGAAATGAGAGGCAGGGCCCAGCTCCAAGATATCATACAAAAGACAGGTGGGGCATGATGGCAGCTGAGTTTACACCCAGAGAGTCTTTAGAAGGTCAGGTCTCTGATGTGATCAATCAGCCAAAAAGCAATCAGATGGGAGAAAGAGATTACAACTGGGGGAGAATACAGCTTTCTTAACCCAACAAAAGGGCAGTGTCCAGTGCGAGCAGCTCCAATGTAATTGCCAGATGATGAGGAGAAATCTAGAAAGTGGTGAATGGAAGGGACCAGATAGGTTTACTGCTTGGGAGAAAGGTTTGCTTGTATCTCTACAGATAGAGAAGGAAACAGATGGGTGCTAACAAGCACCTGGAGAGAGACAGAAAAAGAGAAAAACCTCAAAACAAAGGAGAAGATCTAAAAAATCTGACACTGAAAGAACATGGCTGATAATGACACTGTTACACAATTTTAAAACCAGCAGGAATCATTGGATTCCTTGAGATAAAAAATTGTTGATAAGACTATTGCAGAACTTCAAAATCCACATGAATCATTGGATTCCTGGCACATAAACTAATGGACAATAGATTTCCTTTTGGATTATTTCTAGAACTTATGGACATGTATAATTCCTCATGTTGATTCATGTTATTTGTCACATCACTACTAGCCTGTGTTATGTTACTATGTGCTTATGTAATTTATGTAATTATATGTAATACCTACCATATTGATGGATTTATATATACCTGTTTTAAGAGTGAAACCCTTCAGAAACCCACTAACCTGATTTGATTTCCCATTTCTTTTGGTATTTTCATCTCCCTTCCTGAGAGGTCAAGGAGGGTGTGATCACCTTCTTTCATGTTATTTTCACCCCTTTTTTGAGCAGTCAGGGAAGGTGTGATCATCTCCTTTTTTTGGAGTTCTCACCTCCTTGAGAAGTCAGGGAGGTCATGACCACCTATGTTCTAAAAACAAAAGAAAGTGGGAGATGTTATGGGCCACAACTCTGAAGCAAGGATTCTTACAAGGTACTAACTTAATGGAATTGATAGAGACAATGGTTGTTTAGCAGAGTGCTTAACAGTTCTCTAGTTCAGTACATGTACTTAGTACTTAATATAGTTCCACAAAATTCACACCTATGATAAGAGAGCATATAAGCTTGGACAAACTCAGGGAAAGAGAGAACTGGGAGACAGAGACCATGGTGGTGATCCTCCTGCCTCCCCCACAGAAACCAAGACATATTCAGGAGAACTTCAAGAAGCTGGCAGAGACAGAGAACACAAAGGACTGGCAGCAGGAGTTCAAGCTCTCGGAGCCAAGGAGAGGAATAGGCCGCTAAGGAAGCTAACCAGGCCCCAGGAAAGGAGACAAGACTTGGAAAGAGACAATAAAGGATTTGGACTTTAACCCCTGGTTACTCTTGTGGTGATTACTGAACTGAAACGAAGGCTTCCCCCAGAGACCCCAAGAAACCTAACAGAGAACATTACAGATTTGGAACTTTTAAAAAATAAAATTCTTTTGAGAACCATTTGTTCATATCCTTTGACTACTTATTGGTAGAGAACTGGTTTGCATAAATTTGTAAAATTTGAGGTTTTCCTCAGAAGTTGACACACATTGTCGGGTTTGCTTTGGACCTAAGGGAAGAAGATGGAACAGGGCTGAAGAGTTGCAAGAAGCTAATTCTACTTGATTTGCTCTCCTGAGCTACATGTACAGTGCTGCAAAGTTCGAGATGTTTAATCTCAGGGTACAGGCTGGAATAGGTGGAATATAAAATTGAGGTCATCATATACTGATCTTCTCATTGTTTTCCTATCATCTGCTCCGATGAGTTCTTCATTGGTTTTCAGCATCTTTTCTACACTGTCCATTTTGCTAAATGTTGGAGGGCATGTGGGAAAACTGGGACACTAATACATTGTTGGTGGAATTGTGAACTGAATCCAACCATTATAGAGAACAGTATGGAACTATGCCCAAAAGACTATCAAACTTTGATTCAGAAGTGTTTCTACTGGGCCTGTAAAACAAAGAGATCTTAAAAGAGGGAAAGGGACCCACGTGTGCAAAATTGTTTGTGGCAGCCCTCTTTGTAGTGGCAAGAAACTGGAAACTGAGTAGATGCCCATCACTTGGAGAATGGCTGAATAAGTTATGGTTTATGAATGCTATGGAATATTATTGTTCTATAAGAAATAATCAGCAGAATGATTTCAGAAAGGTCTGGAGAGACTTACAGGAACTAATGTTGAGTGAAGTGAATGAAAACAGGAGACCATTATACATAACAACAGCAAGATTATATGATGATCAATTCTGATGGACATGGCTCTCCTCAACAATGAAGTAATTCAAGCCAATTCCAATGGACTTGTGATGGAGTCATTTGTACCCAGAGAGAGGGAAGTGAGGAGTGAATGTGAATCACAACATAGTATTTTTACCTTTTTTGTTTTGTTTGCTTGCTTTTTTTTTCTTTCTTTCTTTCCATTTTGATCTGCTTTTTCTTGCATAGCATGATTAATGTGGAACTCTGTATAGAAGAATTGTACATGTTTAGCATAGATTACTTGCTGTCTAAGGGAGGGAATGTAAGGAAGGGAGGGAGAAAAAAATTGGAACACAAGGTTTTTCAAGGGTGAATGTTGAAAACTATACATTTATTTTGAAAATAAAAGTTAAAAAAAAGTATGTGGATTCAAATCTTTGATTTGCTCCTTCCATTGGTTAGTCATCTCTCTATCTCTTATCTTTATACTTGGCTAATCATTATTAATCCTTTGTGTAATAAGGGACCAAGTGTGATGTCAATGGTTTCTTCATCTACAAAATAAGGTGAATGGATTCAATTTCTAAATCCATAAGCCTATGAATTGGTGTAAATGATGACTCTACTATTTACTGTCTGTGTGAGCTTGAACAAATCTTATAACTTCCTTATTAGGTCTGTTTACTTACCTGTAAAAGAACAGATGATTTTTTCTGGATCTAAGTCTTATGAACTTTAAGACAATAAAAAATTTATTTTATTTGGAGTGTGAGATAATGAGAGAGTGAGTAGATTTTTAGACATAGCTATGTATATAAACCCTGAATAGTAAGGTCTGTAATTTATTCAAATGAAAAGAACAAGACTTAAAAAGAAAGGAAAATGAAATTTCTTCCTTGATTTCATTACTTACTCATTTAGGATATATAAGGCCTGTACACCTTTCTCTCCTTTGGTTCCTTACATTTGAATAATGGAACATTCAATTGAACATATGTTCATTAAGGAACTTTAGTATGAAGGGATGAATGAAAAACACTTTGGCAGTTTTTGATACATATACCAGTGAAAACAGTGATATAAAAAAGCAGGTTAAAAGTGAGTAGCCATTACCCTCAAAAAACTTACATTCTTATCCTGGAAGACAACACAAGTAAAGAAAGGAGTGGTAGTAGGGGTGTTTTAGTCAAATGAAGTCAAAGTGATGGTAAATAGAACTATAGGACAATCAATCAATTAACACTCATTTCTCTTTCTAGAAGTAATGTTTCTATTTATTTAGTTACTCTGTCTAGAGCAAGAGACAGAAGGATTGGGCTTTTGTGGGGCAGCTGAGGAGATGGCAAAATGAGTAGGATAAGCTGGATGGATATGTTATCAAGAATAGCTTAGGGGTTCCCTAGAGTTAAAGAGTTCAGAAAGTTGGTATTTAGTCCAGTCAAAATAATTTGTTCCAAAGTTGAGTTAATTCACTTTCCCAGAGACTAAGGCATGAATTTTGAAGGCCTTATGTTGCAGATAGTACTGATCCAAGTGTGAGGAAATAGAATAGTGGCAAAAAAAATGGTTATATGACTCAGAGGGATGGTTGGATATTTGGATGATCTAAGGGGGTCTGCCTGGATATAAAGGGATAAGTAAGTTTTTACAGTCTCAGTTCTCAACCAAAACAATTTGATAAGACAAATGAGTGCTAGATATGTCATGACCTTAGCTATAATAGGTTTTTTGAAGAATGAAAGTTTGAAAACTATGACACAACCCCTAGAGGAAAAAAGTTTTATATAAGTACAAAATATAGTGATGTGTCTATTAATGTTGTCTTAATATGATCTGTTTATTATTCATTGTTGAAAAATGATTATTATCTATTATGTGGGCACTTGGTTGTCATAGGTTAATTAGGAGAATTCCATAATTAAACAGTAATTATAACTCCCCCTAAATACCTCCACGGTAGATTATTTTAGCAAACGCTAAACATACTTTAGTATGTTCCACATTTAGGGATTCTTGTAAAGCATATTTCAAGAGAATTCAAAGCTATGTTATAAGTGGTCTTTGTTTATTTCCCCTTTGTCTGTTTTAGTGATCTATGTCCTTTCTTGACTGTGTAATGCCTACAACATTATGGTTGTTATTGTTATTTGATTAGCATCATTAACTGGCTGCCTAGATATTATCCAGAATATAGAATTTTTCACATTTCCTATATTTACTAAATGATTGATCATATTTCACTTTGTTCATGGTGGAGTCCAATGTGGAAGAAATAGAATGGATTAGAAAATGATCTCCTTTCAAGCATATAATTTTTATTATTTAATTTGCAATTTGGATATAAAATTATTATGTTGTAGATCAGGTGTGTCAGACTCAAATAGAAACAGATCTCTGTGGGCAGTATATTGAATTAGAAACCCACAAATTAACATTATCTAGCTTGTATTGTATTTTTATTTGTTAAACATTTCCCAATTACTTTTTAATTTGGTTCTGGCTATACTTAGGGAGATTTGAAGCCATTGAACTATGCATTTAACATCTGATATATAGCTTATTATTCATGGAAAAAATTTAATAATTTCATTCAGTTTTCACTTTTTTATTCTTTCTTCTCTTCATTGGGTATAATGTCCCAGTTGTAAATTTTTTTTAGTATTAATATATAAAACAAACCTGTTGATCTTTTCTCCTATTAAAAAATTCTTTTCATTGATGACAGATTTTTTTAAAAATAAAACAAAATTTCAGATACTTTAAAAACTATTGTCTGAATATAACTTTCTCTTCCAATGATTCTCTTTGTGTGTGTGTCTTTCTTTCTAACAAGTTAACTGGGAATTTTTTTCTTCCAGTACTTTGGTTTCATTGTTAACCATAAATCAACATCTACTAATAGTATTTAGACTTACACAGAGCAGGGAAACTATAAATATGAACTTTCCCACACTACTATCCATTCGTGCTCTTTGTCTGATTCTAGTCCATCATGAATTGATTTAACAGTGAGGTTTTTATACTTCTAAGAATCAGAGACAGAGTCGATCATGATTCCAGTGAGGCCACATTAATTTTTAAATGCCAACCTTCACAACAGAGGAAAGGTATAATTAGATAGTAATTGCATATTCTGTACAAAGTTTGAGGCAATAAACATCTCCTAGTGCCAGGTTAGGAGATTATCCAACTGATTTCACAACAAAGGCCACATAATGTGTTCTATTCCACCTCAGTGGAAAAGTTTATTTATTTATTTTTTCTATAAAAAGGATTATGTGATCCCCAAAAGGCCAAATTGAATTTCAAACCTGGAGTTTGATTTTAATTAAGGAATCATACATCCATGTTTTATAAATCCAACAGGCACAGTGTGGCTTAGTTGGCAGGTAGGTATTATCTAAGTAATTGGGCCAACACAATCTGGAGTGAAATATAATAACAGTGTACCTGTGGAGACTGAATGTAGCTCAATTTATATCAGGATCCATCCTTCTAGGTGCCATTCAAATAAAGTGGATATTGTCTCTGGTGTCAGGAATGAAACTTATCTTCTCCCCCTTTTTTCCTTGCTATTGACAATGTATTCTACAAATTCCTAAGACCACCAGCAAAAAACATAAAATTAAATTTAAAAAGACTTCACATTCTGCCCCAGTTTAAAATCTGGCTTGCCTGCGCTTATTTTGGGATTGTAAGATGAAAAGTGAAAAACAAGTAGGGGCAGCAGAACTATTGAGAATCTTGCAGTGATGTTATTTTTGTTTACTTATAGTATCAAGTACCAAGAAAGAGACTTGCTCTTTTGAAAATTTACGTGAAGACTTCTAGTGAAGTAGATGGAGTCTAGTATTTTTCAAAGTAGTCCATTTTACTTATTAAGATTAATCCATGTTTATAAAGGACTTTGAGGATTACAAAGCATCTTTATATGCCTTATCTCATTTAAATCTTATAATAAATCTCGGAGGTAGATGCCTTGAGACCACGTAGTCTCAATTTCACAAGTGAGGAAACTGAAGCTTAAATGACTTGAAAAGTTGGTATCAAGAGGTAAGCTGCAAATCCAGATCTTTCTGATCCCAGTTACAATATTCTATACACAATATCTAATGCCTTGGTAAGAAATTGTCTGTACTTTACGCATGGTTTCTAAAACTATGAGTTTTATTTTGGGCTCACTCTTGTATTTTTGTTTCCTGTGAATAATTTGTATTGTAATTGCTATTTTTCCTGTGTTGTAGCTCCAACTCCCTAGAATGTCTAGCTTGGTAGAGCCATGCAGGAAATTTTCTCCCTCCTATCATTTTAGCTTCAAGCTCTCTTGATCAGAGTTTTTTGGTAAGAAGACAAATAACTATATTTTTAAAAATTGGTTCTTGTTAGGTATACTTCGTCCCTGATCAAGAGTCTATTATTACTACATTTTTAACTATGGTGTAAAGATCCAATTCCATTCTCTGACATGATCTTCTTTGTCAGCTGTTTATTTCCAAAATCTATCTTTCTCTTCTGAAGTGCTCATTTTTAGATGGTAGCTACGATAAAAGCATAAACTGTGATCCTAAAATCTTTGGTCTCATGCCCCAAAAGTCATAATGCCTAGGGATACTTTCTAGGGATGTTTTGACAGCATAATTAATCCTCATGTGAATCTCTCAAAGCTCTTGGTAGTCTTTAGGCTTGACAAGATATAGAAGATTCCTCACAGCTGGGTGGTGCAGTGAATAGAGCACCAGCCCTGAATTCAGAAGGACCTGAGTTCAAGTATGACCTCAGACACTTAACACTTCCTAGATGTATGACCCTGAGCAAGTCTCTTAACCCCAAATGCCTCAAGGAAAAAAAAAAAAAGGGAGAGTCTCTGTCATGTAATAGATTTGGCCCCAGAACTACAGTTGACCTTGTTGGTGATGTGGAATAAAGCAATCACTAACCCCCATAACTCAGATGTTGTTATTTTCACCATTATTGGATGTCTTCCCTTCTGAGGTCACCTACAGGTCCACAACATCATTCTTTAAAATGCAAGAAGCTGCTTTCTCCTAAGAAGTTCTAGCTCCCTTTATCTCTGGGAGAGCCTCATGCTTAGTTCCAAGTATTTAATGAGGCTTCTTTCCTTTCTTTGAGTTATATTCTTCTATTCTCTGACTTCTATTTTTCATTTTCTTTCCCCTTTCCCTTTTGAACTATTTCTTCCTTCAAGGAGCATTTCATTCTTTCTGATTAATTGGAGAATAGAGAGTCTCTGTGCAATTAACATTGCAATTATTTAGCAGTAGCTCAAGACCAAGCATCCCAAACTTTATGTAAGCAAAATTCCTAGGGCAGCATTCATCAGTTCTGGAGAGCAGTCCTGGAGCTGGGCCCCTTCCAATGCCCCAAATGCCCTGGGCTCTTCTAGTGCACATGTGCTGTCTCAGGATCAGGGTTCCTAACCAAGACACATTTGTCCTGGTTGAGTGGTTCCCAGAAGGTACCCAGGGCACACGTGACACCAAAAGTGGCCTACTCCAGACATACCTTATAGAAGGGATAAAATTTATTGTATTCCCCATATTCTTCATAGTCTCTATGAGTGAGAACTCTTGTTATTCTTATTGGTAGCTACCATGGTTAACGCTTATAACTGTCGATCATTTCCCTTCCTCTCACTGGGAGGTTAAAGAGAGTTTCTGTTTCCCTTCCAAACCAGAATGTGTGCCAACTTTCAAAGTCATGGGTATTCTGCTTTTGGCCAGATTCTTGTCTATGTTTAAGTCCTGCATGTCTTCAACATAGGATTGCAGAAAAGATTTGTGGAGTGTGTAGGGGAATTAGAACATCCCTTTTCCTTTCCTATCATCGAATAGTATCATCAAAACACTCTTTGGGTGTCTTGGGTGGTCTTCTACAGCAGGTTTTTACTAACTGCATTTCTATTAAAGATACTTGGTAAAATCACAGATCAAACAATTAAAGTATCTTCCTTCTGTTTAGCAATAACTTTATGATTAGATATATATCCAAATGGCAAGTGATAGTTTAAAATTGTTAAATTCAAGAGAGGCAAAGATCAGCATTTTCAATCAGCAGCATACAAAAAATATGGAGAGAGAACCAGGCTCACAAGGTCAGCTCCTGGTTGAGGGCTATCTTTACTTAAAGAGCCCTGATAAAATTTCAGGATTCAGAACCAGTGGGACAAGGTACAGGACACAGATTTCAGGGACTGTTGTTGACCCCTGGGATGGATTTTTAAAGATGTGATGCATGAAATTTCTAGCTGGGTATGGCTGCCTATCTAGCTTCATTAAATCAAAGTCAATTGAGTTAGTAGAAAAACTACTAGGAAAAAAAAATTAGTAGAAAGAGCTCTAACTAGATATGAGTTAGATTGTCTAAAAGAATTTGGGCATCAGCACAAGTTATGAGCATGTTCTTTGCTCAAGAGGTACATTTCTAAATCGTTTTATATAAACCACATTTAAAAAAAAAGTTAAACCATATTTTGAATGGTATTGTACTAAACTAGCATAAGGAAGCCTATGATAAATCCTTTTAATAAAAGAACATAGTAATACTTTGGTTTATTTTATAAATTTATATTTTTTGAATACAGCATGGAAAATCTTACTAAGGAAAGTAACTGTGATGATTTTTACAGATTTTATAAATCAGACCAATCTGCCTAAGTCTGAAAGAACTTAGACTTTCTTAGTTGAAGACCGAGACTTCATGATTTTCTAATATTGATTTTTATGATATTTGAGCATTTCTTGCCTACAAATTCTTCTGCTGTATTTAATCCATGTGAAACTGGATATGGGAAATAAGAGTCAGAATTAAGAAAAAAACCCAATGTATTCACTAAAGAAATCTGAAAAGTCAAATAAAATTTAAAATAACAGACTTGAAAATTGGTTTAGAAATTATTATAAAATTATTATATCAAATTATTATTATTATTAAAATAAAATTATTATTAGGAATCTATCCTGTTGACCTATATAAATTATATTTTATTGGTGTGTGGCACCACATGGGTGGGAGGAGAGAGAGGGAGCAGAGTCTCTAAAGAGAAAGGTAGACCAAATTCTGCCCAGGTGTGTATTTTTAAATGTTTTCCTCATTATGAGCTACATGAATTAGAGCACCAATTTATTCAATGAACCTCATAGCCAAAATTATTGACTATAGTAATTAATTTACGTTGCTTCTCATTAGTAACTCTAGCCATGAAAACATTTTCAAATATAATTAAATCATCAATTGATAAAAATTCTAACTGGATGGTCAGGTTGATCCCCAGACAATGAATAAACAATTTGATACCAACTAAACAGTACAAAGTTTTCTGGCTCAGTAATGACTTAGCAGAGTTTGTGTTCTATCAGCATATCCTCTAATAGCCCATGATCATCTCTGTGCCATGATAAGGTGATGAAACAACACTTTAGTTGAGGATCAATTCATATTTCCATTATCATTCAATTGGCCTAATTGAGGAAAAAACCTCCAAAGATAGTTGCTTTTATATTAGGTCTAAAAATGTAAGCATGATAATTCCTGTACTAAACCTGAAGTCACTGATAAATCTTGCCAGTTTAAGTAAATTGTGATGGCAAACTGTGAAAAACTATGTAGTTTCTCTTCACAGACTTTGCTAATAGTGTGAAATGTTTTAACAAGTTGGCTTAAGGGTTTGCAATTGTTATAGGTGACACTTTTTTTTTTAAGGATTACTTCTTCTATCTCTTCACATGTAATCTTTTAAAAAGTATCTAGTCAGAAATTTTGCTTTAGGTTGTGATGCCATGACATTTCTAATATAACATACATTGCTCTTTTACAAACATTAGGGTTTAGTCCCAATCTTTCTATGAAAGGTTATGTGTATCCTATCAGTGGCTGAAAAGCATTTGGTATAAAACAAAACAAAAAACAACCTAAACATTTCAATAAATGATTAGCTTTGTAATTCATGTAAAAAAAAAAAAAAGAAGTATGTCACACATTAAACTTTGATTATTTTCCTTGGAGTTTTATATTTTAGTTGACAAGCTTTTATATTGTTTTGAAAATAATTTCAAAGGAACATTTTCAAGGTGAATTGATATCCTTTTTTTCTTTGAAGTTTGAGTTCCTTTATTCTTTAAAGTTGTTTTATTGAGGACTTTTTTTTTTTTTTTTTTTTTTATAACAAAGTCACAGAATTACACAATCACAGAATCTTTAGATTTGGAAAGGATCTCATCAACTATCTAGTACAATCTGTACCAGAAAAGAATTCTAATTCTTATTAAAACATCCCTGACAAGTGATTATCAAACTCTATTTGAAAAGCTCCAAACAGGAAGAACACTCTACCTCTAGAAGCAATCCACTTCAGTCTTAGACAACTCCATTTGGAAAGTGTTCTTGACATTAAGACTAACTCTTTGTGACTTCCATCCATTACTTCTGGTTCATTCCTTTGGAGTAAAACAGAAAAAGTCTAATCTCTCTTCTATACAACAGCCTTTCCAAAACTTAAATACTTAGATATTTCCTACATCTTTTTTTCACCCCATTGAAATCGCCATTTCCTTAAACTGATCCTTTTTGATATAGACTTAAACATTTTTCTACTATCTTGGCTATCCTTTGAATGCTCTCCAGCTTATCAAAATCTCTCCTGGTATAGAGAGATACAGGTGGTATACAGAACTGAACAAACCCTCCAGATGTAGTCTGAACAAAGAATAATACAAGGGGACTTTCACTTCTTTATATTTGAAAGTTTGCCTTTCTTACTTCAGTTCAAAAACACATTACAATTTGGGGAGGGGACTGCTATATTATATTTTTGACTCTCATTGAGTCCATTTTAAATCTTTTTTAGATAAGCTGTTAATCATATTTCCTTCTAGTGTTTGTGAAATTGCTTTTTTAGCCCAATTATAAGATTTTATATTTATTCCTGTTGAATTTGCTCTAGCCTATTAAATTTTTTAGGGAAACTAGTTCTGTCATGGGATGTGTTAGCTATCCCTCTCAATTTTGGGTTACCAGTAAATTTGATAAACAAATATCTATTCATTTATCTAAGTCATTGATAAATATGGCATTCAATAATCCCTGAAGCACTTTATTGGAGATCTCATTAAAAAACACTGATTACTGTTTGAGATTGGCTATTCAATTAGATTCAAATTCATCTAATTATTTTATTGTGGAAGTCACATTTTTTCCACATACTTCCTAGTATCTACTCTTCCAAAGAACCCATTCTTAAAATAAAGAAAAGTTAAGATAAAAAACCTTATTCACTCAGCAGATGAGTTTGGCATACAAAACTTAATATCTTCAACATTTCTCCTCTAAGAAAAGATAGATATGAATCATCTTAGTTTTTGGAGCCAAGACTGGTCATTGCATTAAATCTAAATTCTGATATTTTTTAGTTTTGCTTTCATTTGCATTATTGTAATTATTGTGCACAAGAAGCAGCATGACATAGCAGATAGCTATATAATGGGTAAGAAGTAAAAAAAAAAATCGAATCCATAGTGGCAATTCTCACTAAAGAAACAGAAAAAAGAAATTACTGATTAGAAATGCAAATACACAGAAATAAAGAACATTCTATAGGAGAGGGAGAAAAGCTAAAAGCACTAATGTTAAAAGAAAATATGATCCCCATACAACCAGAAAGTTGCATACAGACAAGTTATTTCAGAAGAGCTCAAGTCAAAAAAAAAAAATCCTGAGTTTTAATAATAATAATATTATTACAAATAATATTAAGGAATATTAATAATAATAAAAGGAAATAATAAATAATTTAAGAAATTATAATAGGAAATAATAAGGAAACTGTCTAGAATTTCTGTTTAAAAGTTATCTGTATAATAAATAGGAATCTGTCTAGAAAATAATAAAATAATAATAATTTGGAAATAAAATAATTTTATAATTATATAAAATAATAATAATAATAAAAGGAAATTGTCTAGAATTTCTGTGTTCAGAAGTTCAGAAGAATCAATCAGAGTAACTCATAGACCAGGAAGATACAAGTTAAAATCTGACACATCTGGTAACCAGGGACAAATAACAAGCCAGTTTTCTAGGAAACTCTTTAAGTATATAAATTATAGAGTGATGGTTACTCTGCATTGTTGGAAAAAGTGTCTTTACTATGAGAGAGTTGCCCATACAGATTGGATGAACACCTTGAAGACATGAACCTAAATATTAATGAAACAATAAAAGATTTGTATACTGGTCTCCTATCTTTGATTTCTCTGCTTACCATAAATTCACACAAATCTTCTTACATTTCTCTGGTTTTCTCTGGATATATGAAATTATAATTCCATATAGTTCATATTGTTCAACTATTTCCCAATGGAGAGGCACAATTTTGTTTCTATTGTTTAGCTTCTACAAAAAAATGCTGTTATATTTTTGTACATATAGAATCTTTTTGTCATTGATCTCTTTGAATTATATATTCAGTAGTAGGGATCCTTACAAATAATTTAGTAACTTTAAATTCTTTGCATTTAACTTACTAATACATTCAACCAACGTTTTTATTATGAATCTCTACCTTGTAAAAGATACTAAATTTATCCAGGGCTTGGTATACTATAGGAGCTAGTATCCAGGGCATTGTATAGTGTGTGTGTGTGTGTGTGTGTGTGTGTGTGTGTGTGTGTGTGTATCTATATAAACAGAGAAAGAGATAATGTCATTCTTAAAACTAATTGTTGCCTATTTAGTCTTTTCTTTCTAAGAATTCTTCAAATATCTTTTTAAAAATTGAATCTCATCTTTTTTCATTATCAATTAGGTTCAAGTTTGCAGAAAATTTCATTTTGGATTACATCTTGTGCTCCTTTGTTCTTTGGAACATACTTCATTCCCTCCTGCAGTTTATGATAGGAGTAAAATAGTCTTGAAATTTTTTCTTTTATTTACAATTGAAAGTCTTTTTTTTTTTCTTCTTCTTCTGGTGACTTACAGAATTTTGTGTTTCAGTAGAACTATTAAATTTAACCACTCTATGTCTTGAGATTTGCAGCACAAGGTTGGTTTTTGGAAGTTGCCTGTGTGTTACTCTGATTGGGTTCTTAGTTTTCTGTGCTGAGAAGTTCTAGACAGTTTCCTTGTATTATTTCTTGCATTGTGAAACTCAGGATTTTTTTTGTTTTTTGTTTTTTTTTTTTGACTTAGGCTCTTCTGAAATAACTTGTTTCTATGCAAGCAGGCTGTTCTGTGTATTTGCATTTCTAATTAGTAAGCTTTTTTGTTTCTTTAGAGAGAATTGCCACTATAGATTCAACTTTTTCTACTTTGTCAATTATTTCTATTTTACAGATAATAAATTCTGCTTTTAGAATTCTTATTTCTCTTTTAAACAATTCAGAAACAAGCTTCTGTAGTTTCATGGGAATGAATTCACAGAGTTCTCTGCCTCATCAACTCTTTTGTCTTTTCATCATTTTCCTTTGTTTTACAATATTGATTCACAGATATATGGGCTGATTTAGCTAGTCTAGAGGCCATATTCCTTCTTTTATTAACAGATTCCCTATTTTTTAAAATATGCTTTTTTTCTCCTTGTCTGAGATTTTTATGGTTTCTCCCTTTTCCCCTTTTGATCATTTTCTGACTCCTTCCTCTTTGACAACAGTTTAATGCTCAAAGTCATTTTAACTTCTAACCACACTGGCCGATTCACATCTCACCAGCTTCAGTTTCTTCCTCATTTAATTTCTAGGAGGAAAGAATCAGCTCCAGCTAAATTCTGAGTTTTTAAACTCTGGCTTAGTGGAATGCCCCATGCACACCCCATTCCCTTTTCTCTTCAATCCTCTAGGTATTTTGCTTGTCATAGAGTTGTCAAAATCCTGTCCCAGCCAGTGTAAGCTTCTGCTTTTGGTTTTCTATGGCACTGGGAGGAAAAGAGGAAGCAAGTAATGTTCAGTTCCATTGTATGCCCATAGGTTGGCCTGGACAGACTTTTCATATCATGGTGAGCAATAGAAAGAATGGTGAGGATGGATAGATAAGGAATTAGAAAGTGTATTTGTCTCTTCCACTGTTAGTTCATCGGATTTTTTTATATCTTTAGGGTTCTGGATATCTTAGCCCTTGGAGACAACTAAAATTGCTTTATCTCTTGTGCCTAATTCCTATTTTGGGGAAGTTTGAGAGGTTGTAAGGATCAGAGAAAATGTCTAATCTTTAAATGTGTTTAACTATGATTACTATTTCAGCTGGTTCACTAGGAAAAACATTGAAACTATCTTGAAAATTTCAAACAGTATTGCTAAATATTAGCAATATCAAATATTAGCTCAGTTTTGAGCATTTCAAATGAATTTGTTATTGAAATTTCGATATATTCTTTCCTTTTATCCCTTACTAAGGACAAAAGCAATTCCTATATACAAGGCCTAAGATTTTCCCTTGTTTGCCCACAAATAGTATTATCTAAGCTCACAACAGTGAACAAAGAAAAACTCCACAGGCATTAGGAACCCCATGAGCAATGTGATCTTTCTTTGAAAGAAATGTTTTGTGTATAAGTACCTTCAGAAGATAAAAGATGAAAAGGATAAAATTAAAAAAAAAAAAAGCAAAGACAAAAACAAACTTCTAATAGGATTGGGTAAAGATGGAAACTAGAGACAGAATAAATATAGTTTAGTAATTTCTTACAGTGGTCTCAGATAAACTGTTGAGTATTCTAGAAGCCAGTTATGATACAAGGCTGCAGTTTATGATTAAAAATAAAATTTCAAAGTAGCATATTGATCCTTAAACGGAACTCTAGAAATCGGAAATACAAATACAATTTCTTTCCATTGTATAAATCAAGGAAGATAGCAAGTTTGCTAAGTCTACTGAGGACTAACAAAAAGAAGAAAGGTCACAACTGAAATTTAACATGGATCATAGAGCCTTTTCTAAAGATTTCCACTAAATCTGTGATTTCATCAGAATGAACATTCCCTCCAGCCATGCAGATTGTAACCCATGCATGCCTGCTTATCCTGTGTGATTCTTTTCTATCTCCTCCAATAAATTCAGGGGGATCCCCTTAGGATACTGGAGGCCTTCCTCAATTTCTTTTTTACCTTAACCACTTGGCCAGTTCATCTTTATTGATTAAACATTTCCTTAATAGCATAGGAGTTCTTTAAAGTTCTTTTTTTTTTTTTTTTTTTTTTTTTGGTATGCGCTGTAGCCTGCTTATACTTACCCTGTATTCAATTCATTGCCCTTCGTGTCATACCCATTTTTAATTATTTGGATACTGCAGTGGTTCCATGACTTGTAAACACATAACAATATTGGTAAAATGGAGTAATTTAAAATATATTAAAATAGCTAGGCAATTTGTTTCTGGTTTGTTGTAGTTTTTCCTACAGGGTTCTTAGTTGAAATTTAATTTCAGTACTCCTGGCCCTTTCATAAGAATACTTTGGGGTCAAATCACTTTTCCTTTCTGAGGCTCAATGTCTTGCCATGCAAAAAAAAGTGATTAGTCTAAGTTAGTAGCAGTTCTCAAACTTTCTGGTCCTAGAAACCTTTTAGACTTTTATTAAAAATTGCTCAGCTGTGTCTGACTCTTCATGATCCCATTTGGATTTTCTTGGCAAAGATATTGAAGTGGTTTGCCATTTCTTTCTCCAGTTCATTTTATAGATGAGCAACTGAGGCAAACATGCCAAACTGACTAGCCCAAGGGCAAACACAGTGAAGAGTCACACAGGTAGTAAGTGCCTGGGGCCAGATTTGAATTCAGGAAGATGAAAATTTTTGACTGTAGGTCCAGCACTTTGTGTTGTACCTGAGAGTTGTCCCCCAAATAACTGGGAAGCTAACCTGCCTCTGTGACATCCCTCCCCAAAAAGCTTTTGTGTAGGTTTGTCAGTATCTATTTATATTTACCATATTAGAAATGAAAATGTTATATTATGGAAAGTTTTGGTCTTGTGGATCCCCTGGAAGAGTCTCTGGGACTCTCGGGGTTCTCCAAGACATACTTTGAGAATTTATGGTACATGTGTAGCCTAGGTTATCTTTAATATATTCTCTCGCTCAAAATCCTATGGTTCTGTTTCAGTGGAAAGCTCTGATAATCAACATTCTCACTTTAAATAGTTTCTTGGGCAGGTCAGACATTTCCTCTGGTTCTGGGAAAGCAAATCATAGATCAAGAGCTAGAAGGGATTTTCTGAATTATCTTGGTGAGTTGTCCTTGTGGACAGGGGCTCCTGAATTTATTATCTTTCTTCATAGGATCTTGCACAGTGACCTGGGTAGGGTAGGTGCTTAATAAAAGCTTTGTGATTGATTTAATATATCCAGTTCAAATACTTCATTTTTTTTGTGGCTGTTTAGACATCTCATGAATCTCCTTCTTCTTTACCTGATGAACCTCACTAATCCATATGATTTTCTTGGCAAGGATACTGGAGTGCTTTGCCTATTTCTTTTTTCCAGTGGATTAAGGAAGACAGAGATTAGATGACTTGTCCGGGGATACACAGCTAGTCATTGTTTGAAACTAAATTTTAATTTAGATCTTCCAGACTCCAGGCCCCTTACTCTATCCAGTGAGCCACCTAACCACCTCCATTCTTTTTACGATTAAGGAAATTGAAGATTTCTTGTTAAACCTCAAGGTCACGGATGTCACAAAGGCAGTGTCTGGATTCAAACTCAGGTTAGCCTCCAGTGCACAGGGATGCGATTTCTTTGCAGAAAGTGCACATTCCTCGCCCAACACTGAAGGACACAAATGCCCCACGGAGTAATTTGGCCCTTGTGCGTGAGGGAAAAGGTGTGAAGGATCCATACACCCAAGGAGACACTTAATTAGGCAGGAAAGCCATCTTGGGTAAAAGTCCTCAATGATTATGAAGCAGCGGAAAGGAATCGAGGGGCCGTTAATCGACAGACCCAACAAACGCCCCTCCCAGCCCCATGTCCAGCAGTAGAGGGCACAATTCCCCATTCCACACAGCCCAGCTCCAGGACCAGAGAGGAAGGGCTGGTGTGAAAGATTAGCCGGGATTCGTAGTCTTTCGGTTTCCATTTGCGGGTAGTATTCCATTTACTTTGAACTACGTTTCCCAGGATGCTGCGCGCAACTTCGGATTCTCAATTTCCCACCCTTCGTCCTCCTCCTCCTTTTCCCACCTGGCCGCCTCCTCAGTAGTTGCGGCGGAGAGAAACCTCCCAGGAAACAGCCTCTGTACGCACGCGTCACGTTTGTTTACCCTGAAGCCCCACCTCTCTCCACGGTCTCTCTCGGACCCTCCCCATTCCCCGCCCCATCTCGCCGTGGAATGCCGTCATGTCAAAGATGCATATTCATGAACCGGCATTGAACTCCCCTCCCCTCGCTTCCTCCCGCGGTCCACCCTCCCTGGACTAAAGCTCCATTAATATTCAATGAGCGCTTCTTCTGGCCTGCTGGTTCGCCCGGGAAGGTGGGGGGAGGAGGCGTGGCTAGAGGCCTGGGTGCTCGAGAAGGAGGAGGAGGAGGAGGAGGAGAAAAAGGAGGAGAAGAAGGAGGAGGGGGAGGAGGCGAGGAGGCGAGGAGGCGGTGGCTGTGAGGCGGGTGCGCGGGATGGAACCCCGAGACACCGACGGAATGCTCCGAATTGCCACATAATCCCCTGGAACGGCAGCCCCGAACGCCATTGGCTTCTCCTTCCCGGTTCCTCCTCCTCCTCCGCCGCCGCCGCCGCCGCCCTCTCCCACCTTCGCTTCACCTCCTCCCGCTCCCTTCTCTTCGCTCGGGAGTTGGGGGGGGGGGGGGGGAGAGACGCACAGCTCCACTGCAATGGAGCCCGCCGCCGCGGCCACGGTGCAGCGACTCCCAGAGACCAGCAGGGAGGATCGGGCTCCGGCTCCGGCTCCGGCGGCGGCAGCGGCGGCGGCGGCGGCGGCGGCGGCGGCGGCAGCAGCAGCTTTGGCTGCGGCGGCAGCGGCAGCGGCGGGGAGTGGCGGCCGGAGCCCAGAGAATCCCCTGCCCTCGGGGACCCCGAACATGCAGTTCCTCCCGAGTGGCGGAGCTGGAGAGGAGGCCCCCGCCGGGCCGCTGCCGGGCAAAGCCGGGGGCACCGTGCGGAGGAGGAGGAGAGGAGCGCCCCTACTCGCGGCCAACGGGGCTCCCCCGGCTCCCGGGGCGGGCAACAGCGCTAACTCCCTGCTCCTCCGGAGGGGGCGGCTGAAGAGGAATCTGTCCGCCGCCGCCACCACCACGTCGTCGTCGTCCTCTTCTTCCTCGGCCGCTGCCGCCTCCCATTCCTCCAGCGCTGCCAGCCTGGCCGCTTCTTGCTCGGCCTCGGCGTCGCTGTGCACCCGGAGCCTGGATAGGAAGACACTGCTGCTGAAGCATCGACAGATGATGCAGCTGCAGCCGTCCGACCGGGACTGGGTGAGGCACCAGCTGCAGCGGGGCTGCGTGCACGTCTTCGACCGCCACATGGCCTCGACTTACCTGCGCCCGGTGCTCTGCACGCTGGACACTACGGCCGGCGAGGTAGCGGCTCGCCTGCTGCAGCTGGGGCACAAAGGCGGCGGTGGCTTAGTGATGAAGGTTCTGGGCCGGGGGTCCTCGCCGGCTTCTCAGCCCCAACCATCGTGGGTGGAATCTGCTGCAGACGCCCCGACGGCCGGTCACGGGGGCATCCCCTCCGGCAGTTGCGGGGAGCAGGTGGCTCGGAACCCTGAGGCCTCTGGTTCCCGGCTCAGTTTGACAGCGCCAGACTATGAGCCGAGAGATCTGCAGCCGAGGAAGAACGGGCTGGGGGATCCCGCCGTCCGAGGGAAGCCGCGCACGCCCCCAGGGGATCTACCGCTCCGAAGCGATGGGGTGGGGAGACTTGTGGGGTGCCTGACCCACGGCAGCCCTGCGCCTTCGGACTTCAGCCCCGGAGATTTGTACGCAGGAGTCCCCGGTTCCCTGCTGGGTGATCTGCGGCCAGTGGATGGCGTGGTGGGAGGCCCGGCCTCAGACACGGAGAGTTTCAGCCTGAGTCCCAGCGCCGAGAGCGTGTCGGATCGGCTGGACCCCTACAGCAGCGGCGGCGGCAGCTCCTCCTCTTCGGAGGAGCTGGAGGCCGATTCCACCCCAGTCCCTGCTCTTGCCCCTGTCCAGACTTTGACGGAGGGGTCGGGCCTCGCCCATCACCCGAGCGGCTCAGCTGCGTCTCGGACGGGTGGGCCGGTGGCAGAAGAGTCCGGTGATTTCCCGCCACTTCCTCCTCCTTCCCTTGCTGCCCCAGCAGAGTCGCCACCGAAAGCCCCGAAGGGGGTGGACAGCCGGGGTAGGGTCTTCCAGGATGAGCCTCTGGAGAAGGCGATTGCAGGAGGAGTAAGTGGGGAGCTCAAGCTATTGCCGCCTGGGTACGGAGGAGCTGCGGACAAGACCGCCCCGATGCCCACCTTGTACGTGCAGTTTCATGGAGAGACAACCCGTCGGCTGGAGGCACACGAAAAGCCACTGCAGATTCAAAATGACTACCTCTTTCAACTGGGATTTAGGGAGTTATGGAGGGTGCAGGAAGAGGGCATGGATTCGGAGATCGGGTGTCTCATCCGCTTCTATGCAGGTAAGAGAAAGGACCCTGCTCCTTGAGGTCAGCTACCTCAAGAGAAGAAGACAAATCTCCTTTGGTATTAGGTGTGAACTTATTTTTCTGGAGAAGAAAATGCCTCCACCCCCCCATCTCCTCACCTTGAGTGTATCAATTTATTTAAAGGTAAATGTAACAAAACACCTTGTGTGTTTTCATCTATGCTTCCTTAAAACTATTTAATCTTAAAATGAACAATTTTTTAATCTTTAAGATTCTAATCAAAGTACTGAGGGTCGGGGCCGGGGTTGTCTTAAATCATTGAAATAGGTATGCCACATTAGGTAACCGTATTAAGATGCTACAGTGTGTTTAAGGTTTAGGAAGCTCGATCTAGACTCTTAGTTTCTGATTGGTTTATGGGTATGAGACAGTTTTTGATTTCAAGAAACTCTCCTTTATCGTGCATAATTTTCATTTTATAGAAAATAATAACAAATGTTTGTGAACTGATTTTTATTTTACTTTCCTAAGCCCATAACATCCCTAATTAACTTCAATATATTTTATTTTGCTCTCCTGAACACCTTTTGTTGACATGTTCTTCGTTGTTTTTTTTTTTTTTTTTTCACCTTCTTCCTTGTACTACTATTTCAGGTTTGATCCTGCTGTTTAAAATTAGTCCAGCTGTTTCTTCCTGTTTCTTGTTTTGTGGTTTTAATCCTGAGAAGAACTGACTTGAAATTGTCCTTTCTAACTCCAACATAGGGTTGGACTTTCTTAGTAGGCAGGTCATATTTGAATCACAAGAAGGTATGAGTAGCCGATATACCTGGTTCTCTTTTCAATGTTGTGAAACCCTCTTTCTATTCTGCAGTCCCAAGTTCATTGCTGTTGCTTTTTCAGCTAACGAGAGCTTGGGGGAGATGCTGACTTTTGGAAGGGGTGAACACAGCATTTTAGTTGACATTTTGTGGTTTATATATAAACCTTTTACATCTTTTCTTTTCTCTATTCTAAGGGATGGTTTTTGAGTGAGAAGTTACATTATAATGTATGGTAGCTAAAGCATAAAAGATTTCCTGCCAACTTTCCTACCACTACTTTTCCAGGTACAGAATAACAAAAGCATATGAATAGCTCAAATGTATGACGTGTAGTTCCATAATTTTTAGCTATCTTCTTATTCTTTAAATATTAAAATTTGCAAGAATTTTGATATCCCCTAGCTGGTATTTATTGATTCGTGTGATCACTTGGCAAAAAGTTTATTTCATGAAGTTTCATCACTGGCCAAACCAGAGAGATGCTCTTCTATTGAGTTTCATTAAAGTTTTTCTAAAACTATTCATTATTTTTCTTAGACTTGACTTTAAAAAAGAAAATATAGCTAATGTCTTAATCGTTTAATTGATTAAATATTTTAATCTAAGTTTGATAGATATCTGAGCTAAAATGTTAAGCTTTTGAAGTTCTATATAGATTAGAAACTGGGAGATTTTTTTTTTTTAATTGACCTAGGCAACAGTTCCATCTCTTTTTCTGTCTTTTTTAGAATACTAAAATATCATTATTCTATCAAAGCATTAAAAATTACCATTAGAGCAAAAACATGTCTAATGGTATTCTGTATTTTAGGTTAGTCTGATGATCAAAATAAATGTAATGAACAAATGTCTCTAAATCATAAGGGATATTTGCATTTTTTATTTTATGTGTTTCATTTAGCACCACTGCTTTGTCAAAATTTTGTAAAAGTTTCACCTTACTTGTTCCTCATTGAAAATATTAATACTAATTAATACTGCTTAACACTGATGTCACCACCCTACATCAAAGCATAAATTTGGGGCCAGTCATTAAGGGTCAGATGAAGGAGTTGTCAGATTTTTCATAAATCTTTTGTTTCTTGTTACATTTTCTCCTCTTAAATCAGAATTACTTTGAATCAAAAAATTATGAAATGAAATAACTAGGATTGTTAAATAACACTTGTTACAGATAATAATTTAGTATGAGCTTGGTCTAAGTTGTTGAAAAATAAAAAGATTTTACCAAAAAGTGAGCTCATAGTAGGGGTGACCCTCAGCTCCATGTTTTGAGGAAGCTTTAGCACATAGTTACAAGATTCTTTCCTGCAGAGATATAAACAGGCCAATTTCAGTGTTTGTTCTGAATAATTTCCTTTGCAAAGAGTTGCTGTTGCTAAAATATTCTCTATAATTTAATTTTATACTTCATGGTTAAATAGCTTGTTATCCTTCTGTTTATGTAGTTGGGATTAAAGAAAGAAGAACCTGCAACCATTGAAAAAAATCCCTATTTAAATTCAACTTATCTTTTAAAAGAAATCTAATTTTTAATATTCCTTGAGAATTTTCTCTTGGAAAATCTAATTAAATTATTTTTTTTATGTTGCTTTACATAAACTGACATAGGCTATTCTTCAATATCAGGGAAAAACGATTTTAGGATCTTAATTTAAATATTGATTGGAAAAATTTAATTCCTAAAGTAGTTTTGAAGCCCATATATTTAATTATAGTATTGTTCATGAAAACTTAGTTATACCTATTAAGCAGCAATTCTTTAAATTGATTTAAAAATTAACAGTCTTTTAATGTAACAGTTTTTTCATCTGAAACTACTTTTATGTAAAAGCTGTTGAGGTATTATCTGGTCATTGTAGAAGATGTTTTAAAATTTGATTACCTTTAAAAATCAAGTTAAAATTTTCCTGAAAGAGAATTATCATACATAACACAAAATTCTCCGTAAATTGATTCGCATAACTTATGGAAGCATAAATGTTAAGTGATTAGAGTGCTGTAGCAACTAGAACCAAGAGCCTATTAAAGAAATAGTGGCATAGTATTAAGCCTTTTTTTTTTTTTTTTTTTTTTAAGAATAGAGCTCCTTTCTACTGAATTTTCAAAGCCAAATTCCAGCTATTTCAATTCAAGTTTTAACAAGGAGAAATGATGTTGACAACCCATCCATTGTGTATAACGATTGTACCAGGCATTTTGATGTATGACTCATTGGGATTGCTCTGAAGTGAATATCTTTACCTCTCCTGTTTCCTCTCTTCCCCTTTCTGGAAATTATAAAATCTTGCACCAGATACATTAAAACCTAGAAGGTGTTTTTTATCATTAAGCTGTAATATTGACTATCAAGTTCCTATTACTATAATTACAGTACTTTTGTACATTTTAAAATTTTTTTTGTTGGATAATGAATGTGATACTAGTATTGAGAATACTTTTTAAATTTTAAGAACAAAGAGTTTGAATGCATCTTTGCAAAAATGCATTCTGTCTGTTTCTTTACCACCATGATTTCATATTATAAAAGTGATAGCATTTGATTTTGTTGTCCTTACATACAAAGTCTTAGTTAGAAACATGTTCTCATTTATTCTAACAAAACTCTGTGAACTAGGAGGAAGGGTATCATTCCTTTTTTTAGAGATGAAGAAACTCATGCTTAGAGAGACTTAACTAATTTGTCTGAGATTATATGTCCATAGCAGAGCTGAGAATAGAACACAGGTGTTTCAATTTGCAATCGAATCTTCTAACTGAATCTTCCTCGATTTTATATTTTTTCAACATTTGAATTATTCACTAAATTTAAAATGTTCAGAAAATTTGCTAATTTTGCTTGCAACATAGTGAAGTTATAGTCACAAGTGCTCATCTTTATAATGCAACTTTTTAACATGTAAAAATGATTATTCAAGGGAACAAATATAATAGACATTACAGACAGTGAATACAGTCATCTTGAGATTTTAGGTAGTGTGAAGAATTTAAGTTTTTCAGTCTCTTGTTAAAGTAGGCCTGCATTTGTTAAACTTTGTTGTTTAGCTCTGCCAAACTAAAGCCTTCCTGTACTTGACCCTTCTATGGTTATGACCTTGAATTCTCTAAGGCACTGTTAGCAAAAGCTCTAGCAGGTCCTACCAAATTGGAAAAGCTTTTGATTGTGGGCTTAGTGACTTGCCTTTGTTGTCTCACTGCCAGCTGAGCTAAGCCCAGGAAGTTCCATGTTGGCTTAAGGGTGATGAATTTTGGGGCTACCACAACTTATGAAAAATCTTGTACTAAAGTTGTAAGGGTGCCTTGATCTGCTTCAGTGGAGAGAATATTCACCCTGAGAAGATTCTTGAGGTATTAAACTTTGTGTTGATAAGAAATAGCGTACTACATTTGAAAATTAGGCAATATTTATGTGGATCTAAGTGAGGTTATTTAACCATTAACTTTAGGATGTGGCAACAATTCAGCTACAATTAGGAGAACAGTATTATTTATGATAAGGTAACTGAAATCATCTACAATGAAAAACTTGTGTTATGTAAAAATTATGGGAGAGAGAAAGGTTTATCCAGAGAAGATTTGTAGTCCTTTATTGTTAATGTGGTGAAATGATGGGATATTAGAGCTAAAAGAGAGCTTTGAGATCATTTGCATTAGTTCTCTTAGTTTTATAGATGAGGAGGTTGAGATCTAGAAAGAGATGATGAGATTTGTCTAAGATTATAACAAAGTTATTGCTGAGCCAGGTCTTGAATCTTGAACTCTAATTTCCTAGCCAGAGCTGTTCCTACAAAACCACGCAGTTGTTAAAATTTGTTAAGAACTGAATGATAGTTTTTGTGTGAATTTTTACCCTACAGTGTTTATATCATTGAAGCTGTAATTTTTTTTTTTTAAACAGCCAGTTCCCCATGACAGAAGATTCAGAGGTGCCACCTAGTATTAGTATGTTTGTTTCACATTTGTTTCTCCTGGGTGGGAGGAATAAGTGGATTTTTGAGTGAGCAGCCCTTAAGAAAATGGGCAAAATTTTCTTAGAACAGGTGATTTTATTTTATTTTTTCAGAGACATCTCTTGCTCTGGATTTGAAATGAATTAATGAGTTCTGTCAAATGAAGTATCTTAGATGAATGATTTTGCTATGTTCCAGCATCGAACATTCTAGCTGGACAGGAGAAAGAGCTTAATTGTTCTGTGAAATCTGAGGAATCCTAAAGTCACCCAATAGAAAAACAATTCATTTAAAAGGGGCTAGCATTTCAAGAGGGAGAAATAGATGACATAAAAATGTCTAAAGCGGCCTATGAATCGGTGGGAAAAGAAGGCCTTTTTTTTTTTTTTTTTTTTTTTTTTTAAAGGGAAACGTCTTCCTCTCTTTAATCATATTCATGTGGCATGGTACTAATAATATCCCCTGTAATGAAGAGGTTTTCAATTTGAAGTAGTTGGATTAACATTGTAGAGCACCTTTGGTTTCATATTCCTTTTTTTTGCTTTTTTAGCATACCAAAGGTAAACCCAATCTGAAGAAATAAGTACTAAAACTTCAGGTCTGTAAACAGGTGAAGAGGCATATTTTCCTTGGTTTATGCATTTTTTTTTAATACTCCAAAGATGTTTTGCCATTTGTGTTTGTATCTGTCTGTCACAGTCCAGCTATAGTAAAATCAGGTGTTTGAAACAATTCAAAGCCTTGATTTGATCTGTCTCAGCATTGTGAAGAAAGCATTTTCTAAACTATATTTGTAGATTTGAGAACTGAAAGGGATCTCAGAAGTCATTTGTCCATTCCCCTTTATTTGATAGATGAAAGAACCATATGCAGGGAATTAAAGCATATTTTCTAAAGTCATTCTGGCCATTAGCAGATAACAGGCTAGTAATTGAACCTAAATCTAAATGCAGAGCTCTTTCCCATTTTAATTCAATTCTAAAGATAATAATCATTGAACAAACACTTTTTAAGTCTCTATTGTGTAATGTATTGTATTGGGCTGAAGTTGGGTAGAAAAAGTTTATAGGATGTCTAATATATCTTATGTTGCTGCATGTAGAAAGGTTTATACCCCCGAGGTTAATCTTGCCTTGTAATAATACTAAATTAAATTAGGTGCAAAGCAAAATACTCAGTGTCCCCATCAGTTCATCAGATATTATTTGTTTAATGAACTGGAGTTACTATCTTTCCCAATAGTAGTTAATTCATATCTAGATATATTAATTAATATTGCCAAATATATATAATTTGTTAGCACTAAAGTCAATAATATAATAAAGATGTAAATAATTATTTATAATTGTCAAGTTGTGGGAAAGATCACAGCTAAATCACAGAACCATGTCATACTACTACCATAATGTGAAAATGACTTCTTATTTCTGAAAATATAGTCCCACAAATTTAGTTCATTTTAGATATCAGTTTTTTCATAAGAATCTCTTCACCTTTTTTTCAAGATAAAGGTTAAAAGAGTTCCCATGAAAAAAGAAACCTCTTTCCTCTTCTTTTCTTCACTTTTTTCTGACCATGACAGAAAAATAAGTAATGTGTTCAGTCTCTTTCCAACTTTTACTCTGAACAGTTTCCAGACTCCTTATATAATCTTCTTTGTAATGTGTCTTCATAACATAATACAACAGAGACTTTCCCCTTACCCTCTTTCTCTTTTTTCTTCATAGTTTGTCTCAGATCATCTCTATTCACTTTCTTCAGTTTTCTAAAAAATTGCCAGCACAAGCTGCTAAGTCTTAAACATCCCATTTGGCTGTTAAAGCTGCAATAATAGTGAAAACATCCTCTGTAGAAGTGACTTTTAATATATTTTACACTCATAGCTGCCCTATGTGGTAGTGACATTTTATAGGTAAGAAAAATGAGTCTCATGATCTTTGAGTGATATGCACCAGAAACCAGTTATTTAAAGTGGTAGAGCTGAGATTTGAGCTTTCTTGGTCCAACTACTGCTCTTTCCCCACTATACAAAGGTTCTTCATAATAGATCTTTGGAACCGAGAGTTTCAAACAAGAAAGTAAGCTCTTTATTTTTTGGTTTACATAAAAATTTATGTATATAAAAATTGGCTTTTTAAAAAAATCCAAAAAAATTTTTACATGTTCTTTGGAAACTGAATTTGTTCATAACACAATGGGCTCGTTTCTTATTGGCTTCTCTTCCCTGGCCTTAGTTTCCTTATCCATAAGAGCTGAGGATTAGTGGCAGTCCTTTTTGTAATAGCAAGAAACTGGAAACTGAGTGGCTGCCGATTGGTTGGAGAATGGCTGAATAAGTTATAGTATATGAATGTTATGGAATATTATTGTTCTATAAGAAATGATCAGCAGGATGATTTCAGAGAGGCCTGGAGAGATTTACATGAACTAATGCTAAGTGAAATGAGCAGAACCAGGAGATATTGTATGTGGCAACAAGATTAAATGATGATCAGTTCTGATGGAAGTGGCTCTTTTCAACAGTGAGATGTTTTGAGGACAGTTCCAATGATCTTGTCATGAAGAGAGCCATCTGCACCCAGAGAGAGACTGTGGGGACTAGCATGTTCACAACATAGCATTTTCACTCTTTTTGTTATTTGTTTGCATTTTATTTTCTTTCTCATTTTTTTCCTATTTGATTTGATTTTTTTTGTGCAACAAGGTAATTATATAAATATGTATGCATATATTGTATTTAATATATATTTCTACCATATTTAATATATATTGCCATTTAGGGGAGAGGGTAAAGGAAGGGGGGAGAAAATTGAAATACAAGGTTTTGCAAGGGTTAATGTTGAAAAATTATCCATGCATATGTTTTGAAAATAAAAAGCTTTAATTAAAAAAGAGAAAAGATGCTCTTTGAGGTCCTTTCCATCTCAAGGTAAATGATCCTGTGATTTCACTCTATGAAACTACATCTTAAAAAAACTAAACCACTTGTGGCAAAGTTTATATTGCAGTTTATATTATATTTATATTATATTTAATATATATTAAATAAATAAGTATTTAATACTTAAATACAGTATTAAGTACCTGAGGTCAGATTTAACTCAGGTCTTCTTGACTTCAGGGCTAGCACTCTTCCACTTTGCCACCTAGCTGTCCCCTTTAAAAAAAGTTGAATAGCCAGTTATTTTAATGGCATATAAGTGTTAAGTCTATTCAAATCCTTGGTGTGGAGTTAATCCTTGGAACTCAAGATCTGGCAAGTTCTACCAAACTGGAGTTTGGCCTTGGTCACTAAATGTCTGTTTGAGGACTAACCCAGATAAATTTCAGAGAGACCCATTGCCAAGATGATGAATGTACTTAGAAATACCAAATTTGGGTAAAGTAATTAAAAAATCTTTTTTTATTGTGAATTCAACAATCATTGCCAGTCACAAAGATCTCAAGATATAAAGAAAAGGAAAGATGATCATATAAGAAATTTTGAACTTTTACCATGTGCAATGTTTTGTTTTTATTTTTAAAAGCATATATATGTATAAACACATATGTACATACTTAACCAGATAGTAACAAATTACTCAATTTTTGTGGGTGTGGTAATTGGGAATTGCTAAATTTCATTCAAAATCTCATTAATTAAATCACCTACCTTTTCCCCTTTGTAGGAAGGTTAGTAAGAGGGGTTTGTTCAGTTCTTGCTGTTTCTGTCTTTACTGAATCCTGTACCTAATTCAGCTGTAACCAGTGCAGATAAACTTTAATTCATATGCTTGTTCTATTTCCTAACATGTTAAAACATTGGATGTATATTCCTGAAGTACCTGACACTTTTTGAAGACCTAGATAAAGGAAAGTATAAACTGTATTTGTAAAGTATTTTTATTGTAATATACAGCGTCTATTCCATCTAATATATAGTTGAGGACACTGCAGTCCTGAGCAGGGAAATGGCTTACTATACATATAATCATACAATGCTTATCAAGTAGCCATGCTAGTTCTTGTCTAGGAGAAATTCTTTATATAGGAATGTGTTTTTCTCATTCAAGTATTGTATGATTGGAGATAAATTTCAAGGAACTTTTCTTTTGAAGCAACATTGAGAGAACTTTTTTTTTGAGGTTGGCCAGTCCATTCTGGACCTCATTTTGGAATTCCTTAAAGGGAGGAAAGTGTCTTTTTTGTTATATGGTTATATTCTTTGTTGCAAATCTTTAAAGGACCATCCTGTTTGGTGGAGAAAGGAGCAGTTTGATTACCCAACTCAGAGAGATGATATCTTACTGTCACTTGTACATTTGTCTTTTTCCACTTGGTCAAACCAGGATAGTTGAAATGTTTAGGAAGAGAGACAGCTGATACCATGTTACTAACCTAGTTCCTGGGGCTAAAAGCTGGTCAAAGAGCCAAATCCCCTGAGTTGGTCCTCAGGGTAGTGGGACCAGATATGGACATTCTTGCATACTCATTAAGCATCATAGGACTACTGGCAAAGTAAGTGGTGTCTAGATTGGATTGGATTGGATTTCCTCATTCTAGTATATCTTGTCTCTGTGTATTGGTTAGAGTTCTTGCTATTTTTACCATGTTAAATTAAAAGATTGTAAACAAATTGATGAACATGCTTAACATGTTGGGTCATTTCTCTGCTCCTTTCAGCTCAAGACAGTTCACTTTCTTCTGCAGTGTGGCCAGTGCTTTTAAGAGGTTGCATATCACTTTGACAGATTGTATAAGGCTTCTAATGTTCTAATGGAACAGATGGACATTTTAACTGCACAGAGGGAAATTACATTTCATTAATGATACTCTCATCCTGTGGGAGATTTGAACTTTAGTAGTGTATGGTTTGTTGAGAGGAGGGGCAATATTTGAAAAATCTGAGGGAGTGTAGTTAGTATTTTGAAATGTAAATTATATTTGATAGAAAGAAAATGGAATAGCTTCTAGTATTATTTTTTTAAGGTAAGAAACCTAAGATGAAAACATTTACTTTCAGCTAAGTTTTACAGCAAATTCAGTGTGTACATACATAGACACACACACACATAGACACACACACACACACAGAGGTATTATATATATTTGGAATTTTCTATTTTCTTGCTTTAAGAAAAACATTAGGAATATTCTCAAAGCAACACATTTTGTAACATTTAAGTCTTTCAGTTAGATTTACAGTTTTACCTTTTACAGTGATTAAAAAAACCAATTAAAACAGCTCAGCATGTTTTTGTTAGTGTTTCAGTTCAATACCAAATTTCAGAAGTCTTCTCTGTGAAAACTACTAGCAGCCAAATTCCTTTTCTCTGAACAGAAAGAAGAAAGATTAAAAAAAGAACCTTCTTACTTTTACTAGTCAGTCATCTGTGAGTATAAATAGGTATGTTGGGTATGAGACATTTCCTTTTACCTTGGGTTGAATTTCAAATTAATCTCTTACCTTAAGCTAAATAGTATTTGTTGTGTAGAAATAACTTACTCAATCAATCAATTCTGCACAGCTTACCATTCTTTTTCCATAGGATAAAAGAAACTTTGAAAACACAAAAATACAAAGGAAATAAAAATTAATTGCTTATGGGATATAGAATGTGTACTCAGATGTAGAAATACAGAGGAAAATTATCCTTGTCACTCCTTTCTCCTGCCTTTATCTTCCCTCCCATTTTTGAAAGATTGAGAGGAATGGTTATATTTGTGGAGTGTAAGGACAATTTAATTTTCATTAAAAACAACAACAGTTATTAACTATTGCTGTAAATCTCCCTTGAGACTTGTTAGGGGTAAAATTTTGGACTTTTAATGACCAAATTCTAGTGAATCTCCTATGACATGGCTAAGGAGAGAGAGGGAAGAGTTCTTTGTTTAAAGTGCCACACTCAAGGACCCTTTTCAGTCCTCTCTCCACTCCATCTTTATAAGATATTTGATTTGAATGCCAAACATAAAATTTTTGTGATTGATAACCTCTGCTACTCAGAGTATACTGTGCCTGGAGAAGGAACTACTCGTAACCCTGGAAGAATCCCTTCATGCTTTAAGAAGTTAGAAGTGTTTGTGGGAGCTACTCAGTCTCATGGCATTGGGGTAGAGAGCAGGAAGCAGGAGTTAGTGCCATACCTACTTTAATAGAATGTAGTATTAAGGGACTCAGGGCTATATAATTGGTAACACATGGCCTCTTGATCAGTGTTGCTTCTCAAATTCCCTAGTTAGCCCCTTGCCATCCCTGCTTTCTGGGGAGCAGCAGATGGCAATTATTTTATTTTGTAAGTGTGTGCTTTTAAGAATGTCAGTTTGCTTGGATTCATCATTTTTGCAGATGACTTTAAATCAATATATGAAGCCATTATTTCTTTCTTGAATTCAGACTTATATGCGTGTTTTATATCGTTAGCTCTACAGGTGTCCTGTAGATGCCTTAATCGCCCCATGGTCAAAATAGAACCTATATTCTCCTTTAAACCTATTGTTACTGGTACCACAATTCTTCCAGATGTATATACCTTTGCACTTTTAATGTTATTCCTAATTCCTAACTCTCACTTTTACTTTACTACTCACTTTACTCACATGTGAATTAATTGCCAGCCTCATCTATTCTAGCTCCACAATATTTCTAATGTCTTTCTCCTTCCCTATACTTTTAGGACAATACTCTAGTACCTAATACCTCTTCCTTGTCTGTAACAATTGCTTCAATTAGGAAGCAATTGCTTCCTAATTGTTTTCCAGTCTTTTCCCTCATCAAAGTATCCTTCCACAAAACTTCCAAAATGATCTTTCTAAATTACAGGTCAGACAGTGACACACTCCACTGTTCAAGAATCTTTAGTGACTCTCTCTTATCTCTAGTATGAAATAGAAACTCTTCTGTTTGGTACTTAGAACTTTTCACAGTTTGGGTCCAGCTTATCTTTTCAGACTTATTTCATATTGTTTCATTTTGTATTCTCAATAGTACAGAAAAATGGAAAAAAGAGGCCTAGTTTCAATTTTTTGTTTTTAATGTTTCATGTTTTACTTTTCCCACCAAGTTGTTAATACTCTCCTATACCATTTTTGTATTTACCTATTTGTACATATGTTGAATCACTTTCTTGGTTCAAGTTCTTGGAATTTTTGTGTTTTTATCTTGAGATTTCTTAGTCTAGTGCTTAGTAAATAGTAGGTATGCTTTTTAAAGTGAACTTAATTCCCTTCTCTGACCATAACTACCTTCATCCCAACTACTCTTCCAGTGCTAGTGAAGGAAACTACTCTGACCTCATCTATACACCTCTCTATTCATTAATCTCTTTCTTTCTCTTGGGTTCCTACCCACCGTGGAACTGCTCATGGTCAGTTTGAATTCTTGACCATGTGCTTTTCTATTCCCTGACTGTGGGGTGCTGGAATGTTGCTAGGGCAGATCATAAAACTGTGATGGTTATATCCTCTAAAAATTCATACCTTCGGATTTGAAAATTGGGCTCTTCCTTGTATCTCAACAATCCATTTGTACCTTACTCATTCTCTCTCTCTTCTTTTTTTTTCCATTGTGGCTGCTCTAAAACTTTTTTATAACTATTCTCTCAACTGTACTTCTGCCCTTTTCACGCTTAAGAATAAATTTTGTTGCCTTTAATTATGAATTTATACTTGGATTTCTTCAGGTATCTTTTTTTTTTCCTGTCCTAAAATTTCTTTCCTGTGTCAGAGTAAGAAATGTTTTCTTCTCCTTTTCCAATGTCTTATTCAATGTCTCCTCACTTTTCTGGTATCTTTTCCTGGAAGTTCTGCCTCCTCTCTCTTTCATCTTTAATTTTTCTATTTTACTAGTTTCTTTCATTCTGCCTGCAGACTTTCTCAGTTCTCCTACAGATAAACAGACAAACAAAAAACTTTTCCTTTTTTTTTTTTTTTTTTAAATGCTGAGGCAGTTGGGGTTAAGTGACTTGCTTAGGGTCACAAGAGCTAGGAAGTGTTACGTGTCTGAGACCAGATTTGAACTCAGGTCCTCCTGACTAACCACTGTGTCATCTAGCTGCCTTCCTTTACCCATTCTTATTATTATTTTTTCTTTTAGTGTCTCCTTATTTTATCAGTGAATTTCCTCAAAGGCTCTTCTATACTTTTTAATTGTGACTTATTTTATTTGTCTTCCTTTATATTACGAGTAGGCTATTATCTTGATGAGAAGTCCTTCTTTCCTCTCAGAGCTTCTTTTGGAATCCACTTTGGCTATTCATCTTTCTTTTCATTCCTTTTTTTTTTTTTCCTTGTGAAAAGTTCTAATGTTGGGACCACCTTAAACACAATGATTAACCATAATTCCAGAGGCCCAATGTAAAAGAATGCTTACTCACCTCTTGACATAGAGATAATAGATTCAGAAATAGAAGGCAATATACATGTTTTGACAGGCCAGTGTGTAAATTTGTTTTGTATATCTTTGTTATTAGGATTTATTTTATTTTATTTTATTTTTTGTTCTTGTGTGTGTGTGTGTGTGTGTGTGTGTGTGTGTGTGTGTGTGGAAGAAGAGGAAAATGCTGCTGCTTTTTTTTTTTTTTTTTTTTTTTGAAAATGCTTCTTAAATGAAAAGAAATTAATTTTAAGAAAGTTTAGTGTTGGACCATTTATTGACTTTTTGAGGCAGCATAGCATAGTGGAATATTGGATTTGGAGTTTGATAATTTGGATTAAAATTTTAATTTTATTTATTATCTGTATGACCTTGGTGGAGTTACAACTTCTTCAAGCTTCAGTTTCCTTGTCTATTAAAGGATCAGATTTAGGTCTGAGGCTGTTGTTTTCTGTAGGCTTCTATGATCTTTTGATTCTAACCAGAAAAAAGTATTAACTCCCTGGTTGAATGTCTTTTGCGTTTCTTCTGTTATCTTGAATCTTTAATAATCACTTCCTCTTAGACTGGGATTAAAATTGAGGTTTATATAGCATTTCATTTCCTTTGACTTTCATTGCTACCCTCTGATATAAGTAATCCAAGTCATATTTCCACTTTATGGATAATGAATTTGGGTCAAAAGGAAGAAATTAAAGTGACTTGCTTGAGGTCATGTGACTTGGAAGTGGTTGAATTGGAACTCATCCCAGGTCTTGATTCCCAATCCAGCTTCCTTCGCATTACTTCTTAGTTTGCTCTACTACTTTTATGAACTAAGAAGTGAGAATTGAGAAATTTAATCCTAATGCTAGAGAAAAGGGATAAGATGTTCAGCTTCAATTCAACAAACAATAAGCACATTAAAAAGACATTTATTAAAGGATAATGTAAGATATGAAAGCCAGAAAGAGGATTTGGCAACCAAATAGAATGACTGTGGTTTTTTTTTTTTTTTTTAACATAAAAGCCTATGGTAAAATAACTTTTATTAAATGACCACAAGGTGCATATTGGGCTAATTTGGGGTTTGGAACTTTAAGAGTTTTTAATCTCTTTGTTTTTGGGATTGACCCTTAATTTTTATACAGTGAAACTTAAAAAGGAACAGAAATATTATTCTACCATGTTTTCTTGTTACTTAGATGAATCTATTCTTGTTATACTTTTGAGGTTTCTAGCATATCTAGAAATACATACACCAGAACTAGATAACCAATATCATTTTGCATTGTTATTCTGTGACTGTCTTTTGAAATTTTTTTCTTCTTTGAGCCCCATTTTTTGTAATTCTCTTGTTGTAATTTTCCTGAGTTCCCAATGTTACCTCATTTTTTTTTTCACCTCAGGTTTCCCATGCTGCTTGTTTTGGACCCCTCCTGTATATTTGTTATACTATAAATGGCACTTTTATTATACTTATTTGTGTATTTTTTGTTATTCCCTCTGGTAGTCCAAAAAGTCTGAATTCCTATTGTCTGAATCTCTGGAATCCATTGGGTATGGTGGATGCCTTTGCTTTGACCACAGAGCACTCACCTCTTCACCCCTTTTTCTCTGCTTTAGCTTTTTTGGCAACACTTCCATACTTCCATACTCCTACTTCCAATCTAATTCGTTTGACTCTCCCCTGGCCAATGTTGACTTAGAGCTTCCTTGCTTACATATAATCTAAGATGGGAAACCAACTACGTGCTTCTGAAAAAAGAGGCTCCTTCTTTTTTCCTTGAAGTTATACTTTAAGATTGTTTCAGTGAACTGCCTAGTTATCTGCTATCTCTTAGAAGAAGGGGAGTAGTTGGACATGGCAGCTACTCCAAAGGACCAATACTGATTCCATTCCTCCTTTATTCTTTTTCCTCTTGTCATGATCAGAAGCCCAGACTAGCTGGGATCCAAGTTCAACTCGTGTCCCTTCTTTCACTGCTCCATGTTTCCTATGCTTCCCCAAATACCTGTTGTATTTGATGTCCCTGTCCCTTCCCCCCTAAAACAACATTAACCCCAAAAAACAAAACAAAAATAACCAAATATCTAGGCCATAATAAAAGATTTATTATATCTATTAGTCTTTTGTGAAATCTATGCTTAAGTTCCTTAGCTTTTGTGATAGAGTGGGAATCTCCCTCTTAGAATATAAGCTTCTTAAAAAAAATTTTTTTTAATAATAGATTTTTGTTTTCAAAATACATGCAAAGATACATTTACCCTTATAAAACCTTGTGTTCCAAATTTTTCTTCCTTCCTTTGCCTACCCTTAGACAAGAAGTAACTTAATACAGGTTAAATATGTGCAATTCTTCTAAATTTCCATATTTATCATGCACAAAAGCAAAAAATAAGAAAGAAAAGAAAAGCAAGCAAACAACAACAACAAAAGGTGAAAATACTATGTTGTGATTCACATTTAGTCCCATAGTTCTCTCTCTGGATGCAAATGACTCCATCATAAGTCTATTGGAATTGGCCGAATCCCTTCATTGTTGAATAGAGCCAAGATAATCACAGTTGATCATCACATAATCTTGTTGCTGTGTAGTGTTCTCTTGGTTCTACTCACTTCACTCATCATCAGTTCCTGGAAGTCTCTCCAGGCCTCTATGAAATCATCCTGCTAATTGTTTCTTTATTTTATGTTATATATTTTTTAAAATTTATTTTTATTTAAAATTTTTTTTATTAAAGCTTTTTATTTACAAGGCATATGCATGGGTAATTTTTCCAACATTGACCCTTGCATAACCTTTTGTTGCAAATTTTCCCCTCCTTCTCCTCACCCTCTCCCCTAACTGGTGGGTAGTCCAATACATGTTAAATATGTTGAAATACATGTTAGATCCAATATATGTATACATATTTATACAGTTATCTTGTTGTGCAAGAAAAATCAGATCAAGAAAGAAGACAAAGAAAAACTGAGAAAGAAAACAAAATGCAAACAAATAACAAGACAGAGAGTGAGAATGCTTTTTTGTGTTCTATAGTCTGTTCCCATGATTTTCTCTCTGGGTGTAGATGGCTCTCTTTGTCACTGCACAAGTGGAACTAATTTGAATCAACTCATTGTTGAAGACAGCCACATCTATCAGAATTGATGATCATATAGTCTTTTTTTTAATATATATTTTATTTTATTTTATAATAACTTTATATTGACAGAATCCATGCCAGGGTAATTTTTTACAACATTATCCCTTGCACTCGCTTCTGTTCTGATTTTTCCCCTCCCTCCCTCCACCCCCTCCCCTAGATGGCAAGCAGCCCTATATGTTAGATATGTTGCAGTATATCCTATGATCATATAGTCTTGTTGTTGCCGTCTATAATGATCTCCTGGTTCCGCTTATTTCATTCAGCATCAGTTCATGTAAGTCTCTCTAGGCCTCTGTGAAATCATCCTGCTGGTCGTTTCTTATAGAACAATACTATTCCATAACATTCATATACCATAACTTATTCAGCCATTCTCCAATTGATGGGTATCCACTCAGTTTCCAGCTTCTAGCCACTACAAAAAGGCTGCCACAAACATTCTTGCACATACAGGTTCCTTTCCCTCCTTTATGATCTCTTTGGGGTATAAGCCCAGTAGAAACACTGCTGGATCAAAGGGTATGCTCAGTTTGATAACTTTTTGAGCATAGTTCCAAATTGCTCTCCAGAATGCATTCACAGCTCCACCAACAATGTATCAGTGTCCCACATCCCCTCTAACATTTGTCATTATCTTTTCTGTCATCTTCTGCCAATTCTTTCTTTCTTTTTTTTAAATTTAATTTAATTTTATAATAACTTTATATTGACAGAATCCATGCCAGGGTAATTTTTTTACAACATTATCCCTTGCACTCGTTTCTGTTCCGATTTTTCCCCTCCCTCCTTCCACCCCCTCCCCTAGATGGCAAGCAGTCCTATATATGTTAGATATGTTGCAGTCTGCCGATTCTTTCTTAAAGAACAATAATATTCCATTGTATTCATGTACCATAACTTAGAATGTAAGTTTCTTGAGGGAAGACACTGTTTTATTTCATCTTTGTATTGACAGGACCTACCTGGCACACAGTCAAGTACATATAGCAGGTATTTATAAATGACTGTCAAAATCATTAAATTATTGGTGTGATCACTTCTTACATAAGTGGAAATAATAATCCATCACCAGGATGAAATCTTTTAGCTTCATGAAACTAAGATAGCTAAACTAATTTTATGCTTTGAGATATAAAATACACAAGTAAGAACTATTCTACATCAAACTTACGATTATACAAGGTTTTTTAAAAGGTTTGTTCTTTTCACCTCTTCTATAGTACTTATAAACAGAAAGAGAAAAGTGGGCTTGGAATTGGGACATAACTATTTGAATTTCACCTTTGATCCTTTCTATCTATGGGAACTTGGTCACATCAGTTTAGCTCTATGAATCTCAGGCTTCTGGAAAGTGGGTAAAATGAGATATGCACAATCAGTTGCACATGGGATGATTATTGCATTGAGTTAGGAGAAATAGAATCTTGCCTCACTTTTGTCTCATGCGTGTGACCTGGAGCAATTCAGTTCAATTTTATGGGCCACTGTCATCTCATCTCCAAAATGAGAGAGCTGGATTATAGATGACCTGAAAAGTCCCTCTCTACCTTTCTAAATCTATGATCCCTTATCATCTGATCTTGAAAGATTTGTTTTCATGACTTTCTATAAAATTTCCAGAGTATATTAGCCCAATGTTAAATTAAAATTCCTCAGATTCTTTTACCAGAGGCTGGGGGGGTGGGGGGAGGGGGCTATTAGAGAGTGGAAAGGAAGAAGAGGGAAGTGTACTAACGTACCTGTCCCTTAAGTTGTCTTGAGCATTTCCTTTTTATGAGAACTTTATATTTCATACCCGAGAAATAAAAAAGATTAAAAAAAACTTATTTGGATATTGCAAATAATATTCCCACCCCACCCCCAAATCCAGATGGTGTGTCCAAGTTAAGTTTTATTATTATATTTCTGAGACTGGCAGTAGGATGAAACTGCCATAACGTGATTATCTCCTGCTGCTTCCTAGCTATAGAGTAGCTAAGTAATCTATCAAAAATAAATAATAAAAATGAGCTTTTATTTCTAGAATGAGAAGTTCTGGTCTGTAACAGGGTTCTAGTACCAGTTTTATATGAGATCATTTGGGAAGGAAAAACAACACCCTCACCATTTTGGTTTATATGCTACCATCTGTTCTTGTATTTAAATCTGCACAGATGTTAATGGAACTTACCAGGGTGTATGAAAGAGATGCAGTTCACCATGATTTGACACTGGTGCCAAATGAAAATGACAAGCTGTGGTTGAGGAAGTGTCATTTATACAGAATAATTCATTATGGTTTACTGGATACAAGTTTATTGTGGACTAACTATTTGGGATTAAATGGTTCCAGTTAAAATTTTGAATTAAACATTGTTAAATGCACTAATAATATATTGGAAAGAGTACAAGATTTGAAGTCAGGAAGGTGGGCTCAAATCCAGTCAAGAAAACACTTAACTGACCTTGGGACAGTGGTCACTGTATTTATTCTGAACTTCAACAGTTTCTTTATTTGCAAAATGAGTATAACTCTTGTGTAGTTGTGTACTCCTCAAAGTGCTATTTAAACTAGAAGGGACAGCTATTTCTATTCTTCTTCTTCTTCAAGAATCTATTTCAAAGGTTTAGATACTCTATTAATATAGATCCATATTTCTTCTATAGCTTAGATGATTTTAGGAAATTCTTGTGGCTTAAATATTCATCATCCTGTGGCCAATCTGGAGATCAAAACCCTCTCCATTTAGCTAGGGTTGTCCCTAGATAGGCCTTTGATGAGCCAGTTTTTACAGTTCTTTCCAGTGTATAGGACCTGGAAAAGCTTGTAGCTTTTCCTTTTATCTCTCTCTCTCTCTCTCTCTCTCTCTCTCTCTCTCTCTCTCTCTCTCTCTCTCTCTCTCTATATATATATATATATATATATATATATATATATATAGCGTTTGAGAAGCCAAGTACCCTCTGTGCCTCATCATGAGGAAGCTCCAGAGGAGGATCTAATGGAGAAGTCCTCTGTAGACCTTTACTTAATGATAGAGGCATTTTAGTATCTGTCACAGATTTTTAAAAAATTTATTTTGGTGGGGATTGTTTAAAAACAAAGAACATCTTTTAAAAATCAGGTGGTGGATTTAAAAAAAAAAGTCTCCTTTCTCATCCTTCTAGATTAAAAAAAAAATATCTACATAGGAATTTGTTAGGACAATTCATATTTATTTTCTACAAGCAGAAGGTTTATATTCTTTTAGCTTAGTATTGTGGGGCGCAGATTGCAGTAGAAGTGACATAGGGTGAGTGTATATATTAAAGTTGAGTTATTTTACTATCTTAAAGGTATTTATTTGGATACTTTCAACACTATGATGTGAAGGACAGATAACAATTTCTGAGCCTAATTTCTTCACGTATAAAATGAGGGAATTAGATTATTTGATTTATAATACTCCTAGTTCTAAAGTTACATGATTCCTCATTGGAGGGAATTAGATTAGTTGATTTATAATACTTACATGATTCCTCATTGGAGATTAGAAGCATAAGTATATACACACACTCTCAGAGTATATACATATAGACATATACATACAAGTCTCAGAGATCAGGAGAAATCAATCCATAATTACTGTAGACCTTAAAAACTCTTCAGTTTTTTTTTTTTTTTTAACTATTTGCCCATAATGAAATGCTTTGCTATGATGGCAGAGGGCTATGTGAAAGATGATACTTGTGTAGTATACATGAAATCAACTCAAGTTTCTTTTTTAATTGGATTACTTGCCTATTATGAAATGCTTTGTTATAATGGAAGAGACTAATGTGAAAGATGATATTTATATAGTACTTATCCCAGTCCCGAATGTAAATGAGAGAATGCTAAAGGGAAAATTCTTACTTGCATTTTACAATTAATTAAAAAAATGTTTTCATGAAGTTTTATGGTTATTATTCAGATTTACATGCAGATTTAAACCTGACTACAATATAAGTTTCATACTCATGTCCAACTCAAATGGAAATGCCATTACTAATTATCATTCAAAGTTAATTTTTTGTTTTTGTTTTCCACTATCATTAGCACCTATGTTTCTAACATGAAAGATTTTTACAGAGACCTAGATGAACCCATTACAGCAGTACCAACATCTGACAAGCTGATTGTCAATGGGCAATTTCAACACTAATGTTGAACATTCATTACCTTTCATAGGATTGGAAAAGCTGGATCAGTTATACATCTAGTTACCACTGCATATACTATTTTGTCCTATGAAACAAGATAGATAAACTGTAGATACAATTGAGATATGAAAAACATCTCATTGATTCATATGGAGATATGTTGATTAGAGACCAGAAGTCCTTAAAACCAACATCTAGGGCTGTTATAAGCTGATGTTAGCATTATTAAAAGCATAAATACACAAAAACATGTAAGAGGACAGAGACTGAAAAAAAATTTTTGGGAAGTGGGGTGCCGAATGAGGCAGTTGGGATTAAGTGACTTGTCCAGGGTCACACAGCTAATGTCAATGTCTAAAGCTTGATTTGAAATTAGGTTGTCTTGCTATCTTGCCACCCCCAGAATATTAAAAATTGTTGCTGATTTCTGCTACTTAATTAAGAAAAAATATATTTATGTATCAATAAGTAAAAACTAGTTTGTAATTTATCCTTTGGTAAGTTTGGTAGGTGGCATGTGGAATATCCATAAATGACATCTGGCTCTATGTAACTATTTAGTTATTTATTTATTTTTGGTCTGGACCTGTGATTATGCCTGTGTAGGGACTCATGAGGAAATTCAGTCTGTAATGTACAGTCTCAGAGAGTTGCCTAGATATTGCCTCCTTCTTAGGAGACTTATCCATAGTCACAGAGCAGGGTAGCAAAGATTACTAACATTGAATTGTTTCAACATTATAGAGATAACCCTTTTAATGATGCAAACTTTCCTCTATATTAGTTGGTGGTTTAATGAGTTGCTAGGAACAACAACAACCAAAAATCCTTTGCTTCATTACCAGTTCTTGTGATAAGCCTCTGTGACTTACCTAGCCTGGTGTTTGGACTATTTATTAGTTCCTGGGCCCATATTTTAAGCTCTGACAGCTTAGAAAGATTTACTTGAGCGTATCAGTTTGTGTTGGTTGAAATCCCAGCTTTTTTTGCCATACCATGATAAAGCCCTGGGATAGGATTTTAATGGTATTTTTTTATATTAATATCTAGTAAAAAACGGTTATAGGAATGTGTCCTAAAGTATTTTGCTCTTGAACTCATTTATAGAGAGTATTTATGTAGATCCTTCTATTTAACTCAGGTCCTCTCTATAGTATCCCTGAAAAAGTGGTTTACCAAGTAGTCGGTCAACAAGCAGTTAATTTCTTATTTTATGTCAGTTACTGACATAAATAATCTCTATCCATAAAGAGCTTATATTCCAATGAGGAAGACAACATATCAATAACTAGGTGCATATAAGATACAGAATAGAAGGAATGTTACTTTAGAGAAGAAGGCTTTGTCAGCTGGAGGGGTAAAAGTTGAGAGTGGAGGAACTCAGGATCTTTAAGAGGTGAAATCAGGACCGAGGGACTGAGGTTGGGAATGGAACATCATGTGTGAGGAACAGCCAGTAATGGTCCTGAATACTTGGAGAGAAAGAGAGTATAAGAAGGCTGCAAAGAAAGGAAGCGTACAGAGCTTTAAAGGTAAGCTCTTTATGAGTGGAGGAATTGGTTAGATTTGTACTTTAGGAAAATGACTTTGGTAATTGAATGAGATGGATTGGAATGAGAAGAGATTTGATGAAAGAAATCAATCACGAAACTATTGCTCTTATCTGTGTGTGAGGTTGAGGACGTGCATCTGAGTGGTGGCTGTGTAAATGGAGAGAAGGGTCATATGCATAGAGATGTGAAAGTATGAAAAACAGGATTTGGCAGCTAATTGGTTATGTGAGAGTGAGAAAGCAGATGATACAAAGGTTATGAATTTGAGTTTGGGATGCCTATGGGACTTCTAGTTTGAATTGTATGGTAGGAAGTTTAATGTAGAACTGGGATTTAAGAAAGACGCTGGAGCAGGACATATATACCTGAGAGTCATTTACATAAAATTAATTGAATCCATGGGAGCTGAAGAGATAACTAGGTATACATAGAAAGAAAAGAGAAGAGGGCCTAAGATCGTTTTGGGGACTAAAGTTCTCAAGGACATGGATTGAAATCCAGCAGAGGAAATTGAGAAGTAATCAGACAGATAAGGAGAGAACCAGGAGAGAACAGTGTCACAAAAATTCAGAAAAGAGAGTGTTTTCTTTAGGAGAAGGCAATTAACAATGTCTAAAGTTGTGAAAAGAGCAAAAAAGATGAGGGCTGAAAAAAGAGCATCCCATTTAGTAAATAAGAGAACAATGATAACCTTGGAGAGGGCATTTTCAACTGCATGATGATGATGTTTAGCTTCTGTTTGAATACCTTTAGCAATGTGAAACAAAATATTTCAGGTCTTAGACATCTCAAATTATATTTCCTTATATTGAGCCATAACTTCCTGCTATTAGTCACAGTTCTGTCTCCCTGGAGCCATTCAAAAATGTGGAATATTTGATCTAACTATTTTGAAGACTGCTAGAATATCTCTTTCGCCTAAGTCTTCCTCCACCCCTCCGCAGGCTAAAATCCTCACTTTCTAGACTCTTCATTATTTTCTCATCTTACCTTTGTCTTGGTTTGAGTTCCATATTCCAGTGAATTACAACATTTATTATTCTTATTAAAAAATGTCCCATTTGACTCATTGAGCTTGTAGCACCTTAGGCTGATTTCAAATAAACAGCTATCTAGTCTGGTCTCATCCATTTCACATTTCTACAATTTATTTTTAAATTTAAATGCATGATTTTGTTTCTGATAAGGGCACTGTGATAATAATGGTGAGAGCATTGAACTGGAGTATCAGGAGACTGGAGTTCTGGCCCTTTCTCTCCCGGTAATGGATGACCATATTTATGGTTATTAATCCATTAATAGAGTGACCATTCCTCAAAGTAGTTTTGACTGACCTCAGTTTCTTCATCTACAAAATAAGTAATTAGATTACATATCTGTAAGATACTTTCCAATTATATGATTCTATGTTTTTTAACATTGCACATTTTTTTTTACCAGGTCCAGCCTGTTATAGTTTCCAGAATTTTCATTCTGATGGCCTATTTTATCAGCTTTCATTTCCAGCTTTCTACCAGCTGAAAGTATCATTAATACAATAATATTTTGAGTAATTTTGCCAAAGGCCTTCCTGAAATAAAGGTTGATTTAAAAAATCATATTCAAATGAAAAGTTTCCTCCACTATCTCTAAAGGATTTTCCTTGGGACAACCTAGTGAGAGATAGTGCAAATTTTATTCCCATTTTACCGTGCAGAAATGGAGGCTCTGGGAGATTTGCAACTTGCCTCAGGTCATAGGAGAGTGACTGTACTATAGCTGGATGTGTTTGGTTCCTTTATTGTTGCTTTTTGTTTAGCTCCTGAAAATGAGAGGTTATTCAGACTGCTCCATACTGCTGTTTTATAAAGCATTCTTTTGGTAGCCTAGAACTTGTCCTTTATCAAAAAGAACATGAGGTTAGTTTGGCACAAATTTTTCGTGGTGAAACCAAGAAACTTTAGATATCTTTAGTGGAATTGTATCACCCTGCTGCTGGAGTTTGTTTACACATACATCAGTGTTCACAAAGGAACTGATATTCATAGGCTAATGATCTAAGAAACTTTCTAATATGTTAATATTTATAATTTTCTAAGTGGAAATATGATAGCTTTTAACAAACAATATTGAACAAAGTACCTCTTCTTAACCAGAATTAGAATTCATGTTAATAAAATGTTCATTTGGTAGTCTTTATACATTATTCCTTTGGACTGCTCCCTTGCCCTCCTTCTCCCATTTATTTTCAAACTTCTAGAAAGAACCATCTGCACTTGCTGCCTTTACTAACTTGCCACACTTCTTCAATCTTTTTTAGTTCAGCTTCTGTCCAGTACCCTTTCTTCTCCCCCCCACCCCCCAAAAAAATGCTCTCTCCAAGATTTCCATTTATCTTTTTATTTGCTAAATCCTTTGTACTTTTCTAAGTCTTCACCCTTCTTAACTTCCCTGCAAGGTTTTATGTTTTTGACTATTTCCAACTTTGAATATTCCCTGCTTCCGTGGCTTTGGTGTCAGGACTTTCTCCCCATTCTATTGTGTTTATTGCTTTCTTTCCAGATGCCCCACTCATTAATTTGGGTGCCCCCCAGCCTCATTCATAATTCAATATTATTTTTATGCTGAGGACTTTCAGATCTGTTAACAAATCCTAATCCATATCCTGAACTTCACTTATAAATCACTGTCTAGCTTCTGGGTATTCCATAGACATCTTAGACTCAACATGGTGAAAGCAGAATTTCATTATCTCCTGCTCTTTTTCCTCCTGATTTCCATGTTGCTGTTGAGGATGCTGCCACTGTCCCTATCACCCTGATTCATTATCTCCTAGTTTTCTTTTACTCATCTTTCTTTTTCACTTCCATATCTAATCACTTGTTAGGTCTTATCACTTAAATATCTCACATAGTCAATTCTTTCCTCTTAGCTTTGCCCATGATTTAGGTCCTCATCACCTCTCACCTGGACTTTTAGGATAAACTCCTAATTTGTGTGTCTCTTTCCTGCTTCTTCTTTCTTCAATCTCTCCTTCACATGGTAGTCACCAATCATCTGAGTTTCAGAGGTTGTGATTTGCCTGATGTTGTAAAGCTAGTAAATTGTGGAATCTAGGACTCGATTCTTAGCCTGTAGTGCTTTCTACTCTGCTAAGATCCTTCTGAAGTCTATTTTCTTCTTTTTCTTCTAGCTTTATTAATCTTCAGACCATTTTCTTACTTAGGATCACATCTTTCAAAGGGCAAGTGAGTAAAAGACTAGGTAATTCAGATATTTTGGGTATCGATTTTGAGTTTCATAGACTTTTAGTAACCACTGTGCACTGAGTAATGGATCCTTGATCCTTTATCTGCATTTCTTAGACTCAAAAGACAGAGTGCTACCTTAGTGAATAGAATAAGTGTGCGAGTCAGATACAAGACCTCCTTCCCAATTCAATTAACTAATCGGAGACATCATTAGGCAAAAAGAGAAAACATTTATTTAATCCCTGCGGGGAGAGGTCCAGGCACACACGTGAGAGCTATCCTGTGCTCCCACCATGTGCTCCTGGAACCTGACCTGCTTCTGGCTTGTCTAGGGTTTAAGAGGCAAAGGGCTTGAGCCTTCTCATTGGATAGTCTAAAAGAATGTAACCATTCTTGACCAATGATCACTCCTGTATCTCAGGTTCAACCTTCATTCCTCCAGAGAGTAAATGACCTCCCCAAGATCTCAGTTCTGGAATCAGGAAACAAGTGATTCAATACTGAGAAATACTTCATCCTATCAGTCCCATTCATAAGGAACTTGAAATCTAGAAGATTGGTTTCAAATGCTTTCTGTGATGTTTATTAGCTATGTGTTTTTGGTGAAGTCAGTGGAGCTTTCAGAGCCTAAGGCACCTCCTGAGATTTAATCCATTAAATTATATATGGGTGATGTTTGACTTAGAGAAAGTCACTGATTCTTGTATGTAGAGCAGGAAAAAAAATGCATATCAATGATTTTTCTTTTTTCATTATCTGATTCAAATTGTATTCCACAGTACAGATGACTTTATTTTCTGATACTTGCTATTTACTTAGAGAATGCAAACAAATTGTTTTGTTATCCCAAGTGAGGTTAAAAAATTCTTTTGGGGGAGTGGGAAATCATTAGCATAAAACTACTTTAAATGATTTTTGAAAAATCTATGCTTTTGCATGAATAATTTTAGAATTTACTTTAATAATTATGTTTTACTATATTGTATAGCTTTGAAAATAATTGCTGTAATTTAGACTTTAAAGCAGTAGTAAAGCAAAATATAAAACAAATATACATCGGATGTTCTCTTTTTTTCATTTATAGCCAGATCATTCAAGTAAGTTTCCCCAGTGACCTGGGATAATTGGGCATTAGATGTATTTCCCTTGGGCTTTGTTCTTCATTATTAGAGAATTGCAGAGTGTTAAAAAAGGCTTGTTCCAAACTGATAAATTGAGTAAAGGTAATTTAGGAAGTGTGACAGATGTGAATTGGTATGGTTCTAAAATCTGGCATTTGGGTATTGACAAGAATAATAAAAAGGGTGTCATTTTATGGTTTAATAATCTTATTGACATTATGATATTACAATACCAAGATGAAATTGTAAACATGGAAGAACAGTTAGTCTTTGTATAAGCCTGAATCTTTTCCTGTTTGACCTCTAATATATGGGTATAGTAATGTTCCTTACTGGGCTTTGACTCCATGGGATAGATTTAATTAGGTAAAAATGAATTGACAGGAAAGGTAAATAAACAGTAAATTGTGGTCATGTTTCCCAAATTACTTGGAAATACCAAACATGGAGGAGTTCAAACCACAAATAAATTAAGTTTTCATGGAAGAATCTGTGCTCAATTTGCATGTGCTACTGTGAAGTGCACAATTTAAAGTAAGGGATTTCAGTTTTATAAGATCTTTCTGTGAATGGTGTTAAATTGTTTACTTTCTAAATTAGTATGTATTGAAATTGAGTCCTAGGGGAAGTGCTTGTTAAAAAATTAAAATGCAAATGAATAAAAATTTTGCTTGATTTAATTAAAAAAAATTTTATTAAGTTTTTATCTTATATCAAGTACATTTTACTAAGCTTTGGATAATCCTTAGCCTCTAAGAGTTTACCTTCTATTAAGGAAATTGAAATCCAATGGAGAAATATCAACCAAGGAAAAATATTTTGGTTTGGGAAGTCACAGGGATGGTGAATGGAGTTATAGATCAATTGATTGACAAATCCTTTACAGGAATGGTCCCAGGGCAAGAAGTGGAAAGAAAGCAAAATTATTGAGGGAGAGAAAAAGGGGATGTTTATGTTCATGTTGGCATGTCAGGAAGAAGGCTGGGGATGCATAGATTTGGGAGAACCTAGATATGGTGAATTCTCAACAATCAAGAAGACAGGACTTCAAGGTAAGTGCTAGACTCCAGAAAGAGGTGGAGGGTGGAGTGCTCAGTATGACAGACTTTCTATTAATGATGCATTCTGTTTGTTTTCATCCACTTTAGTTAAAAATTTTTTTGGAAATCACCAAATATGATTGATTTTGTAATATCCTAAATACAATCTAAGGTTTCTTTTCATGAGGGAAAAATCCATTTAAATACTTAATTGAGAAGAAAAATGTTCTTAAGATTATTACTCATCCGTTTAGTGTATGTATTTTTAGAAAATTAGTAGATCCTAATGTTAAGTTAATGCATTTCCTATGAAAAAGTTAAAAGGGAGAAAATAGATGTCTCTTGGAAAATTCAAAGCTATGGTTTAAATTAAAGATTTGAAATAAATACTCTATCAGAGATTTATATGAAATGTCAGACATAAGATATTAAATTGGAATGTGTCTAACTGTTAGAAAGATTATATTCTGAGTCTGCTAAGGTTATACTAATTCATGTTTAATGGACTGAAAAAGAATTATTTAATTTTTAAAAATAGTAAAGTTTAGTCAAATGCAAAACCTTTCTTTTGTCTTCAGTGGTGATTATTCTTTTAATTTCAATTTGTGTATCATAGCTCTTTTCCATCCCATTCTTCATTATTTATTGATTGGAAAGGGTAAAGAATAAAAATGGTTAAGAGATTGAAGCCCAGTATAGGTGAACTCTTAGCTGTTTTAAAAGAATCCATGTTGCCAGGTCTGATTGAATTATAGTGCAGTATCCTAAAAGAGCTTTGGTAGGTCAGCACTCTGTACTTGATAGTGATCTCTGAGAAACTCTGGTTTCTAAACTGTTGGAAAACTAGAGAAGGGAAACTATCCTTATGTTCAAAAAGGATGGGAAAAAATAGATTCTGAAAACTGCCCCTTCTCTCAGCTTAATATTGATCCATAGAAAAATTCTAGATCAGGATATTAAATGGATCATTTATGAGCACTTGGAAAGGAAAAATGTTAGTCAGTAGGAACTAGTAGGGATAGGTTCGCTGAAAACAAATTATGCCAGATTAACCTTACTAGCTAGATTGGTATGTCAGGAGGTTGTGGTAGACATGTGTATCTTCAAAAAGAAGCTTTGGAATAGAGACTACATTGGTATTTGGAAGTTCTAGGATCTGGCCACTCCCTTATCACTCCCTGACTTGCTTTGTGCCACTGTGGATGTCCTCTTGGACAACACTTCTTTGTCTCTTTTTCTTTGTCAGGAAAATTCGGGTGTTGGACCAGTCAGAAAATATTTATTGAATACCTAGTTCAGTCATCAGGCTCTGTGATAAGCACTTAGGCTATGAAGAAAGGAAATGTGGGAGAGACCACATGCAAACAACTATATACTATATAATACTGAATAAATTGGAAATAAACAGTAAAGGGAAGGCACTAGAATTAAGGGGTATTGAGTAGGTATTCTCAAGGGGTATTCTTGTAGAAGATGAGATTTTAGTTGTAACTTGCAGGAAGCTGAGGCAGAGATGGGAAGAGAAAGAATTCTAGGCATGGGGAAATGAAAAAGAAAATGTCATTTAAAAAGCCTGGAGTTGAGAGATGGAGTTTGACTAAATGATTTCTAAGGATCATTCTAGCTCTAAGACTGTAATTTTAGGTAGTTTGCCAGTTTTACCATTTCACACAAAGTTCTTCATGATAGTATCAAGGCAAATATCCTTGTTGGCTTATATATGTTCCTATGGGTTGGATTAAATGGTCTCTTAGGTCCTTTCTAGCTGTGATATTCTGTGGTTCCAGGATTCTATGAAGTTGGAGAAATTTGGTCTACACAATTTATGCAACTTCATAGGATGTTAATCTATAATTGGTAGGATTGTATTTAAAGGATATTTAGTGAAGAGACTGGAATATTAAAAAATGGATTTCTCCTGAGGGGAAGTCTTTAATGACATATGGTGGGCCTGTATCCATCAATTCTGTATTATTCAACATTTTTTATCCATTTGTTGGATAAGGAAATAAAAAGAAATTTTTGAATGACCTTAAGATGAAAGGGATACTTAATTTAGAATTTCTCAAACTGACTTATATACAGAACATCTTCAGGCTTGAACTATATTGATAGAATTTTAAAATGCTGGCACATGGGGCAGCTAGTTGGTGTAGTGGATGGAGCACCAGCCCTGAAGACAGGAGGACCTGAGTTGAAATGTGGTCTTGGACACTTAATACTTCTTGGCTGTGTGACCCTGGGCAAGTCACTTGTCTCAAAAAAAAAAAAAGCTGGCACAGGGAGTCTTGGAAAATTTTGCAGTAAAATGGAAATTAATTATATTTTATATAAAGAAAAATTGCCTCGTAATATTCTTGATATGTAACTTACTGTTTTTTACAGATAAAAATAATTCCTTGTTTTTTTAATTAGAATTCATTTTTTTTTTTTATGGAATCAAAAACAACTCAAAACAAATCAAAATCTGATGAGCTGATTTTGAGATGAAATTTAATAAGGATGAGTATGTGAAATCTTTTACTTGTATTTTTTTGTTCGTTTGTTTTTGAGGAAATTTGGATTAAGTGTTTTAAGGATCACATACCTAGTAAATGTCAAGTGTCTGAGGCCAGATTTGTAGCGTTGATTTTTAAAACTCCAACTAATTCTAATGAGATTAAATTCATATAAAAAAGATTTGGGGGTTTAAGTTGCTCACAAGTCCACTGTGAATCAATAGTAGGATAACATACTGAAAAAGCTAATACATTTTATTTTGGCCAGACATTTGATTTGATTAGGAAAATGCTCAGGTTAGTTCTGCCCTTGCTTGACAATTTGCTTGGGGTTTTTCAGAGGTTGGTCACACAATCGATATATATTAGCAGTTGGATTTGAACCCAGCTTTTCCTGTGATGTGGCCACTACTCCAGATTGCATCTTATGATTTTAGGCAGTATGAGTTTAGAAGTACTGTATAATATTAAAACAATATTGTCATATCCTCTGTCACCCCACATAAATTATTAATTTTAAAAGATAAGATTTTAATTGATGTAGCTTAAGAACAAAGAAGCAGTAGAAGTAATATTTCAGTTGAGAAGATTTCAACTTAACTTGCAGAAGGACTTTTTAATATCTAAGCTTTTCTCAAATAGAATAAGTTGCTTTACAAAGTGTGGTTTTTCCTGTGGTTAGAAGTGTTATATCATGAGCCTGGGGATTCTGTCAGGAATGTTGTCAAGGGGATTCATATCAGGAGGGAAATTGGTCTAGATGATTTTAAGGGTCCTTAACAGCTCTTGTGATTAGATGATTTCTGCTGTCCTCATTAGAATGAGTATAATTTGAATAGAATGTTAAATGGTGATTAATTTAGTTTTTACACATTTTTTTCTATTCTGTGACTTTTTTTTTAAACTTAAGGATCTCAAACTCCCCTTTGCAAACTTCAGCTAGTAATTGTTATTGGAAAGAAACTATTGGATAGTTAACAAAAATCAGATAGCATTATTTGAAATTATTTTCAGAATTATTTTGAAAGAAGTATTTATTTCATTAAAAGTTTTCTTCAGGCACCTTTGTGGGTGTGTTGCTATTTCTTTTATTTGGTAGTATAAAGAACAGAGAAATAGAGCAAACTGAATAGTGTAACTGTACTTTAAAATATTTCATATGCATGACACATGAGAGGGAGTGTGGAAAAGTAGTTAGTTACAGACTTGACCTTGAAGTTTGGACACCCTGGTTGTAAGTCCTGATCCTGACCCACATTGGCTGTATGGCTGTAGGCAAATCTCTTAACCCTGTCAGTACTTAAGGCAACTATCAAAAACTATAATTTGCAGAGAAGGCACTAAAACTGCATTGGCAGAGGGATTTTCCTCACTAGGTAATTCCCTGTATTTGTGAAATCATGCAACTACCTAGCTTCTGTTCCTTCTAAATAACTCATTCTATACTAGGTAATACCAATATTTGCTCTACATCTGTAAGGAACTTAAGTATCAAACGCTCAACATAGTGAAAAACCCATAAGTAAGCAGAAAAGGTCTTCTAAGTGCCCAAATAGATGTCACAAAATATCTTGTCCTTTCTGTGAGGCCTTTTCTTTTCTTCAGAGTCTTTTATTTTAGTTTATTCTCCATTCCAACAAGCTGGTTAACTGGCTTCTAAGCCTGCAGGTTTTAGAAACTGAGAGTTCTGGTGTTGACAGCCAGTACAAGTAACATCTAGCAGCTTAACCACAATATAGAGAGGTATAAAAGCTCAAAGTGTACAGAAGAATTTAAAAGCATTCCCCAAACTGGAAATTAGTATGGCAGAAATTAGGCATGGACCCACACTTAACACCATATACCAAAATAAGATCAAAATGGGTCCATGATTTAGGCATAAAGAACAAGATCATAAATAAGAGAAACATAGGATAATTTACCTCTCAGACTTGTGGAGGAAGAAGGAATTTGTGACCAAAGAAGAACTAGAGATCATTATTGAACACAAAATAGAAAATTTTGATTACATCAAATTAAAAAGCCTTTGTACAAACAAAACTAATGCAAACAAAATTAGAAGGGAAGCAACAAACTGGGAAAACATTTTTACAGTTAAAGCTTCCGATAAAGGCCTCATTTCCAAAATATATAGAGAATTGACTCTAATTTATAAGAAATCAAGCCATTTTCCAGTTGATAAATGGTCAAAGGATATGAACAGACAACTTTCAGATGATCAAATTGAAACTATTTCCACTCATATGAAAGAGTGTTCCAAATCACTATTGATCAGAGAAATGCAAATTAAGACAACTCTGAGATACTACTACACCTTTCACATTGGCTAAGATGACAAGAAAAAATAATGATGAATGTTGGAGGGGATGTGGGAAAACTGGGACACTGATGCATTGTTGTGGAGTTGTGAACGAATCCAATCATTCTGGAGAACAATCTGGAATTTCTGCCCAAAAAGTTAATCAAACTCTGCATACCCTTTGATCCAGCAGTGTTACTACTGGGTTTATATCCCAAAGAAATACTAAAGAAGGGAAAGGGACCTGTATGTGCCAAGATGTTTGTGGCAGCTCTCTTTGTAGTGGCTAAAAACTTGAAAATGAATGGGTGCCCACCAATTGGAGAATGGTTGGATAAATTGTGATATATGAATGTTATGGAATATTATTGTTCTGTAAGAAATGACCAGCAGGATGAATACAGAGAGGCTTGGAGAGACTTACATAAACTGATGCTGAATGAAATGAGCAGAACCAGGAGATCATTATACACTTCAGCAATAATACTATTTGAGGATATATTCTGAGGGAAATGGTTATCTTTGACAAAAAGATCTAATTCAGTTCTAATTAATCATTGATGGACAGAATCGGCTACATCCAGAGAATGCATTTTTGTTTTTCTTCCTAGGGTATTTTTACCTTCTGAATCCAATTCTTTCTGTGCAACAAGAGAACTGTTCGGTTCTGCACACATATATTCTATCTAGGATATATTATAACACATTTAACATGTATAATAAGACTGCTTGCTATCTAGGGGAGGAGGTAGAGAGAGGGAAGGGAAAAATTGGAACAGAAGTGAGTGCAAGGGATAATGTACAAAATTACCCAGGCAGATGTTCTCTGTTAATAAAAAGTTGTAATTAAAAAAAGAAAAAGAAAAAAAAAAGCATTTCCAAATAGGGCCAAGTGAGGTAGGCATAAATAGCTTCATATATCCTTGAGCCCCAAGAACAGAAGTTGATGTTCAGGAGATGTTCAGGAGTATAGGATGTTCTACATCCTATAAAGGGCTTTATAACTTTGAGTCATCAAGAGATCTCCAAAAAATCTGTGACTTAGTAAACACTGGGAACTTCCTCACTCCAAATGCTGCCACACTGTTTTTATGACTTCTGAAGGTGAACCCTAGCCACTTGAAACTGGTAAGTAGTAGCTGAGCGATTTCTCTAGGGTCATTCATATATTAGTCTAGCTTACAGGTAGAATTTGAATCCAGGTCTTCCTGACTCCAAGTCTACCGCCTTATCTACTTGACCAGCCTGTCTTTAATAGTTGGTTTCTGATATTCCACAAGAAAAAAGGGAAGTGTGTATCAATTAAAACACATTTTCATATTAGTCATGTCTAAAAATGTATTTGAAGTTAATCTTTTTTTGTCAAGAAGTGGACAATATACTTTGTTATTATCCCTGAAATTGTGGTTAGTCATTACATTAATCAAATTTTTAAGTCCTTTTGTTTGTCTTAACAGAATTGAAGTTTCTATATAAGGTGCTTCCCTAGTTCTGCTAAGTGTAGTTTCTATTCAGAATTGTTAAATTTTTTAAAAAAGGCAATAATTTCTCAATTGCTGATAAACATCTTTAACAACTCTTTGCTTGAATTGATTAATGAAGGCTCATGATAACCGTTTTTATTGGTGTTATTTCTCCTTCCCCTCCCCGCTTTTCATTTTATCTTTAGAATGTATCTTTGGAATATAGAGAAACAAGTCTTCTTTTATCCCTGTTTCATATATTAAAGAGAAATTGAACTGGAACTTTCTAAATTTTGAGATACTTTTTTGATTGTCCCTAGATTTAGTAAGAGAATTCAGTCATTTATTGGCATATATTGTATTATTCTCTTTGTTAAATCACCATATAATTATCTTTGGACTTGGCCCTAGTGATGCTCCATCCTGGTCTTTACTAGTAGACAAGGAGTAAAAACAGTTTTTACAAAGTATAGAGAGCACTGCTTACTTTAGGTGGAGTTCATATTCTTTTATCTTTTTTTTTCCTAGTGCACTCTAAAGTGAAACAATGGGGATCACTTTTTATTCTACTCCTCCAGCTTAGGGGCCCTATATCTGCATATGACCCCTTTTCCTTATTTGAGGATGAGAATTGAAAGGGAGAATAAAAATGAATGGAGAAAAGTTAGTTAAGAAAGAAAGAACACTAAATTTGAAAGTAATTAGATTTTGTGCCTAATTATTTCTCAGGTTTCTCTACCATTTTTTTCTGAGTATTTTATACTCAGAAATTGTATTTCTGAGGGAAATTGGACTTAGGTGATGTTCAAGGTCTTTTCCAGATCCAATGTTATGTGATTTTGTAATATACTATAGAATATTGTGTAATCTGATGTTTAATTTGAATAACTCAAAAGCTGGTAAGACAAAGCAGATCTTGTAGCCCCAACACAAAGAAAACCCTCTTTGCCACCTTTTTCATAGACCTGGTTGACAACATGTAGTCAGTACACTTTATTTTGAGCTTTTATTTTGAAAGAATGAGTAGGATAAATTGTCTTACAGGCCTTGAACTTGTATGTTAAAAGTTTGAGTGTGACATTGAGTTTAATGCAAAAGTCATAGAAAGAATCTGACTTCTTTCTCATATTAGTTCCCTCCCCGCCACGTTTTCGAAATTGGTGTACCATTTACTTTGTGTGGGAACATATATTTGAGTTGTAAAATTTGGCGCTACCTCAAAAACTTTAGGATTCCAGGGAAAGAAAGAACTTCTTTACTGCTTGCTTGAAAAGGGTGACTTTAGGGGGAGTTATACCTAGTTTATTTTTAAGTGTTTGTTCAACTGTAATAACACTATCAACTTGAAGAGAAGAAATAGGGAGCATGGCTGGGAGAATTATCTGGCCTTGCTAGTTTAGCCCAGCTACTTGGAAAAGCCTTTCATTTGTATTCTGCCTAATTATACTTTAAAATAAAAGACTGAATCTATTAAATAGCCAGGCCCTTTGTGGAGCTCCTGAATTCCTCTAATTTACTGACTGCATAGAAGCTTTATTCAGAGCATTCATAGGCCTGTACTATCTTTCCTGACTAGTTGCCAGGTCCTATTCATGTTGTTCTCACTGCAGGAAGTTCTCACATTCATTTCGGGATTGGGGGTGGGAAAGGGAAGTAGAAAGAGATGGAGAGGAAAGTGGAGAACTGTGTGGGTCTTTTTTCCTCCCTACCCATCTTATGTGTTCCTCCTTTAAAAAAAAAAAAAAAAAAACCATGCTAAAAAGAAAAAAAATCCCAAATGATTCCATGAAATGATAACACCTGGTAAATAAGAGAAAATTATATGCCCCAGGCATCTGTTTACAAATGATTAGGACTCTGGCAAACTCCCTTCTCTTTCCTTAACTGCCTCCCTCTTCCCATCATTCTCCCCCCCATTCCCACCTCCAGCATTAGCCAAGTATTTCATTCAAACGTCAGGTCAGATGAGGGTAAGAAGGAGTGGAAGAGGGAATAGTGGAAAGTGTGTGAAAAGGGCTAATAAGCTTCAAGGAAAAATTTCTCCCTGAAAATAAATATTCTTTAAAGAACTTTTTAAAAAAACTCTTTTGAATCACTCCCTCTTAAACCCCCCTCCCCCCAAGGGGGGGAAAAAAAAACTTGCTTTAATAGAGAAATTTTTTTTTGGGGGGGAATCTATAATTAAGTAGATGAGTTCAATTGAATATGCTAAAAGAACATGAAAAATGGAAAAAGATGACTTGAATGTTTTTTTCTTGCTCCATAAAACTTATGGTGAGTTCTTACTCTAGATATAATTTATGATGGACATATAACTTTTTTCACCAATATTATTAATAGTATGATTTGTGAGTCAAGTTGTTGATTATATTAACTACTTAATTCACCAGGGAAAAATAATAAAAATGAAATTCTTGAAGTGCAGTAATTTTAATTGCAAAAATTACTTGTTTCCTTAGCTTGTAGTTTCCTATCTTGGTTAATGGTGATATTTTTACCCCAGACAAGTCTAGCCACTAGGTTTCATCTATTTTAGAAACCTGAGTTAAAAGAGGAATGGGGAGATATGAGATGTGGTTGGGGTTGCTAATCTCTGAGCAAGTCTCATGGCAACATCTCTTAGAATCTTGTGTATACAGAGGGCCTGTTTTCCAGAATACCTTGGTTTATAAGGTTTTTAAAAATTTTTTTAAGCTTTCATTGTCAGCTGCCTAGTTTTTGTTCAGAACCTCCTGAATAACAAGCATGTACTAAACCCTACTTTTGGTTAGGGCCTGGAGATACAAATATAAAAGTAATAGCTTTTGCCTTCAAAAATCTGACATTCTAGAGAGGAGGGATGGCGGTGATATATGTATGTAGATAAATAAATACAAGAAACATGCAATTTATAAGTTTACTCTAATGGGATAATCTAATGGGATGAGAGTTAAGACTCTCAGAAGAATCAGACAGCTGAATGCTGTTAGGAATATTTGAAGTGGAATCCCAGAACTGTGTGGCTCTGGGCAATTGGTTTAACTTCTCAATGCCCCCAGTCAAATGTCAGACTGTAAATTGATAAGAAAATATTGACTTGTATTAGTGGAAGAAGTTCTTCACCAGGAATTCCTAATACAGATTAAAATAGCAATAATTTTTAGGAAAGGTTTACAAGATATAAAACAGAGATGTCAAAGGACCTGGTTCAAAACCCATCTCTGCTACTTTTTTTTTTTAATAGCTTTTTATTTAGAAGTTATATGCATGGGTAATTTTTTAGCATCGACAATTGCAAAATCCTTTGTTCCAATTTTTCCATTCCTTCCCCCACCCCCTCCCCCAGATGGCAGGTTGACCAATACATGTTAAACATGTTAAAGCATAAGTTAAATACAATATATGTATACATGTCCATACAGTTATTTTGGTGTACAAAAAGAATTGGACTTTGAAATAGTGTACAATTAGCCTGTGAGGGAAATCAAAAATGCAAATGGACAAAAATAGAGGGATTGGGAATTCTATGTAGTGGTTCATAATCATCTCCCAAAGTTCTTTTACTGGGTGTAGCTGGTTCAATTCATTACTGCTCTGTTGGAACTGATTTGGTTCATCTCATCGCCGAAAAAGGCCACGTCTGTTAGAATTGATTATCATATAGAAGTCATCCTGCTGGTTATTTCTTACAGAACAATAATACTCCAAGATATTCATAAACCACAATTTATTTAGCCATTCTCTAATTGATGAGCATCCACTCAGTTTCCAGTTTCTGGCCACTACAAAGAGGGCTGCCACAAACATTCTTGCACACACAGGTCTCTTTCCCTTCTTTAAAATCTCTTTGGGATATAAGCCCAGTAATAATATTTCTCTGCTACTTCTTAAATGATCTTAGAGAAGTTTCTCTGGACAGTGTATAAAATAAGGGGGCTGGTTTAAATGTTCTTTGAAATTTTTTTTAGCTCTGAGTCTGTGCTTCTGTAAAGGAAATAATACTTGATCTAAACCTTGAAGGGAGCTGGGATTTCCAAGAGACAGAGCTGAGAATAATATGCATTCCAGGCATGGGAGATAGCCTTTGCCAAATAAATATGTATTAAATGCCCATTGTGTGCCAGGCTGTGCTAAATCCTGGGGATACAAAAAGAAGTATAAGACAGTCTTTCCCCTCAAGGAGCTTACTGTCTCTGGAGAACATAACTTGGAAACAATTATGAACTAATTAACTGTTCAGGCAGGAGAGAGAATTTCATGAATGGGGAATAGTAAAAAGACACATTTGGAGGGATTGTGGAATATGTTAAGGAGAATAATATAAAATCATCTGAAAAGACAAGGTGGAACCAGACCATGCAGAGCTAAATAGTTTCTTGAGCCAGAGAAGTGAGACATGGTCAGACTTCCACTTTAGGAATATTTATTTGTCATGTATGAAGACAGAATAGAGATAGGGAGAATACTTAGGAGGCCATTATATTAGTCTAGTCAAGAGATAGTCGGGTTTTTCCTGCAATGGCTGTGTTGTGGGTAGAAAGAATAGTTGGGAGAGATTTTGAGGTAGTATAATGTAATAATTGATTATTGACTCCAACTCCATTTATTCCTTTAAACTTTGTATAATCATTTGAAAGACATTAGGATGAAGAGAGAACCAAGTGAAGGAGAAAGAGTTAAATTGAAGGGAACAGGGAGGTTAAACACATTTAGACTATGGAAATATGGTTGTATAGTGTATATAGAGAGGAAGGATTAGTATCAAGAAAATCTGGGGTAATGGAATGGCTGACTGGTTGCAGGGGAAATGAAGTAATGAAATGGAAAGAGAAAGAAAGGAGAACATCCAGGGAAGCTTTCCATTAATGGAAATAGATCAGTTTTATAGTAAGAGACATTTGAATACCTTTGCAACACCATTTATTCCTTCAGCAATATATTTCTTCACACCCAGTAAATGGCCAAGTATTTGCTGAAGAAAATGTTTTTTTAATAAAAAAGCAAGCATGCTGCTTGGTATATGTGAGTTGGATTATGTTCTAGCCATTAAATATATTAGTGATTATTAAGAACCACAGAAAAACAGCCAATGATATTTTTATTTATTTCCCGATGTTTCCACTACCTAGTTAAAGAGATCATATTTGTGACATTTGCTTTCTTGGGTAATAGTTGTGTCCTTTTGTTTTACTTTTCTCTAAATGGTCTAAACTTTTGCTTTCTCTCCCTCCCCCCTCCCCCACCCTCTCCACTCCTCCACCCCTTTTAAATGTACCTACCCATGACCTTTATTTGATGGATGTGATAGAGCTAAAGTTTATCCCAGACTATTAGAGCCAAAGAGTTCTTCAGGAGTTCTCTAGTTGCACTTTAGCTCCTCCCACTTATTTTATAGAGGTGCCACTTCCAGTAAATGTTGTTTTTGCATTATTTTCAAGGAAGCTCTTTATCCTGTTCTTGTCATGACTTGATTTTAATTAATTTTATTAGAAGAAAATCTTACTTGTGAGAGAGGTTTCTGTCCAATCTCTGTACTTTCTTGCTCTAAGCATATTATATGGAAAGATTTCCAAGGGGTTACAGAGTAGAGATGAACAAGATGAGAGAATTTGCATATTTGAACCAAGACAAGATGAAATGGAGATGTAGGAATGAGAAAGTACAAGGAAAAATATTTAAAATATAATGGTGACTCATGGAATATAAACCATAGGCTGTTGATGGTTTTGTGTCAAAAGTGTACATCAGGAAGAGTGGTCTATTGAAGTTCTTTTGTTTCCTATTGATTCTTCTTGTGGATTATTATTAGTTTATCTTGTTTTAGTAATTTAGCCAAGGAATATTTAGGGAAGTAGGTTCACAGTAATTGAATGATTTTAATATTGGTGTTTTCAAGTTAAAAAACAATTAGTTTTAGAGAATCAACCCTGCATTGGTTCCCCATTTTCTTCTCTCTGCCTGACACTCCACATTTACAAGCAATAATTTGAAAGGTTTATTTACATTTTCTACTAAAAGTAAGTCCATTTAAAAGCATCAGGATTTAGAAGTGGAAATCATTTAATCTAATAACTGCTTATTTTATAGATGGTGAGACTCAGACCCAGAGCTAGAATGATTAGCCTTATGGTCATATAGGTAGCAATTATCTAGACTGAGATTTGAACCTATAGTCCAAGTGTTCATCCTACTATAATATACTGTAGCCAGCCCTTTGATTTTAATTGTTAGGGTCATGTAAGTTGCCTTTTACAGCTAGTGTTTAAAAAAAAAAAAAAAAAAAAAAAAGATTGCAGCTGTTCTTTGAGACATGCTTTACCAGCTTATCTACTCCAATACAGGGAGAATGTACCACTTGTGCTTGGTGCTAGTACTGGTACATTCTCATTTGGTCCTTAGTTACTCCTTCAGCTGCTGCTTCTCAGCTGTAAAATTTCATTCATGCCCCAATGAAACAGGCATTCTGTTATCACCTGTCTTGTCACTCAAGGATGTGCTAGTGTGGGGACCAGGTGTTGGTTTGCTTGGGATAAGAGAATTAGTCTAGAAATTCAGGTGCCAAGTACATTATTTGATAGATTTGGAGTGTTGAAGAGTACCATGACTATATTTCTTTTTGGGTATTTGGGCTGGGATCCAGGAGACTTGTGCTCTAGTCACAGCTCTCCTAATAACTATTTTTAAAATATACAGTGTTTCCAATATGATAGTAGAATTTAATTTGTATTTAACATTTTTTAAATGGTGAAATAAAATTGTGGTACTTGAGCTGGGGAGGATTAGAGCCTTTTGTTGTAGATGGTCATCTACTTTAAGTAGTGATCAGACTGAGTTAATTCTACTTTGATTTTGAGATCCCCAATTAAATGTCTAAAAAGGTCAGTTTAATCATCGGAATAAAACAATTTAACAAAGATTGGGTGGCTGGAGATATAAAATTGAATCTTAAAGTACTTAATATGGTCTTAGTTTTGTATTTCAATGGCTTTTTCTGTTATCATTTGAAAAAATATTTAAGCAAAAGTCCTTTCTTAGTTTCTGGAGCCTGAATAAATATAGGAAGTAAATCCATTTTCTTTTACTTCTGTTCAGTCAGAGCCTTCCAGTTCCCCAATTCTGTTTTTGCCTTGCTATGTCAGTCCACCAGATTGATTGGCTCCCTTTCTGTCTCCTATCTTCAATGCCCAAAAGTAGGGATTCTTACACAAGCCCATATCTAATCAATTGCCAGGTATCACTGATTCTATTTCTGTAACATGTCTCATGGTTGTCTCTTTCTCTCTGACACAGCCACTGATCTAGATGGGACTCTTGGATTCCAATTTCTCCCCCTCCAGTTGATCCTCTTTCTACACAGCTGCCAGAATAATTTTCTTAAAGCACTGATTGGACCATTTTTTACTCAGAGGTTTTCCTCTCTCTCTCTCTCTCTCTCTCTCTCTCTCTCTCTCTCTCTCTCTCTCTCTCTCATTTGTGGAATTAAATGCCAAGCTGAGGAGTTTGTATTTATTATCATAGGATCATGGGTTATATGTTTATTGATCTAGAGCTGGAAGGGACCTACTTATCTTTTTTACAGTTGAAGAAACTGAGTACTTGCTCAAATTTACATAGGTTTAGTGAGCTGATTTAAAGCCTTTTAAAATTTGATTCTTTGATAGTGTTCAATGTTATTTCACATTATTCTCATTCATTCTAGTCAAAATGATCTATTCCTTTTCCTTAAATTCAACATTGCTTCTATACTGTCTCATATAGACTCACTCTATAAACCATAGTTTTAACACTGGAAGGGACCTCAAAAGCCTTTAGCCTAATCTCATTTTACAGTTTGAGAAAACTGAGATACAATTTAAACTACTTAACCACAGTCATACTGTATCAGAGATAAGATCTGAACTTGTCTTCTGTATTTTCTATTCTAACTCTAGAATACATTGCTCTCCTCAAGTCATATTTCATATGCCAAGTTATTGAAGAAACATTTTTTCATCATCCTGATTGTTCCTCCTCAAATTACTTTGTATGTACTTGTTTGTTTCCATCAGTACAATGTAAACCCTTTGAAATCAGGAATAAGTTTTCATACTTTTATCCCCCAAACTCTTAGCCCAAAACCTTGCATGCAGTAGGCCCTTAATAAATCCTTGTTGAATTGATTTGTTTAGTAAACATAGTTAATTTGAAGGGTTTTTTTCCTCCTTCATGATGTTAGTTCATAGAATAATTAAGCTTTTTTCCCCTCCTTCCTCTTCTCCCTCATATTTCCAAAGACTAGTATTTTCATTTGTGCTTGTTGCCCTTTACCATTATAGGATCATAGATCTATATCTGTAAGAGATTTCAGAGGCCAGGTGCTCCAATCCCCTTGTTTTATAACTCAGTGCAAATTTTTAACACGTTCCTGTTTTTTCTCTGTATGGTCTTCAGAAAAAGTTCCCTCTTCCCCATCCCCCATGGTGTGTCATCCAATGGCTACCCTTCTAGTGGTGAGCTTTTCTATACTTAGAGAGGCTGGTTGTTGGCCTCAGGCCCAAGGCCTTTAGCCTGATGGGGTAGGAACTTACCATAGTTCCTTCTGTTGGCATAGCCTTTGAGAAAGTGGGATCAGTCATTCATCTTCCAGCTACTGTAAGGCATCACATCCTTAAATGTGATTTCTCCTCCTTTATTAACTCTGCCCTTCCTATTTGCCCACAACTAAAATTTTGGCTATCCTCAGATTTTAAAAAAACATGCTTTGATAGGAGCAAAACCTTCCCCAAAAAAAAGACTGCTTAGTATTGCATTTACTAATTGTTCCGTTTGTACTAATTGTTCCATTTGTACTTATCAGAGATCCAAGGTAATACTGAAGTACGTGTGTTTAATGAGATCATTAGTGTTTTAGTATGCCTGTATTAGAGATTTTCATCTTTTGTTTTTATCCTTTGAGTTGATGGATTATCAGTATGACTTGGCTTCTGAGGATGTAAATTTTGACACTGGATATAAATTAACTTTAAAGTATGAGCCTGAAACAGTTGTATCTTTCCATCTTTTAAGAAGTTTCTTTTGTGGAGAATTCAAATAAGAAAGTCCAGATGGTATAATGAGAAGACATCTTGACTCTATTAATTCTCATTGTAAATAAACCCTATCACAAGACTAAGACTTAAATGACTAAAGTGTTATATTTTAGCATATTTTAAAGACTATTCCTCCCTAAAAACTAAATGGCCATCATCAAACTAAAAATGAAGACAAAAAACCCACCCTACTTTGATACAAACTAGATCTAAAAATACTTCTTTAGTAAAAATAGGATTGGAATATTATTTTTTCCTCCTGCTTCTTTTTGTCTTTTTTTTTCCCCTGTCTCTATGTTTCATTATGTATTTTATTTTCCCTATTAGAATGTAAGTTTCTTGAGGACCTGGACTATTTTTCCTTTTTCTTTGTGTCCTTAGCTTGTTTGTTTTTAAACACTGTGTTGGGCTCCTTGTGAAAGCATAATAGGAGATTAATTGGTTCAATAAGTAGTGGCCATCATATCCTGACTATCTCGTTATGGGGTTTAGAAATCCTTTTCTCTTATGGCACAGTGAGACAAATCTTTCTAGTGCTTTATCTTTACCTTGATATGCTTGGGTTGTATAGAATTTCCCTATGTGCCCTCTCATTCATCTCTCTTGATGTTTGCTCCTTTACCCACTTTCACTCTTCTATTCACCCTTTTCTTATATGGTTATTTTTATATTCCAAACCCTTTCATTGCTACAGTTCTGGATACTTTTGAACTCTCTGGTTTGGAAGTATATTCATTCATTTATTCATCAAACACTAGTTATCTCCTGTTGTATGTGGAGTTTGTGGGACTTTTTTGATTTATCCATTTGAAACTTTTAAGAAAGGATTTACTTGCTACATTTTATCAGTATGGGAGAGTCATGTCCTGGAATCTTGGCTCTCAAGTCAGCAAAGATTTATTGACTGTTTGTGCAAAGCATCTTGTTTTTTGGATTCTTTGGTGTGTGAATTTACTTGAGCTTTATTTCACTTTTAAAAACCTATTTACCTAAGTTAAAAACAGGCCTTATTTACAAGTATTTGAATAAAAGTACATGTACTAAGAATGTCCGTTTTGCTTGAGTTTTATTCTTGGTGTTTGTTTTTAATTGATATGCAACATTTGGAGGAAGGATGAGTAGAATAAAACACATTATGCATTTTTCCTTATGACCACCGGTTTTGAAAATTTAGGATCATATCAATGTTCAGTTAAAAAGATAAAATGGAAGATTGGAATCTTTTGTCTCAATTGAGTTTAGAAATAATGATAGAATTTTTTTTTTTTTTAAGCACATTTAGTATAGCAATAGAATATTGTGCAATATCTGAGGAAGAAATTATAGCATTGCAGCTGACTAAATAACTGTACAGTAAATTGTGCAAAAGGACACTTGAGAAAGAGGTGAAATTTCTTTTTTTTTTTAAAAATTCAATAGTATTTTCTTTTCCCAAATAAACATAAGCTCACTTCACTCAACATCTGTTCATGTGTATCTTGAAATGTTTCATATCTAAGCTCATAGATTTTTCCCTATATGTGTTGATTTTGAATGCTATTTTGTAGGTAACCACTTTTTTGTTTCTTTGTTTTTGTTGTTTTTGTTTTTGACTATTAAGTAGACTCTGCTTTGGGTAAATCACTTAATTTCTTTTGAGTCTTACTTTTTTAACTTTTAAGATAAGGGATAATACTATTTCTGCTTACTGAATGGGCTGCTCTGAGCTCAAAGAAGATTGGCAATTTAATGAATATCCATTGAGTTCCTACTGTGTTGACTATTGTTGAGTGCTAATGTTATAATGATAAAATAAGATGTAGACTCTGACCTCAAGAAGCTTAAAACTTAATAGGAGGAAAAAAGTCTAAGGTATGTTTATGTATTTCTATATTTAGTTGTATAGCATTAATGGAAGTCACAAGCTTTTGGTCTGCTTAGTTCAACTAGATAAATTCCACAAATATAATTTTATCCTGGGTGTGATGTTTGGATATTCTGGAGGGTCACAAGGATACAAGATAGAATATATGTAAAAGAAATCCAGGTACTGTCTATATTATTATTATTTTCACCATTTTGTAAAGTGCTCACTATTGGTGTAGACGGCTGTTATTTCTTCCTTACCTAATAAATGATCTCTTCCTTTTCAGATTTCTTTGGCACTGGGTTTAGCATTGCCCCATTATTTTTTGTATTATGATTTGTAATTATTTGCGTTTGCTTGTCCTTTATGGCTTCTGTTTCACTAGACTAAATTTATTTGCAGTCAGATATTTATAGATTTTATTCACAAATATAAATTCTCACATAATCTCTTCTCAGTAGAAGGTAACTTCTTTGAGGGCAGAAAATGATTTGTCTTTTACACCCAGCTCAAAGTATGGTGCCTTTCATATAGTATCCTTCCTAATAAGTGTTTTTTGAATTCAGAGGGAAAATTTAATTATTCTGAGCATGAGCCCATTTGTATTCTCACTTTTTATAAATTACATGAGGGCAGGTATTTGCAAAGAATATTGGTCTTAGTGTTTTGGGTGTCAGCCTTCGATACTTACTGACTGTAATTTTACTTAACTTCATTTTCTCCATGTGTCAGATGGTTATAGTATTGCTTATGTGTAAGTTTCTCTATGACAAATGTGCTTTGAATTCTTGTACAAAATGCTACATAAATGTGAATTGTTACTGTTTAAAAAATCTCTCAAACATATAAAAAGTTTAATTGCAAGAGTATGCTTGAATTTCTCTCATCCATGCTTTGTAGGCTAGACTCAGGAACTACTTAGGAATGACAGATTTGGAGCTTTATCACCTGTTGGTTAGCTCACATTGTGGTATGTTGAGTTTAGAGAACAATTTTATTTCATACTTCCTTATATGTGTGCCCATTTGAGATTTATTGCTGTGACTTTTATGATTTCACATGTGTAGAGTCAGCTATACATTTTTGCTGGAGAAAGGATCAATGTAAATAGAGTTTTACTTTTTTGTTGTTTCTTAAACTAAATTAAGACAAATATATATGTTCAGTATAAATGTTAGCACCTTACAAAGTAGTTTTAAGTGCTGGAAATTCTTTTATTTATGTTAATTTAAGTTCTTTTTTTCTCTGTGAATTGGTTTTCCCTTGTAAGAGCAAAATGGAATCTCCAATAACTAGATAAAAGCTGCAAAATAAGCACATTTTCAGTTTTCCCCTAGCAATTTGAATAAAATTCATCATTTATATATTTGTTCTTTCTTGTTGGGTGGGTAACCTCTCGGTAATTTAATTTTAAATAACTTAAGTTTAAAATATTGAAAGTTTTCTTTTGGTTCTTCCTTTTTTCTTTCTCTTCTTAACCTACTTGTTTTGTGGTATTTTCATTTTGATGAATGTGAATTAGAAAATACTTTGATACTGTGATGGATCTGTGATCTTATCAGTGTCAGTATGGCTTCTAACCATATAGATCCCAAGTTTTCTAAGCCTTCTTCATCTTTTATGACTCTTCTACAACCTCCTGAAATTCCTCCACAGAGGGTTGGTATTCAGATAGAGGGCAGATCACTCAACATTTATTGGATCAGGTGGGCAGTTATCCCTTTTTCTTGCTATATGACTGGAATATCTCTTTGTTGGGTGCCAAAAGAACAACTTTACTTTTCTTTTAACAGTCCCTCAGATATTTGAGGACAGCATCATTCCAAATAATTATGCCGCTGGACTAAACATCTCTAATATGTTTGTGTGTGTGTGTGTATGTATACATCCCCCCCCCATATACATATACACATACTTGTGTATACATATGCATACATGTGTGAGTTCATGGATAGATAAGTGCAGATGTATGTTTATGTATTTATATGTTTAGTTGTATAGCACTAATGGAAGTTACAAGCTTTTGGTCTGCTTAGTTCAACCAGATAAATTTTACAAATATTAGTTTATTCTGGGTGCAATGTTTGGGTATTCTCCTGGAGGGTGACAGTAACAGTATATTTGTGCAAAAAATTGATAAATTTTTACTCTTAGATTTGAACTTTTAACTTTGAAAGAAAGAATGATCTGGTGAATAGGGAACTGGCATAGATTCATGAAGACCTAGTTTTCAAGTCTTCATTTTGATAATTATGACTGGGTGACTTTGGGCCAAGTCAGCCTTTAAGTACCCATGGCTGTTAAGGAAATAATTGAGTAGGTACAGATCTGTGTTGGTAAAAGGAATACCCCATCCCAGTATAATCATAATTTCGTAAAAAAATTTGAACTTAAAAGGAAATGGTTCTCCACTTGTTGAAAAAAGTATAATCAAGAAATAAACATCATTATTTATTTATTTATTTTTAGCAAGAAAGAGTCTTGACCTCAGGTTGAGCCTTAAAGGGAAGAACAAGAAAGAATTTTTAGAGATTTTCATAGTATAAAGATTCATAGGTATTTTTTATAATTTGGAATTTGGAATTATTAGAAATAATGCCAGTACAAATGTTTGTAGTCTTAGTAGTAGAAGAAAAATGCTCTGTATTTAATTCTCATTTATAATGAGACTTCAATTTTAAAACCTAGATTTGAAGGTTCTTTGATTATACTTGTTATGCCAACTAAAGAGGAGCCAATAGCTTTGCTATAGGAGGGGAAAATCATAATGTAATTTGCCTTACATTTTTGGTGGTAGGATTCTTTTTTCCTGAGTGTTTTTTCTCCTTCCATGGAATATATGATTTCTTCTTTTTCCAAAATTGTCTGGCCTTCCTCTGCCCCATCATGTTCTACTTTGTTATTTATTAAAAAAAAAAAAAAAAAAAAGCGTGTGTGTGTGTGTGTGTGTGTGTGTTTTTGTATCCTCTATTCTACTGTAAGCTTCCTGAGAGTAGAATCTAGAAACATGGCTTTTATGTTGCTACTTGTTTGTGTTTTTAGAGTTTAGCATTGTACTTCACACATTAAGTACTCAATCAATGTTTTCTCTCTCCATCCATATATCAAGTGATATGCTTACCCCCACCTGCCCTCCAAAAAATTTATCCTTTCGTCAACCTGGTGATAAGCTTCCATGAATTTTAGCTAGGCTTATTCCTTAGAAAACACAGTCACCAGATTCATACTTGAAGTATTTCCAACTTAACATTGAACCTGCCAGAGCTTCTATTGTGTTGATATGGCCTTCTAGAATTCAGGGTTGGAACTTTGCACATGGGCAGGTGCTCAAAAAAAGCTCCAGCTAAATTAAATTCAGTGGCTATTTCTACACTCCACTATATACTTTTGGATAGAGTAGTACATGGTTGAACAGATGGAAACTGACCTGTCAGCCTTTAAATAAACTCAACAAATTAATCCAGATATAAGTTTTTTTTTAAACTATATAATTTTTCTTTCTTTAGTGATGTTGAAGCAAAGCTTCTACTTAAGTATATATTTAATGTTTGTTCTTTCTAGAATGTGGATATTGCCAAAGATTTAGTATATATCCATAGAAACAAATGGGGTAGTTTAACATTATTTTGTATTTTTTAAAATTTTGGTATAATAGTACATTAAAATATTGTGATCCTCCTTTCCTCCCCCTCATTTTCTTCATCTATACAATGGGAATGATAATACTTTTCTATTTACTTCTTTGGGCTGATGTAATTTAGTTGATGTATACACACACACACACACACACACACACACACACACACGTGTATAAATATATTTGCTTTGTAAATGACTTCTAATGATAAATTTTAGCAACTATTTTTGTTAAAAGAAAATTACTTGTGAATGCTGTTAGATTATAATATTGGAACTAAATGGGACCTTAGAGCTATCATCTAGTTCAAGGACTCTCATTTTATACTTGAGCAAATTGAGACTCAGAGGGGTTAAGGGAATTGTCCAAGCTCATAAAAAGCAAATTAAGTGGTAGAGCTGGGACAGTATCATAGAATTTTTTAAAAATGGATTTCTCCTGGCTCCTAGCCCAGTGCATTTTCCTGTCTAGCATTGTTACTTTACCATCCTTGTTCTCTGTCCTCCCTCCTGCCCACTTCTCCCAAAAAAGAAAGAAAAGAGGTCAAGTGTCCATTCAGGGAATATTTCTGGTCTGTAAATACTCAAGAATTTTATCTGCAAAAGTATTCACATTTAGAAATCTCACTCTTTCTTAATAGAGTTAGAACCAGCCACTCATTTTGTAGTCTCAGGTTTGATGTAGTCTCTGGTAGAATTGGTTGCCAAAAGAAAAGGTTAATCCAGTATATTTCTATTACCTTGATATTATATTTTCCCCTTATATTATGATAGATCCTTACAGCTCTTAGGGAAAATAGTTTTGTTATGGCAGCAGGGTCTATTTTTATAAAATAAAGATGTCTCAACACATATGCAGCTAGGTCCTGATTTAATTTGGCATTCAATTTCACACTATTTGAAATTGTGATTATATGTAAATATGGTAATTGATTCCATCTCAATGCAAATATACATTGGAAAAATTTAAAAATGAAATTTTTATCTTTTTAGTAATTAATATAACAACAAAAGATAATAAAATTATTTCTTATTCAAGTTTATTACTAGTGGTTATGAAAGACAAAATTTGAAAAAATTACTGAATATCATACTCAAAGATAAACCAACACTGACAATTTGATGAAAATGTCATTTATTATGATTTAGAATATTATAGCAGTGTGTTAAAGCTGTTTTATCTTTAAATCTTTATATGTTGGTTGGTAAGTGCAGAGAGGTTCATTTACATCTTCTTGAATTTTCATGCTCTGGACCACCACATAAAATAAGCAATGCTTTAAGCAATATATTTTTGTTCTTGCATTATTTTTTTTTAACAGCTTAAAAACCTGTCTTCAAAAATAATCATAGTCATTCATGCTTTTTTATTTGACTTCCAAAAAAATGGAAGCAACTGATGGGTGTAGCCTCTCAGAGCATAATGATTTTGAGACTGATAAATGAGTATTGTTTTTTTTTTTTTTTCAGGCAGATTTTTAAAAAATTTTTATTTAATAATTACTTTATATTGACACTCGTTTCTGTTCCGATTTTTTTTTCCCTCCCTCCCTCTACCCCCTTCCCTAGATGGCAAGCAGTCCTTTATATGTTGGATATGTTGCAGTATATCCTAGATACAATATATGTTTGCAGAACCGAACAGTTCTCTTGTTGCATAGGGAGAATTGGATTCAGAAGGTATAAATAACCCGGGAAGAAAAACAAAAATGCAGATAGTTCACATTCGTTTCCCAGTGTTCTTTCTTTGGGTGTAGCTGCTTTTGTCCGTCATTTATCAATTGAAACTCAATTAGGTCTCTTTGTCAAAGAAATCCACTTCCATCAAAATATGTCCTCATACAATATGGTTGTTGAAGTGTATAATGATCTCCTGGTTCTGCTCATTTCACTTAGCATCAGTTCATGTAAGTCTCGCCAGTCCTCTCTGTATTCATCCTGCTGGTCATTTCTTACAGAACAATAATATTCCATAACATTCATATACCACAATTTACCCAGCCATTCTCCAATTGATGGGCATCCATTCATTTTCCAGTTTCTAGCCACTACAAACAGGGCTGCTACAAACATTTTGGCACATACAGGTCCCTTTCCCTTCTTTAGTATTTCTTTGGGATATAAGCCCAATAGAAACACTGCTGGATCAAAGGGTATGCACAATTTGATAATTTTTTGGGCATAATTCCAGATTGCTCTCCAGAATGGTTGGATTCGTTCACAACTCCACCAACAATGCATTAGTGTCCCAGTTTTCCCGCATCCCCTCCAACATTCATCATTATTTTTTCCTGTCCTCTTAGCCAATCTGACAGGTGTGTAGTGGTATCTCAGAGTTGTTTTAATTTGCATTTCTCTGATCAATAATGATTTGGAACACTCTTTCATATGAGTGGTAATAGTTTCAATTTCATCCTCTGAAAATTGTCTGTTCATATCCTTTGACCATTTATCAATTGGAGAATGGCATGAGTATTGGTTTTAACTCAAAAATCCCTTTCTGCATAATCTTCCAATAAAAGTATTTGATGATCCTTACACATTTAAATTCCAAGTTGAGTTTCTTTTCTCTCTCTTAGAAATGTAAGTTCTTTATTGTGTCCTTTTTTAGAGTTAGCTTGTTTCATTCACTTAAAAACTTGTTGATTGGTGTCTCTATTTGGATTATTTTCTTCAAAACATTAGGATGTATAGCTGCCATCGCCTTATCTACAGTGGTCACTTCTAATTTTAGCATGTTGAAGTTGAGCTTGATTTTTAAAGCAACTGAACCAACAGACACTTCTAGTGAAAGTTTCTCTATTTACTACTTCATTTCCATTTTCTTTCACAGCCTTTTATCATCTCTAATCTTTTGTCTGGCTGTTCTGCTAAGAGGAAAATATTTTTGTTTGCTTTCTTTAGTTGATACAGCTAAGAAGTGGCTGTTTCTATAGTTGTAACACTTCTATTTCTTGTAGTTGTTTCCAAACCGCATGCAAATTTGCCTTTTTCTTTTATTTTTCCTTTGTGTTTTACAATATTCTGTACTAGAGATTCAGGCATTCTGATAACTTGACCTATTTTAGACTATGTCATTATGACTATGTTCATTCTGCTTAGTTACATCAAAGTTTTGTTCTAATGTAATAACATGCTTTCTCTTCCTCCTCCTCTTCTTTTTTTCCTTCTATTTTGCAGCATTTCCATCTTCAATACTCTTCTTTTGTCTATTTTAAGGACTCATCTCTTGGTAACACAATAAGCAGCCACACATCATATTCCCAACTTTGATAGACAAGAGCAGAATGATATCATACTGGTGTTTTTAGCTAAAACATACAACTAGTTCATAGGTAATTTAATTTTGGCTTATATTAAATGGGACCTGTTGTCAGTTTACAATGCTGAATCTAATTTTACATTTTTCAAGTTTGTCTTAATTGCAGAACAAAAATCCAAGAGTTGTTTGTTTGGTTAAGAATTATGTATAAAATGAAAGCTTGCTAGAATCCTACGAATAAAATTCATGCATTTTAACATTAATTCCAACAACAATCTTCCCTCCCCTTCTCCTCCCTCCTTCCTCTCCTCTCCTACCCCCCCTCCCCCTCCCCCTCCCCCTCCCCCCCCCCCCCCATACACACACTTCTCTTCCCAATACCCCAGCCTTAACTCCCCTGGTTATTGTCTGTTTTGGCAAAGTAAAGAATGCTGCATTAATATGTTTTGATAGGCGAAAAAAAACTCATTATTATCAGTACTATCTGCCTACCTCTAGAAAAAGGAGGAATTGAAGGAGATGTGTTAAGAAATTCCAGAATTAAAGAGGCAATGGAAAATGAAAGGAAGAAAATCCGTTTAACTATGTTGGAAAAGCCTTTATGAGCCTTATATTTCGTTTTCCATTATTTTCCTTTTCATTTCCTGTTCTCCCATTCCTTTCTCCTTTTTTTTTTTTTTTTTTTTTAATTTTCTCTTTTTGTTTTCCCCTCTTTACCTATTTCTCAATGTTCTTCAGAGGTGTGTCAGAGCCTGACCTCATAGAACCCTAGGAATTTTTTTTAAATGGTGATTTTAGATAGTGGAAAAAGTTAAGAATTAGATTTTAATTTTCATCCTAGAACCATTGCATCAGTCAGTCAGTGAAGCACACTTATAAACCACTTACAGTGTACAGATCTCTGAACTAGGTCAGGTATAAATGCAATTCTCATATTTGAAAAGATTAAAATTAGTTAAAGATAAGAAATATATCCATAAAAAAGATAATGGTAAGAGAGCAAATGAGTGTTTGCTGATTGATACAGATGATAGATATTTATTGTCTAGAACTGTTCTTACTTTCAAAAATTCTATTGGAATGGGAAAGATATTCTAGACATTGGGATGATCTGGGGTACTGAGGTGGAAATTTGTGAGGCCAGTCTCAGGAATTTGTGAAAACAGTGGACTGTTATCTCACTTAGGTAAGTATCACCATTTTTCTATTGCTGTTTCCTCATCTGTGAAATTTTTCAGCATAATTACAAGAAAAAAATAAAGGGAACTCTGAAATCTAAATGATATTTAATTGTAGCTATTGTGGTAGTAAGGAGAGGTCAAATTATCTTGCATGGAGTACCACCCATGTAGACAATTCATTTATCCATCTGGTAAATTGGCTGCCAAAAAGTAACTGAGTCGGATTAGATTGAATGTCTTCATTCACTACACTCCAGTCATCCTAGACTACTTGCTGTTTTGTACTATATGTGCCTTTGCACTAGCTATATGCCCTATGCTTGAAATGCACTGCCTACTCCACTGCTTCTTGCAATCCTTGGTTTCTTTCAAGATTTATCTTAAGTACTATCCTCTACATTACAGGGGTCCTCAAACTACGGCCCTTGGGCCAGATGCAGCAGCTGAAGACATTTAACCCCCTCACCCAGGGCTATGAAGTTTCTTTATTTAAAGGCCCACAAAACAAAGTTTTTGTTTTTACTATAGTCCCGCCCTCCAACAGTCTGAAGGACAGTGAACTGGCCCCCTATTTAAAAAGTTTGAGGACTCCTGTCAAAGTCATACTTGATTATTCCAGCTGCTAGTGTCCTCCTACCTAAAACTGTCTTGTATTTTTTTGGTACATGTTTTCTATTTGCTTAGTATTTTGGGATAATAGATACAGAGTTGAAAGGGACCATGGAAGCCATCTAGTTCCATTCCTAGATGTAATATTAATATTAGTAATGTTACTAAAAGTAAATATTAGAGGTGAAATTTGAATTGAGGTCCTTGGGGGTCAGTGCTATTTCTGCTATTTTTTTTTGTTTTTCTTATTGTCCTGTATACTTCTATTTAAATGTTGTCTGCCTGCTAGTATGTAACCTCCTTGAGAATAAGGGCTTTTCACTTTTGCTTTGTATTCTCAGCATTTGATACAGTGCCTAGCACAAATAAAACTATATATAAACTATATAAAAGGAAGTAGGGCGAGACTGAAGGGAGTAAGTATAAAATAGGCCTGAATGAGAGAATCATCCATGACTTAACTTAAAGATTAAATAATGTTTTATGAACATTCCCAGTCCTAGTATGTGAACTCTAGCTTAAGAACACTAGCTTGCTTCAACTGGGAAAAAGCTCAAATAAAAATTAATAATTTTTAGGAATACAATAGCAATAAAAATGAGTTCTTCTTAAACTTTGGAGATCATAGCTTTACTAGGCTCTCTCTCAGAAGACAGTTGGGGAATATTTTTGCATTGATTGTGGGAGACAGGACTAAAAACAGGAGAGAATCAGTGAAGTTAGGGAAAGGAGGAAAATTCCCAACTGGCATTCTATGGGACTTGATATCTTCCCCACATGTGCAAAAGCTCTGTCCATACTTGGAAAAATCTTGTTTGCTTTTGAGGAGATGTAACTAAAATGATTCTGTGATTGGGAGAGTGACTCACTTGAGTCACAGGTAGCATTTTCCTAAATAGTGATTCATGAAAGTTATCACCAACAAAAAGCTTTCAGAACTAGGATCTGGGCTGTGACTCTAGAAAAATTGTAAATCTTGAAGCTTACTAAATCAGTAAATAGATAATTGTTTGGATTTGATGGTGGTGTGTTTGGTGTAGTAAAAGGAATCTGCTTTCATTGTGCTATAAGTAATTGGCTTGATTTTTATTCTATGTTTAATATACCTTAGCAATAATTACTCTTTTGGGAGAGTATTTAAATTTGACCTCTATCTGTATTTTGGATCAAAATAACATGCTAAGATGCACTATTTAGGTAGTACTTCCCCTGACTATATACAAAGAAGACATAAGAATTAATCCCAGTTTTGTGCTAGGACTCCTCAGAGGGATAAGGAATTCTCTGAACTATAAATTTTGTCATATTCAGAAAATCATTGACACCAAGTATTCAGGACTAATAGTTGCTAATGTTCCTAAGTTCTATTGCCACTGCATCTCTTATCTCCATAGCCTTATCTCCACTCTTACTTTTGTTATTGTTGTTCAATAGATTGTCATGTCCAACTCATTGTGACCCCAGTTGGGGTTTTCTTTACAAAAATACTGGAGTAGTTTGTAATTTCCTTCTCCAATTTATTTTACAGATGAGGGCACTAAAGCAAACACAGTTAAGTGACTTGTCTATGGTCACAAAGTTGATAGGTACCTGATACCAGATTTGATCTCTGGAAGAGGAGTCTTCTTGACTCTAAGCCTAAAAATCTGCTGGGCCACCTAGATGCCCTTTAAGCACTTTACTTTGGACTAGACCCAGCTAAGGAGCTGGGAATACAAATACAAAAGTGAGACAGCTTACCCCGGAAGGACTTACATTTTAATAGAGGACTGCTGATAGCAATAGCTGTCAGGAAAAGGAATATTTGGAGAGTTGTGCTAAGGATAGGTTCTGATGAAAGTAAGGCTCATTCACCTTATCTTCTCCCCCTTTTAAACTCCACTATAAAAGCTTTATATCATTCCATCTCTCCCTTTCCCATTCTCCTAGTATATTCCTCTCTCATCCTTTAATTTTATTTTTTTAGGTATTATACCTTTATATTCAACTTATACCTGTGCCCTCTGTGCATATATATCTGCCATAATAGTGAGGAAGTTCTTTTGAGTTACAAGTATCATTCTCTCATGTAGGATGTAAATAGAAAACCTTTTTAAGTCCCTTATGATATCACTTTCCTGATTACCTCCTTATGCTTCTCCTAAGTCCTACATTTGATGACAATGAAGTTTTCTATTCAGCTTTGGTCTTTTCATCAGGAATGCTTGAAAATTCTCTATTTCATTGAATGTCCATATTTTCCCCTGAAGGATGTTACTTGGTTTTGCTGGGTAGGTAATTCTTAATTGTAATGCTAGCTCCATTGCTCTCTGGAATATCATATGACAAGTCCTCCAATCCTTTAATATAGAAGCTTTAGCTTCTGTGTCCAACTATACTTGAATTGTTTCTTTCTAATTGTTTGTAGTATTTTCTTCTTGACTTGAAAGTTCTGTAATTTGGCTATAGTATTTTGGGGAGTTTTCATTTTGGACTCTGTTTTAGAGGTGATTGGTAGATTTTAACCTTTTTTTTTTTTTTTTTTTTTTTTTTTTTCTGAAGCAGTTGGGGTTAAGTGACTTGCCCAGGTTCATACAGCTAGAAAATATTAAGTGTCTGAGATTAGATTTGAACTCAGGTCCTCCTGACTTCAGGGCTGGTTCTCTATCCACTGCACCACCTAGCTGGTATGTTTCTTTCAATTTCTAATTTATCCTCTGGTTCTAGAATATCAAGAGAGTTTTCGTTGATAATTTCTATAATAAAGATGATGTCTGAGCTCTTTTTTTTTGATCATGGTTTTCAAGTAGACTAATTATTTTTCTTGTCTCTATTTTCCAGGTCAGTTGTTTTTCCAGTGAGATATTTCACATTGTTTTATATTTTTTTCATTCTTTTGGTTTTATTGTTTCTTGCTTTCTCATAAGTCATTGGCCTTCATTTGCTTAATTCTAATTTTCACAGAATTATTTTCCTCTGTGAATTTTTGTATCTCCTTTCCCATTTGACCACTTTTGTTTTTTAAGGCATTCTTCTCATTTGTATTTCTTTTTGCATCACTCATTTCTCTTTTCAATTTTTCCTTTACTTCTCTTACTTGGTTTTAAAAATCCCTTTTGAGGTCTTCCACAGGCTGAGACCAGTTTTTTGTTTTTTTTTTATTTTGTGAAGACTTTGAATTTAGGAGCTTTGACTTTATTTTCTTTTGAGTGTATATTTTTATCTAACATGTCACCATAGTAATTTTCTATGGTTAGATGCCTTCTCTGATATTTCCTCATTTTTCCACCTGTTGTTCAGCTTTTAACTCTTTGTTAGGGCTCTGTGCACTGCCTCAAGCTTCAGGGTTTTGTGCAGCTGTTTTCAGAGATCCTACTAGGGACCTGACCATAGGCCCTTTTTTTTTTTTTTTTTTTTTCAGCCCTGGAACAATAAGGAAGTCTCCCCAACCCACTATAGTTGTAAGATCTAGTGTGCTAAACCAATAGAATCCTTCCTCAGGGCTAATGAAGATATCTTCTTTGAGCTGAGGCCTCTGGAAGCTGCTACTGCCACTGCTGCCCACTCCTGGTTTCTTAAAGACCTCTCACCCTACTGGCAAAACGTTATTGCTGATCTTCCAAATCATCTTTGGTGTCTCTGGCCTGAAAGGTCTGGAAACCGCCAGTATTGATGCTGATTTAGAGGCCCACGGCGTTTCTGCTTTGCTGATATAGGGTCTAGATGCACTGGCTCACTGTGCTGTGCCTGTGTGCTATACTTCCACTCTGATACCATAGACCATTCCTGCTGACCTAAGTTGTCTTCGACTGAAAAAAGATTCTACTCCAGCTTTTAGGGTGTTCTGATGATCTAAAATTTGTTTAGAGTCATTATTTAAAGGAATTTACAGTGGTTTAGGGGAGACTTAGGGGAGTCCTTGCTTTTACTCTGCTATCTTGTCTCTGCCTGTATTCATTTTTGCTAGAAACTTAAAGAGGTAAGATTTATAAATCTATTTCTTGATATTTCTATCTTCTTGATGACAGATAATATAGAAATATGAAATAAATTGTCTAGAAGGTAAAGCATCATATCATGTTGGAACATAGAAACTTGGTTTTTGAATTTCTTAAAATTCTTTTCTATGAAATTGTATTATGCCATACAGGGTAATTTTTCAAATATCTCTTCTATTCAGGAAGTATTTAATTCCTGTCTGTGGAGCCAGGGATACATAGAATAAATGACATTGTCCTGCCCTCCAGAAGCTTACAGTTTTAGCAGGGGCTCTTAGATATATGTAGATGCGAAATAAAATGTAATGTGCAAAGAAGAGGTCCAGACAAATTAGTGTGAGAAATTGCAGGAGGGAAGAGATTGTTTTCAGCTTGGTAGATCAGAAAAGAATTCTTGCAAGAAACTAAGAGTTAAGGAGAGAAAGATGTCTTTGCTTCAGGCTAGGGGATAAAGGATTTATCCTTTTCTGCCTATGGAGGATGGTGAATAATAAGGTGTGTCTAGAATGCAGTGTATAGGTGGGGATTAGTAGAAACTAAGGCTGGAATTTAATTCAGAGCCAGATTGCTAGGTTCTTGAATGCTAGGGAGGGAATTTTTACTGTTTTTGGCAGACAATAGCAAGCTACTAAAGGTTTTTGAGTGTTGGAATGTGGAAACCTATCTTGGGCAGTTAGGCAGATTATTTTGAGAGCTATGTATAAAAGTCCCAACTCCAGTTCATCATCCAGTCATCTGTTAAATTAGTTTTCCTAAAGTTCAAGTCACTCCCTGTTACCTTAAGAATTGAGCAAAAAATCTTCTGGCCTTCACCACTTGACTTCTACATTTCTTTACTGCTCTTCATTTATCAATGATCTAGTACTATTGCCCTCCTTATGGTTCCATACTTGGAATTTTCTATATTTTGACTGGGCATTTCTTGGCTCTCCTGACTTTTCTCAAGTCTGTACAAGTACCATCTTCGCAAAAATTCTTTCCCAGGACAACTGGCTAGTGCAGTGCATTGAGCACCGGCTTTGAAATTAGGAGAACCTGAGTTCAATTTTGAACACACTTAACTCTAGCTGTGTGACTCTGAGCAGGTCATTTAATCCCAGTTGCCTCAGAGAAAAAATTCTTTCCTAGTCCTCCTTAATCTTAATGCCTTCCCTCTGAGATTATCTTCATTTTATTTGTATAAAGTTATTTGCATGTTGTCTTGAACATTAAACAGTGAGATTCTTGAGAAAGGTTGAACTGTTTTTTTGCCTTTCTCTGTCTCCCCAACATAGTGCCTGGCATGTAGTAGATCAGGATTCAGGGAGAAATCTTAAAAGCTGGAGGTTTTTAGGAGAGGCCTCACCTCATTTTAAACTCCTTACAGACAAGTGCTGTTCTGATTTTTGTTTTTTTATTCTCACTATCTAGCATGATCTTGCTCATAACAGCCATTTAACATATTTCATTGAATTGAATTTGTTAAGATCATCAAGGAAGTGTGAAAAAAGAGAATTAAAAACAGTTCCTTAGGAGAATGCATTCCTTCCTTCAATGAAGAAAATAGAGAAGTATCAGTCAGTTAAAAATGTGCAGTATAATTGAATCTGAAGATTAAAAGGTATCAAGTAGGAGAGAATGGTTGACAACATTTCTAGTAGGGAGTAGAGTTAATGGTAAACTAGCTTTTTCACCAATGTGAATAGAATTCCCAGGAATGAAAAATCCTCTGAGAAGATTCTTCCCAATGACAGTTGTATGTTATGACACCATTCTGTCATAACTCCTGAGATTCAGGCCTCCATCATTGAAGGATATCCATCAAATATTCCTTCTGGATAATGCCTCCACAATACAAAGATGAAGAAATGCATTTGCAGCAAGAAGGAGATGTATGGTTTGTACAAATATGGGGATTAGAAGTTAAGACAGTGTCGTGATCTCAAGGGTTGCTTGATCATATAATTGGATGTGGGAAGATGAGTCACAACCCACTGTTTCCACAACAGGTGGGTTTTCTTTTTTCTTTCTTTTTTTGGAGGGGGAGATCAAGGCAGTTGGGATTAAGTGATTTGCCTGGGCTACACAGCTAGTTAGTGTTAGGTGTCTGAGACTGGGTTTGAAATCAAGTCTTCCTGACTCCAGGGTCAGTTTCCTATTCACTGTGCCACTTAGCTATCTGTAGGCAGGGTTGTCTTCAGTGCAGTTATACCTTCCTCCCATTCATTACCTTGAATACTTCCCCACTTAGTCTCCTTATAGTACTAGTCTTCCATGGCTGCGCCAAGTTCCCCGTCTCTCCCCTTCTCCACAGGGCATTATATTAATGCAAGCATTTCTTAAGTATTTATATGCCAGGTACCATGCTAAGCCCTAATATTGGGTAGACAAAATCTAGAGTTGGAGGTAAGGAATGGGCAGCCATGATGCCCCCAAGTGGGAAGGCAATCCTTAAATGAGTAAGAGCTTTTAGGAATGAGTTGAATAGAATAAGCATGCATAGATGGCTTATAATCTCTCCTTACTTCACTAGGAAAGAGGCTACCACCATTCTTTTAGTCACCCATTTTCAAAATCTGTCCTTTTTACAAGTGAATTTGTAACATTTCTCATATCTATCTACTTGCTACTTAAATAACTAACTCCCACTCTGTCTAGGCCCTCATCTTTCATCACGCTGTATTATTGTAAATGACTTCATAATTGGCTTCCCTATCTCAAATCTCTTTGTTCTAATCTAAATCTCAGGTTTGACATTATCATTTCCTTATTCCAATGGTTTGCTATTGATTGTAGGACAAAATATTATTTCATCTTTTTTACTTATTACGGGATATGCTAATTACTTCGGGAGTATATATATGTAATTTATAAATTAATATACTTATTTTGTATATTAACATAACATCAATTGATATTCATATATTGGGAGTGTAAAAACTTTTTAAATTTTGGGGGGGGTGAACCATCAAAAAAATTTGGAAACCATTATGTGGTCTGGATAGAGCTGACTCAGCTGGGCTCATGTATCTCCTCTTAATACAAACTAGCTTGAGATCATGATCTCGTCCGTAGACCTCCAGGAAACTCTTTAAAACTTTGTTTAAACTATGTTATAGTATGCTAACACTATGTATAAAAATGTGTTACAGATGGATAGTATTATGTATTACTGGAGGAAGTTTTTGTGCTTGAAATGTCCTGTATGATGAAATCAAAGTCTAGAATAAAAAAAGTTTCATTTTATATTTTGAGTGGCATCTTGGTGGGTTAGAATCTTGGTTAGAATACAGGACTAGAAGTCAAGGAGACCTATGTTCTTTTTGACATTTAGTAGTTCATTGATCTTCGACAAATTATTTAAACTTGCAAGTCTTTAGGGAGAAGTCTTAAGATAACTTAGAGCTAGATTCAGATGAAATCACATTTCTTTGATTTATTGGAAATTGTAATTTCATCAGCATTCCTAACTTCTAAATAGGATCATTTGGAAGATTCAGTTGTAGAGGAAGAGTAGACATATTGATGATTCAGTTTAGTTTTCTATTTACCATACTGTATAGTGTGGAAATTCCATTGAGTGCCATTGTCCTAGAATCTTGCCTGTGGTTTAGGTTGAGTTGTAGCAAGATGCCTAAAGAATGAGGTTCTATATTTCAGAAATGGATAGCTATATGTCCAATACAAATTTGTTCTTTGAAGGACTTTTTATGGAAGCAATATTAGGTTTCAAAAAAAATTAAAAACCTTTTATTTTTGGGATCCTAGATGATATATAGGATTATTTGGGAGCTAGAATGATTGGCCTGAAGAGTATCAGAGTATTGTTATTATTTGTTAATGTTAGTGTGGTTGCTTAAACTATGTGTTAGAAATGCATTTTAAGTTAAACCTCCTGACCTGTATAGTCTCATGGGGTTAGTGTTCAGAATGTACAAGCATATTATCAGTTTAGAAAAATTGTAGCTCCTGAGGGAAAGTGAATTGTAGGCAAATGATTTTTTTTCACTTCTTTAATAAATATGTTTTATCTCTATATTGTCTGTAGAATTATGCTTACAGATAATGAAATGACAGGTTAAAAAGCATGTAGTCACTAAGCTTATGCTAATTCATAGGCTTGTCTGTTAAAGACTGAAAATAATTGATTCACCTTTTCATTGCATAGCAGAGAACTTAATTATGGTTGAAAACAGACGTTGCCTCTTGAGACTACTGCTTGAGTGGCTGTATGAGATCCTGGCCTTTATCCAACTAATGATGCCATGATTCCTAATACTGCTGAAGCTTTAAAATTTGGTATTTAGTATATTTTTTTTTGTTTGTGTGTGTGTGTGTGTGTGTGTGTGTGTGTGTGTGTGTGTGTGTGTATTTAGATTAAGCCTGTAGTTTTCTCTGTTTTTTAGACTTTAAAAAAATTACTGTTTATGCAAATACTATTAAGTTACATGTAATATTTTCAAATAATTGAAGTAATGAACGGTTATTTTTACACACGTTGAAAATGCATGCTTTGAATACATGACAGTTATTCAGATATCAGTTAGCTAGTGGAAAATAAGATATTGTTTCCTTTTTTTTCTGATTGCTGTAGCATTTATCTTAGAGATAAATTCAGATATGCCTAATTTAGTTACACATAGATGCTTGGACTTTTAATTTCACTTGTTTTTATGATATCTCTGGTTAAAATGCACTGTCTATGATAGTCACATCTTTTAATAACAGTATACTTTAAATTTCTCTGAAAAGATTGATTTGTGCCTTTTCTTAAGGCATAATTCAAAGCATGTGCTTCTTCCTGAAAAGGCTTCAATGGTTTCCATTGTCTCTAGAACAAAATATAGACTTGTTATTTTAGGCCCTTCATATTTCTAACCTTTATTTATTTATTAAATCTTTTTATTTTCAAAATATATGCATGGATAATTTTTTAACATTGACCCTTGCAAAACCTTGTGTTCCAAATTTTCCCTTCCTTCCCCCATCTCCTCTCCTAGATGGCAAACAATCCAATATATTCTAATCTTACTTTATACTATTCTTCACAGATTCTTCCTTCTGTCTATGTATAGCTAAGTAGAATTTTGCCTTTTTCTAGGGCTCAATGCTTTATCTTCCACTTCATTGTGATCAGTCAAGCTGTTTCCTATTGGTAAAAGCATAGCAATTTTCTTTTGATTTTCAAAAAGAAGAAGTGGGGTATTCCCCAATTGAAGGCCACTGAGCTTCATGCAAATCATTTAGGAAAATTCTAAAATAGAGTATTAAATGAATCATTCATGTATAGTTATTGAAAGGGAATTGTTGATTATTTTAAGTTGGCATGGGTTCCTTAAAAATAAGTTTTGCTAGACTAAATTGCTTTACTCCTTTGGTGAATCTGTATATAGATGAGGACTACAGATGTAATAATTACTTATGTTGAATACTATATGCAACAATATTTGCAAAGATAATTTTCATCATTCAACTTTGCAAAACTTTTATGTTCCAGATTTTTTTCACTCCCTCCCCAAGATAGCAAGCAATCTGATCTATATCGGTTAAACATGTGTACTTCTTCTAAACATATTTCCATATTTGTCATTCTGCACAAGAAAAATCAGATCAAAAAGTGAAAGAAAAAAAAAACACAAGAAAAAAATCAAACAAATAACAACAAAAAAGGTGAAAATACTATGCTTTGACCCACATTCAGTCTCCATAGTTCTTTCTCTGAATGCAGATGGTACTTTCCATCCCAAGTCTATTGGAATTGCCTTGAATCACCACAATGTTGAAAAGATCCAAGTCTGTCACAGTTGATTGTCTCATAATGAACATATCATGTTGCTGTATACAGTGTGCTCTTGGTTCTGCTCACTTCACTCAGCATTCTGAAATCAGCTTGCTCAACATTTCTTATAGAACAGTAATATTCTATTATGTTCATATACCATAATTTAGTCAGCCATTCTCCATCTGATAGGCATCCTCTCAATTTCCTGTTATTTGCCACTACAAAAAGGACTGCTTCAAACATTTTGCAAGTGGCAGATATAGTATTCTTGAATTTCATTGCAACAATTTACAATTTTCTACTCTTGTGATTAAGATGGAGGGATGTAAGTGGGATGATAATATTTAGGTCATTTCACAAATGATTGATCAACTGAATCCAAAGAAAATTAATAGATGACAAATCTATAGGGATAGTGCAGCTGGGTGCTACAGTGGATAGAGTGTGGGATCTGGAATCAGGAAGATTTACCTTTGTGAGTTCAAATCTAGCCTCAGTCATTTACTAGCTATGTGGCAAATAACTTAACCCTATTTCCCGCAATTTCTTTATCAGTAAAATAAGCTAGAGAATGAAATGGACAAAGATAACTACAGTTGTCTTTACCAATAAAACCTCATAAGGGTTCCTGAAGAGTTGGACATAACTGAAAATGACTGAACAATGACAACAAACCTACAAAAAGGTCTTTAGTGGCATGCTGCTCAGTTTTGTCTCCCCCCCTTTTTTTGTTCTATTAAATATATTCTTGGGTTACTTGGATGAAAACCTAAAGGGCATAGATACTTATTTAATCCAAAGATGACACAAAGATGAGAATGAGTTTATATCTTTGATATAATCTGGGATCCAAAAGATCTCAACAACCTGCATATAACAGAGTTAAAATTGAAGAATTATGTTTTAAGTCCTATTTTTAGGTTTAATAGTCATTTGTGCAATTATAGAATGGAAGAGATGTTAACTAGACAGCAACATTTTTCTGAAAACAATCTGGCAGTTCAGTATGAGTGAAGAATGTGGCATGTCCATTGGAGAGGAATCTTTATTTGTATTAGTAGGAGATGCTAAGGAAGTGTTAATCCTGATTAACTCTGGATGCCACATTTAAGGAAGGTCAAAGACAATTTGCAGCATAGCTGGAGGAATATGATTAAGATGTAGAGAAAAATAAAGTCACATTGACAAGGGGACCCTGAAACTCTCTGAAAACTCCTTCAAGGAGAAATTCTCCTTGAACCCTGCCTCTGTGAGACCTGCCCCAGGGAACTAAGATAAAGTGGTTTATCTAAATTTGAAGTAATCTCATTTAGCTGGAGATCTAGATTTCTATTGATCCCTATTGTTGGCTCAAAATCACTAGTCTCATCTAGGCCTGGGGGCAGTGACAGCATTGAGGGAACCTCGTTTGGCTGAAACTTCTGTCTCAGATTTCCTTATAAAAACAGCAATTTTAAATCAGTCCTTGCAGAGGACCTAATATGTCATCCCTGGCATAGCAGCAACCGCTGCCCGCTGAAATGATATTCTCTTTCAGTGTTACCCTCTTTATATTCTCACCTATTTCCCTTACAAGACTTTATACCTCTCTATCAGGATTTCTCTACTAGAAACTTTACTTCTCTGTCAGACCTTGCCACTAAGGAATTTAGTCTTTCTATTCATGCATAGCAAAGGCTGACTTCCCAATGCCAATAATAAACTTTTTATCAGTCTGGTTTTTCAGGTTCGTGAATTCCTTTATGAAGGACCTCTGCACCACCAGAAGGGAGTTCCCACAACTCCCTGCTATGCACCGAATCCTAAAGGGATTTAGGGGAGCCATACCTCATCATTTGATTCCCTGAACCCCAAAACTGTCACTAAACTCATCATTTAACTTCTTGGCCACCAGGAACCTTAATCTCATCATTTAACTACTTGAGCAACCTAACCCTAATCTCATCATTAAGGATTAGTTGAAAGAGCTGGAGTTGTCTTTCCTAAAGGGAAAATTTAAGGGAGAGTTTATTTGATGAATTGTCACGTGTAAAAATGTTGAGACTTAGTCTTTTTAGTTCCTCTAGAATCAGGATCAATGGATGAAAGTGTGAGAGTAACTTTTGGCTCGGTAAAGAAATACCTTCCTAACATTTAGAGCTATTCCCAAATGACCCGATGTTGTTGTAGGTTTTTAAATATTGAAAGTGTTCTGACACAGATTGGATGACTATATGTCAGAGAGGTTATTTAGGGAACACATACCTGGGTAGGGAATAAATGATCTCTTAAGATTTCTTACAACTTAAAAATTCTAAAATTCTCAGAATTCGAATTCTAACAGAATGACAGAGGTCATTCTTCTAACAATTCAGTCATTGCTTGAAGATCCGCAATGAAGGGGAACCCACTACTTCTGTCATTAGAAATAATAGGGATAATAATAACAATAATAAAAACTAAGCATTTATTTAGCTAGAAAAGTTTTTGAAGTGTTTCACATATTTTCTCTTTTGATTCAGCAAATCTGGGAAGTATAACTGTTATCCCAATTTTACAGATAAGGAAACTGAGGCACAGATTAAATGATTTGCTGAGGGCCACACAGTTTGTAAGTACTTTAGTACTATAAATCCTATTAATAGTAGTAGCTAGTAAGTGCTAGTATTGCCTTAAACTGAAGCAGCATTTGCACTTAAGTCGTACTAATTCCCAAGCGCAGCAGCCTGTGTACTGTTGAGAATTATTCTGCCCAGGAAGCACATAGATAGAGTTATGATTTTCTTTAAGAGGGAGTGTAAAGAATCTATCAAATATACCATATAAACTGATAGTATGCACACCATTTAAAATGCTAACAGCTTAGTAGCTGGAATAGGTAATAAAGCATTAAGAGATTGGATGCAGTGCTAAATACAAAAAAGAAGATCATATAACATTAGTGGAACTTGGTACCACAATAAATTTACTTGAGCTTTTTGACTTGGAGATTTGAGAGGGAATACTTAATAGAATGGAGATGAGCTTTAGTCTGCATTTTAAAGATCATTACTAACTATATAAATAGTTCTGTCCCCAAAAGTACATGGTAAGATATTTTCCTATTTTACAGTTATATTTATTTGTGGTGAACAAATGTAAATCAGTGTCATGCCACAAAGCTTTAACATTTTCTTCTTTAAATATTTTTAAATGTGTGTGATTTTTATTAAGTTTTAGGATTAGTATTTTCTTTTTTGTTGTAACTATAAATTTTGTAACCTACTTTATAATTAAAACCTGACTAGCTTATTAGAAAAATGACATCACATAAAAAAATCAGGTGTGTATCAAATATACTTTAGTCTATTTTCTGAAAAAAGGGCTTATATTGGTTTGAAGTGGATTTTCAAATATGCCAACTGTAAATTATGGATGATTGAAATAATAAGTATCCATGGGAAATTGCCTTTTCCATTATTTCAGTGTTGTGTGACAATATGCATGTTAATCTGACCCCAGGTCATTCTTGGTAGCCATAGCAAGGTAGGGTAGAGAATGTATTTATTTTCTCCTTTTGAGACCATACATCTCTCCAGTGCAGTTCTGAACTATATTTTAATATAGTTAAAATATATTAATATTTATCATTTATGAGGTTGTTTGGAAACAGAAGGGTACTCGTCTTAGTTACACATTTTAGAAAACAATTTGTTTTACCTTTCCTTTCCAATTTACCAGTACTCATCCGGCTCGGTTGGGGTTTTTCAACAAATCTATTTCAAAGTGGCAGTTTACTTATTGTAATAATCTTGTCTCCCAGTCATATTCTGTGTGAGATTCTGGTCTTGTGGTATATATCATGAGTTCTAGGGACAAGGAAGTTAAGCATTGTACATGGAGAAAGCAGCAGACTAAAATTTCAAAGTCTCAGGTCACCAAAATTTACTGACATGATTACAAATATGTTGTGTGTCTAGGAGTGAGAGAAATAAAAATGATCTCTAGCCAAATTTCCTAGACCAAGATGAATACTTGAATATTGATAAAATAAACTCGCAGCAGAATTAGTATTGTGAATGAATGAAAATCATTCATTAAGAACTTACTATAACAAATACTGTTAAGTATTAGGAATACAAATAGAAAAAGAAGACAGACCCTGTCCTTCAGGAGCTCACAGTGTAATTTGAGATGACAACATATGTAGAAGGGTTCAGCTTCATAGTAGATGGGGAGGCCTTGGACCCTTGAGGTGTATGTAGATTATGAGTACTGTAGGAATGACTCTTTACCTCTGGGAAGGGGAAAGAAAGCTTAAGTGTCAGAGTAAAAAGTGTATTTTGGGTTCCCTTTGGGAAAGATGAAGAGAAAGCTTTGGTGTAAGGCCAAGATGGAAAAGAAGGAGGAATTGGAAAAAAAAAAAAAAAGTGAGGGTGAGCTCTGGGACAACAGGAAAGAGAGAAGGCGATCCCTTTTTGAAAGAGCTTTGACTAGATGCTACCATTGAAAGGATCAGAAAAAGTGGAATCCTATTTGATACCAGCTCTGGCAAACAACAAAATTTCTGTTTTTGAGTGAATGAAACATAGTCTTTAAAGACAAAATCAAAAAACTTTGGTGATCACAGAACTAGAGTTTGAAGAGACATTGGGAGACCCTTCATTTAACAGATGAGCAAACGGTACTGGACTGCCTCCTGTCTGGTGTATTTGCTGCCAAAACTCTTTGGCTTCCAGAGGCCCATGTTTTGACACCTTTTGGTATTTGAATAGAAATGTACTTATTGGCCTTTTTATTGTTCCTGGCCTTGGCCATGTTAGATTTACAGTTACTATAATAAGTAGGTAGATTGCATAGAGAGTTAATTGTGTATGTGTGATACTTCATTGGATATTTAGCTTCACATCTGACATCAAGTGGGAATTCCGTGCCCATTCTTGTTTGAATGCTCAAAGATTAGAGGGTTTTTGTTGGGAGTACAAAATGAAGGTGAAGGTAAGCATCTTTTCCTCAGACCCCCAAAATTTCGGATATTCATATTTTCATTCATTTCATTTCATTCATTACAAGGATCCTAGATAAACATTGTATTGTGACTTTGATCACAATAAGCAATGATTGCAAAATACTCCTGAAGTAAATATGTTCTCGGTTCTTTGACTATAATTAGTATAAAGAAGATACTTCAAGCCTTCAAATCAACCTTTTTTCTATATTCTTCCTTTATTCCCTTTGAGGAAGTGTTTTTATTTTTATTTTTAGGACTGCCACCTGCCAGATTTATGAAACACAGTCCAAATAATTGGTGTTTTCCAAGATTTTCTTTTAGAGAAGTTAAAATATGTAGAACTAGCTGTGGAAATTAGAGATTAAAAAAAAAAAACCCTTTTTCCAATCATATTTCAGGGTGTCCTGTATTTCTGTTGCAAACCTAAATTATCCAAAGTCATAGTTATCAGTTTTTTCATTGATATTATGAGAGAAAGTTTGACTGCATGATCTTTTAGGGTCTTTTCCAGCTTTAAATCTCATAGTCCTGGGTGACCAGGAGCATAAGACTTAGAGCCTCAATCTAAGGACTCTGTCAACAAATCATGATATAAATAGCTGGCCTGAGGTTTTATGAGCCAGCAGAATCCTGACATGTAGCTTTAAATGGTTGAAAAGAAGACTAAAGAAAATTTTGACTTTTATCTTCTTTACCCTTTCTCCCACCTAAACTCTTGGGGTAAGGGTAGGAAGACAGGGACTCAAACAGGCAGACAATAAATAAGTTTCTTCTTAGAAGAGAACAGGATCTGAATTCTTCTGTCCTTAATTCTGGAAATAGGTCTTGGAACTTTTAGCCTTAACTCCTCCCTCTGTCTTCTTACCACTATAGATGATTGTGTAATGACAGTGACTTACCTGTGTTGATAAGCTGGTGGTTCCATTCATAATGTGAGTGGTTCTGAAAGGAAATAAGTTTACTGTTATAATATTTTTGCCATGAAAAAGACAGTTTTCTTTCCTTGCCTCCTTGGGTTGGTGGCCTTATATTTTTCTTTTTTTAAAAATCACAGTGTTGACTTTAAGCAGCTGTCTTGCTTGATGTGGTTTGTGGTAATCTTTATATAGTATCTATTACCAGGGAGTTAATTCAAAGTTTTATATAGTTATGATCTTACTAGTAATCTTTTAGAATTCCTCTTGAGGTAGACATTAGGCAGGTCTTGTAGTTCATTTTATAGATAAGAAAGTCAAGAAAACCCAGTGAGACATTAGGATTAAACCAAAGATGTGGAACATAAATGGTTAGGACATAACCTTGGATACTCTTAACAAGGAGAGACAGTGTCATCAGCTTTGGGTATTTTAAATGTTTTGTTACAAATAAGCCAATGGAATGAAAGATGTTATGTTTTTTTTTTTTTTTTTTTGGATCCTATGGATTTCAGTGTCCTTGATATGTGTGGTGAGCCTTTAGCACTTCAGTATTTTTTTCAGTGGTATTTTATTTTTCCAATTACATATAAAGATAGTTTTTAGCATTCATTTTGAAAGATTGAGTTTCGAATTTTTTTCTCCTTCTCTCCCCAGTGCAACAAACAGTGATGTAGGATATATGAATAATCATTTTAAACATATTTCCATATTAGTCATGTTTTGGCACTTCAATAAAGATTTTTCTTCTTTTTTCTCTTTGACATGAAGTAGAAATTATATGGAGTTTTCTGGACTGAGGGGAGGTTTCAGACATTTTTTTTTTCCACCTCTGCTATAGAGGGTAGGTAGGTGTCTAACAGGAATGCGTGTAATAGGAGTGTAGTTCTTTCTCCTGACCCAAAAAAAAAATTGTTTTACATTCAGTTGGCATTTTAATTTGGAACATGGGCAATTAAAGTAGTCACCAAGATAGATTTTTCTGTATATACATAACTATAATAAATGAAGAAATTAGTGTTAATAAACACTTACTTGAATTGCTGGATGATTTCCAAAATGGTGTATAGCTTGCTTATCTTTGAAGTGTCATTCTGCCTACATTTTGCATTCTATCTAGCACAGTTGTAATTGAAGACTTCTAGAATAGATTGGAAATGAATCTGAATCTGCTTTCTCTGATACGTAAATGAGCAAAGAGATTATAGGGATCCATTTTTGTATTCCGTAATTTGTGGCTTTTTTTTTCCTGACATAGTAGCCATATTTCAGAAATTGAAACATGGACTACTAAGGACAAAATGAGTCATGAAGTCAGAAAAGATATATTTATGGAAATAGATTAACATGATTTTAAAATATATATATAGGAAGAGAGAATAATCTGGGAAAATCTAAACTTGAATACCAAACATGATTCCAAAATTATATTGTTATGAAACATAGAAAACCAGATAATTGGTATGTTTTCCTGTTTGACTCTCAATTTTAAAGGATTCAAATTGATGTATTGTTTACACTGTTCACTAAATACAGTGTTTGAAAGATAGGGAGGGAGTAGAAGATGCATGTGATAGCAGCCCAGAGATGTTCAGCACATTCTCCCAGAAAACAATTATAGTGGAGCATTCTGCCAGTGATGAGGTAATAAACAATTGGTAGACAAAAGAGCTTTTAAGATATTTTATAACCATCCTCAAAGGATTTTAGTCGAGGAGTTGAGGAAAATCTGAGTAGATGTAAAGAGTCCCACTGGGCTTCCCTCCCTTATTTCATTGAATGTTAACGTTTCTAAACATATGATTTCTTTGTGTAATTCAGAAAGTCTAAAGAAAAGAGTGGATACTGACATAGAAAGAGTAAGTTGGTTGGGTTTCTGGCAAAAAAGCAGTACTGTATAATGAGGACAGCTGGCATTTGTGTAAACTTTAAAGTGGTTTATTCATAGTTATTCTCTTTCTTACTTTCTGTTTCTCCAAAGATCACTTTTGTCCTTCAGGCAGGTTTCAGTGTAAGAATCACCCATGATTTCTCACTCTTATTTCACCTTATATGCAATCAATTCCCAAATTTTATCCATCTTTTTCTCATCTTTCCTTTTTCTCCATTCATACCCCATGTACTCTTAAAGTAGACTAATATGATTTCTTTATCTGGTGTAATAAGGACATTTTTTCTTTTATATTTATATTGTACAAAGTAGCCCTCTATTGGATTTTCAGAAATCCATACCTTATAACAAAATGTAAAAAAAGAGGGGAAAAAACACTTGAATAAAACCTATCAGTATGTTGAAAAGTCTGGTATTATATTCATTATTTAAAACCTAGAGGGACTCTTTCCCCTTTTTGAAAAGTGGAGGGATGGTCTTTTCCTATGTTTTTCTTGGGGTCAAGTTAGCCTATTTTTGCAACATCCAGTTTCCATTATTTTGTTATTTTTTCCATTTTCACTAATGCAGTCATTGTGTATGTTATATTTCTTGTACTTATTTCCCTTGGCATTACTTCATCTGCATTGTTCATATTCATTATTTTTTAAATCCCAGAAATATTCCATCATGTTCAGGTACTATTATTTATACCTATTTCCCAATAGCTTTCTCCTTCCCTCCCTTCTTTCCTTTCTTCTTCCCCTTTTCCCTCTTACTTTCCTTTCTCCCTTCTTCCTTTCATCCTTCCCTCCAAAATATTTTATTGGCAGTAGTAACTTCTTAATTGGTGTCCCTAACTTCACTTTCTGTCCACAAATCTATCCTCCATAGGAACAGATCTTCCTGAAGCACAGGGCTAACCATGCCATTTCCTTCTTAGGAAACTTGGGCTGTTACCTTTTACCTATAGGACAAAACACAAGCTCCTGTCTGGCTTTAATTAGTCAGTTTGTCACAAACATTTATCAGATGTGGATGAATGAAAGAATAGAGCATTTATCAGTTCCTTACTGTGTGCTAAGTATTGGATTTACAAGGAAAAAACTCTCCAGGAGCATAACTGTTGATTGGGGAGACAATACATATGGGGGGTTTCAGTTGCAAATCAATTGGAAGAGTTCCATGGTGCCTTTAGAAGGCAATGGCAAAGCAGATATTATTGCTTCTTCTTAAATGTCATTAACTAATATTACTATTTCCAAGGTTCTTAGATTCAGAGTCCCCATCATTGGAGTCTACGGTGAGGAGAACTTTTCCCAGATAATTTTTTGGAGTTTTGGAGTTGCTGCCTTCTTTGTTTTTGTCTCTTAGTGGTAATTGATCCCCCATTCTTGCTTATGATAATGAGGAAGGTGAGCCCTCTCTTGACTATGATTTCTCATTAACAATGGGAGCTGGGTTGGAAGCTGTTCTAGGTGGTTATTGCTATTTCATGGGCTACATGTGCTAGGTGTTGACCATTCAAAAGTCAAAAATGAAATAGTCACTACTTTCAAGGAGTTTAATTGCCGTGGTGTGTGGTTAGTAGTGGGGAGAGTTTGGGAAGTAGAGAAAAGATTTGATATAGAAAGTACATTAGCTGGTTCTTGAGTGAAGTAGGGAATTCTGTGGGATCCAGATGTGGAAAGAGTTGGGGTGAAAGTGATGGACTTCCAGGAGCAAAGATTCCAGATTGAGTGCCCAGAATAGAGGGAAGAATAATAGGAATGCCGGTCTAGCTAAACTGTAGAATGACGCAAAGGGAATATTTTTTAATGGGATTGAAAAGGTAGGTGATTGCCAGTTTGTAAAGGACTTGAAATGCTAAACAAGAGTCCATATTTTATCCTTAAGGAAATAGGGAGCAGCTGGTTCTAACTTATTTTTCATTAACTATTTCATTGACTATTATTATCCTTCATTTGTGCTGCTTTTCAGCCAGACTGGCCCCATTTGTATATAATAGTGCCCCTTCCTTTATAAACTATGTTGTATTTAATGACTTTGTATTATTTGTGGTTATTTTCCGTGATAATGCTGATGGAAATATATCTTTAAAAAATGACATTTCCATCATATATATGTTTCTGAGTTGAACCATTTATCAATACTAAGGATTTTGGTGGGAAAACTTTCTCTTCTGGATCTTAAATAGTGTGGCTACTGAAGAGACCTAACACACCATCCTTTGAGGGAGAAGGACTGGATCATATCCCTACAAGGTTGTTCCTTTTCTGTGATGGTCATGGGAACTGAGTAGAAAGTAGGACTAAAGATCTTTGGTAGGTAATAAAAGTATAATCTCCTTGTGTGGGACTGTGAATGAGCAAACAATAAATTGAAAATAAGCAAAGGAAAAGTTATGGAGGTTTTATAAATGACCTCTTCAGTAGTCATTATAGTAATGGAGTTATTGGATGTGCAGGTGAATAACCAATCACCAAGGCTGTAATTATTTAAAGCTTCATATTATTTATAGTCAAGAAACCTCTTGCATTTACCTTAATATGTTATGGAGGAGAAAATAAAAAGGGTAGTACCATCTATTCACATTCTGCCTTTATTGAAATGATAGAAGAGAAAGATAACTTGTAGTATGAAAAACATAATTTAGATGTCCATTTTCAAGTATTATAATGAATTTATATAGCACTTAATTTTATAAAGCACTTTGTATACAATCCTGTGAAAAAGACAGTACACATATATTATCCCTCTTTTACCAAAAATAAAGCATTACAGTGAGCTTTAATTTTAAGTGGCTTGCCCAGGATTTTCAGCTAGTAAGTATTGTAGGCAATATTTGAAGTTGGGTTTTTTGAGTACAAGTTTAGTGCTTTTTCTGCTCTACCACATTACCTTATATTGCTTCAAAACTTGTTCTCAGGCTGTCTGCTAAGGTGTAGTAGGGATTTTCTTTTTTCTGGAGTTTACTGTATATATGTTTTTTCGACTCTTTAAATCTTTCTAGATTTTTATCCTCTTAGTGTATTATTTCAAATCAAGTTCCTAATGCTGATATCCAGCTTTAATGATAAACATCTACCAGATTTTTCCACAGACCCACTCAGATTTTAAATGTTTTCAGAGTAGACACCATATTATATAAAGTAACTAAATACACACACACACACACACACACACACACACACACACACACACACACACACAATTTTCCTTGCTCTGCCAGTGACTGGCTATATACAGATAACTTGCTTGCTCATTTCCTCATTTTTTTCATTTATAAATTGAGTAATTTGGGCTTTGAATATCTCTGAATTCTCTTCTAGTGATGATATTCTGTGATTCTATTTTTCCTTTCTTAGTAAGTTTCTTCTCAGATTCGTTTGCTTTTTTCCCCAAGTCCATTCTAGTAAGTGTTAATTGACGAAAGCAGCCAGATCTTATTGGAGCAGGAGTCTGGGAAGACTGAAGTTTAAATTTATTCCCAGAGACTTAGTAGCTGTGTGATCTTGAGCAAGTCACTTAATCTTTATCTGCCTCATTTTCCTTATCTGTAAAGTTGGGATAATAAATAGTACCTCCCTGCCAGTATCATTGTAAGGATTGAATTAGATAAAATCAATAATAATAAAACAATAATAAAATTGATATAAAAATATTATTATTATTATTATTACAAGCTGTTTTAACTAATGATAATAGAGCCTCTTTTTAAATCAAAAATACATCTATAAATTTCAGTGTCAGCTTCACAAAATGGGAATGAAACTAATATAGGTTAACATAGTTAAAATTAATCTTGTTATTTTTCAAGAGGCATATAGGTATTTATTTTGTTAGAGGTCAAATACAGTCCATCTTTGTGTTCTGTTCAGGCCTCTTATTGCTACAGTAGTCAGGAAACTTGGCCTGAAAAGACAGGAGGAAAGTGATACATCCCTGTGAAACTGAGCAGAAGCTGTGACTCACACCAAGAAAGGTTTCGAAGAATAGATTATAAGAATTCTTTTTCCCTCCTTCCCCTCTCTTCTGCTGATTTAAAATGATTGTTAGTGCTAAGTTTGTTCAGTTTACATTTGCTGAAAAGAATCTTGACTATTATAGGACACGTTTCTAAGAGCAATCAAACTCAATTAAGCACCAACCATAGTAACCTAAATGTGGTTTGGTATCAAGCATTATACAAAGAAAATTAAGTTTGTGTTTACCAAATATTTATTAAGTACCTACTATGAGCAACGGACTATGTAAGATTCCAGGAGAAATACAAGTATAGTTATGAGTGCATTATTAGATTTTTGGTTTAAACGTTTATGCCACAGAAATCAGCAAATGTCACAAATAAGGGTTTGATTTACTGTTTTGTTGATTGTCTAGAGTTAAAGTGAGAAAATGTGAATAATTAATGGAAGTTAAATATGTTCTGTGTATTTTTTTCCCTCCCCGGAGAATTAAGTTATTAAATATTTGCTAGCATATGCCTATGTCAATTCAAGCATGATATAAAAGAAAAATCTCTGAACCAGGTAATAAGGACCTGGGTTCGAATCCTATTTTCCAGGCGATGGATCAAGTAGACTTGTGTCACTGGATTATAGAAAAATAAGTTGCAGGAAGGACCCAATTTTCAAAGGGTTCTAAATACAAAACAGAACACTGAATATAATCCTACAGAGAGCCACTGTAGTTGAAGGGCAAATGTCTTGGTTAAGCCTATGTTTTTTGGAAGGTCATTTTAGGAAGAAAATGGATGAGGAACTGGAGAAGTGATATGAGTCATGGAGACCAACCAGAAAGCCGGTCTACCCCAGGGGAGTAGTTTTGTAAGTAGAGAAGAGAGATGTATATGAAAGAATATTATGAAGATTAGAACAACAGGACTTGGCAACAAATTGGATATGTAGAGTGAGTATATAAGTGCAGAGTCAAGAATGACAGTGATTATGAGGTTTCCCCAAAGTCCCTTCTAGCCCTTCTTCTCTCATCCTATAATGTTTCACATGGTGATCTCATCATTTCCTACAGTTTAAATTATCTCTGTGCAGATGACTCAGCTGTACTTGTCCAGTTCTAACCTCTCTCCCGACCCTCCAGTCTTTTATCTCCAACTGCCTTTTAGATATCTTAAGCACATCCTAAACTGAAATCATTATTTCCCCCTCAACCTCCTGCCCCTCCTCCCTTCTCTTTTCTCTGGTATCATTGAGGGTACCACCATCCTCCCAGTCATCCAGGCCTGTAATCTGGATCTCTTCTCTCACCTCTGTATCCAGGCACTTGTGAAATCATGTAATTTCTACCTTTCTAATGTCTCTTGTATATGCATCTTCTTCTCTGACACTGTCATCACCCTAGGTTAGGCCTCTTATCAGCTCACTCCTGGGCAGTTGCTATGGTCTCCTGGTTAGTTTTCCTAAAACACAGGCCTGGCAGTGTCATCCTCCTAGTTCAGCAAATTCCAGTGACTCCATGTTATCTCCAGGATTTATTTGTTTTTATTTTTATTTTTTTATTTATTTTTTATTTATTTATTTTTTTAAAATAACTTTTTATTGATAGAACGCATGCCAGGGTAATTTTTTACAGAATTATCCCTTGCATTCACTTCTGATACGATTTTTCCCCTCCCTCCCTCCACCCCTTCCCCCAGATGGCAAGCAGTCCTTTACATGTTGAATGGGTTGCAGTATATCCTAGATACAATATATGTGTGCAGAACCGAATGGTTTTCTTGTTGCACAGGGAGAATTGAATTCAGAAGGTATAAATAACCCGGGAAGAAAAACAAAAATGCAAGCAGTTTATATTCATTTCCCAGTGTTCTTTCTCTGGGTGTAGCTGTTTCTGTCCATCTTTGATCAATTAAGGCTCTCTTTATCGAAGAGACAGGATTTGTTTTTTAAAATCCTTCATGACACATTCCCTTCCTACCTATCCAGTCTCCTTATACTTCAACTCTCTTCCACGTACTCTTATCCAGTTACACTGTCCTCGTTGTTGTTCCTTCCACATAGATAACACTCTGTCTCCCAGCTGGCTTCTCTTCTAATACCTCCTGGCTTCCCTGATTTCCTTTAAGTCCCACCTAAAGTCCCACTTTCTGCAAGAAGCCTTTCCCAGACTTTCTTAATCTTAGTTCCTTTCCTCTTGGACTACTCCCGATTTAATTATCTATATCTGTTTTTTGTGTGTTATCTCTTCCTTTAAATTGTGAGCTCCTTGAGAACAGGGTCTATCTGTTACTTCTATTTTAAAGAGTTTTAAATACAAAGCAGAAGACTGAATATTTAATCCTGAAAGCAACCACTCTAGCTGAAGTAAGGGACTGTCTTAGGCCTTAATAAGGTCATTTTAGGAGGGAAGTGGCTAAGTGGAGTGAGAAGAAATGTGAGTCATAGAGACCAGCCACCAGAGGAGTAGTTTTGTAAGTAGAGAAGAAAGATGTATATGAGAGAATATTATGAAGGTTAGAACAACAGGACTTGGCAACAAGTTGGATAAGTAGAGTGAGTATAAGTGCAGAGGCAAGAATGACAGTGATTTATTGACTGACTGAAACTGTGAGTCTAATTGGTGGGGATGATAGTAATGCCTTTGACATTAATAAGGAAGTTTGGAAGAAGGGAGTAATTAGGGAAAAGATCATAAGTTCTGATTTTGGATATATTGAGTTTGAGATGCATATGAGATATATTTCAGATACTCAAAAGGAAAGTTAGTGATGTGAGGTTAGAAGTTAAGAAAGAGATAAGGGCTGGATATATGTATGGATCTTGGAATTGTTTGCATAGAGATAATAACTGAAACTTTGGGAGCTGATGAGATCACCTTATAGAATGGTACAATAAGAGAAGAAAGGATCCAAGATAGAAAAAAATTGTTGGGGGATACTTCAGATAATAACCTGGGTAGACATTCAGGAAAGAAGTCTGAGAAAGAATAGGAGGAGAATCAAGAAAGAAGAATGTCCTAGAAGTGGGTGATAAAGTATCTGAGGCTATAGGGAGATCAAGAAGAATGGGTATTAGAAAAAAACCACTAGATTTGGCAATTTTGATATTGTCAGTGACTTTCAGGAGAGTGGTTTCAGCTAAATAATGACATCAAAAGCCAGATTCTGTAGTGTTTTGAACCAAACAAGAAAAGAGAAATTGTAGACAATGAAAAACTGGAGAAGATAAGATTTATTATCCACATTTTATGGTCAGGAAACTGAGGCAAACATTAATTAAGTGACTTGCCCAGGGTTACACAATTATTTATTTATAAAATGTGTTCCCTATTACAATGTAAACTCCTTAAGGGGTAAGATTTTTACTTTTTTGAGAACCTCTAGTACTTAGTATAGTGTCTGGCATATAATTCTGTAAGTACTTAATAATTTGTATTGACTGTGGAAATTGTGGAAATTGTGACCTTTAACTTGTTGGACATTGTAAGGAGAAAGAAGTAATAGTTACTTGATAAAATTTGTATATAAAGATGAAAAATTATTAAGGAATCATGGTAAAGGAATTGTCTACAGTATCAGAAAGAGAAAGAAGTTTGTACAAAGAATTGTTATTTATTTCTCTAGGAGAAATTGAGGTTTTAGTTAAAGTGAAGAGTTGAATGGTAGAGTGTCCATCCCTCTATAACAATTCCCAGTTACATGTAAAATGATTTTTTAATTTCATTTAACATTTTTTTTCAGTTCCAAATTTTTTCCCTCCCATTCTTCTCTTCCCTATTCTTGAGGTGGCAAGTATTTTTATATAGATTATACATATGCAGTATGACATATTTCCATATCAGTCATGTTGTGAAAGAAGATGCAAAGAAATAACGCAAAAATAAATAGAAAAATAGTATATTTTGATCTGCATTCTGATACCTTCAGTTTTTCTCTGAATGTGGATAGCATTTTTCATCATGAATCCTTTGGAACTGTCTTAGATCATTATATTGCTTAGGATAGGTAAGCTATTCAAAGTTGATTATTTTATATTATTGCTGTTACTGTATAAGTATTCTGCTTCTGTTCAGTTCACTTTGCATTAGTTAGTTGTCTTTTATAGGTTTTTCTGAAATCATCTTGCTAATCATTTCTTATATCCCAATAGCATTCCATTACAATCATGTATTACAATTTGTTCACTTGTTCTCCAATTGATGGACACTCCCTCGATTTCCAATTCCTTGCCAACACAAAAAGAGCTACTGTACAGGCATAGTGGTATTCCTGGATCAGAGCAGAAGTGTAGTTTTATAGCCCTTTGAGCATAGTTCCAAATTGTTCTACAAAGTTATTAGAACAGTTCACAACTCCATCAATAATGCACAGTGTTTTAATTTCCCATATACCCTTCAGCACATCTCATTTTCCTTTTCTGCCATATTAGCCAATTTGGTGTAAAGTGGTACCTCAGTTGTCTTAATTTGCATTTTTCTAATCAATAGAGCATCTTTTTTCATATATAGATAACTTTACTTTCTTCATCTGAAAACTTCCTGATCATGTCCATTGACCCTTTATCAATTGGAAAATGACATTCTTATAAATTTGACTTCATTTTCTCTATATTTGAGAAATGAGGCCTTGATAGAGACATTTGTTATCTAGTTTCCCCCTAGCTTTCTGCTTTCCTTCTAATCTTGCTTGCATTGGTTTTGTTTGTACAAAACAGCTTAAATTTAATATAATCAAAATTACCCATTTTGCTTTTTTGTAATGCTGTCTATCTCTTATTTGGTCAGAAATTCTTTCTTGATCTGACAGGTAAACTATTACTATTACTATTAATTTTTGTAAACTATTTCTTGGTCTCCTAATTTATTTATACTTTCACCCTTTATGTCTAAATCAGATACCCATTTTGATATTATCTTGGTATATGGTGTAAGATGTTGGTTTATATATATAGTTTCTGCCATAATTTTTGAATTTGTCCAACAGTTTTTGTCAATAGTGAGTTCTTGCTGCCAAAGCTTGGATCTTTGGGTTTATTAAACACTAGACTATTGGGATCATTTACTTCTGTGTATTATATACCTAATCTGTTCCATTGATCCACCACTTTATTTCTTAGGTAGCACAAAATAGTTTTGATAATTTCATACAGTTAAGCCATGCTGACAGAAAAGAGTGTTTAAGTGTTTAAGAAAAAGGCATAAATTAAGAATATAGATCAGGGATTCCAAAGCTTGGACTATGCTGATAGTGATAGGGGAATCAAAGATAGACCTATAGTCTAGAAGATAATAGATCTTAGAGATTTGTTGAGAGCTGGAAGGGACAGATTGCAATCCTATACTATTGTATGCAGAGTATACGAAGAAAATCTGCCTCCTAAGCTGCACTTAAAAGTTTTTCAAGATAAATTCTTAGATTTCTTTTGAGTAGGGTGTCTTGGAACTTCAATTCTTATCATGTTGAATTTTGAAATCTGGCCGTGTTAGGAAGGAATTAAATAGAAATAAAGGTACTTATGTTAGACCAGTGATACCATTAAAAATATGAAGTAACTGGGAAGAAAAGCTTCTTGGGGAAAAAAAAGGGATGTTAATTAAGTAATTAAAAGAAAAATAAGAACATTTATAGTACCAGAATATTTGAGCCCATCTTGCTTTACAAGTCAGATCAATTTAAATGTGTTTTGTGTTTATGTACACTTAGGAGAGGAAACAAGTTAATGCCATGAATCTCATTTGGTAAGGCAGGTGGAACTCATTCAGAAAGAACAATTAACTTTAAATTTTCCTCCCTTCCTTTTTTCCTTCCCTCTTCTCCCAACTTTTCCTTTTTCTTTCCTTCCTATCTGGGTATTAATCCACTGAACTCATCTTGGAAAATAGCAGGGCTGCCTGCTAAATCAAACTGGGAATGACATTTCTCATTGTGTCTATGACTGTTTCATCATCATCATCATAAGCAAATATTTACTGAAAAGGGAACTTTTCTGCCTAGGGAGAGTATGCCTTATTGTGCCTGCTGTCTTTGAACAACACTTTGTGGCTTATCAGACCCAAACTTCTAAAAACTCTTCCAGGATTCTGTCACTACAGATATCTCATTTAGTTCTACATCCTCCCAACCATTCCAGTAACATGTTAATAAAGACATTTTATTGAAACATAATCCCCACCTGCTTGAGATTATAGTCTCATTATGGCAGGCAGAGAGAGTCTTGTTTCTGTCTTCAAAAACCTTCCTTTGAATGGTTTGTTTTTTTTTTTTTTTTTTTTGGAAGAATGAAAATGTGTGAGGAAGGGAGATCATGATACTGTCTAGGTATTGTATAGTGCGATATGCTTTTTCTTTCTTACACAACTGGAATGGTGAGAAAACAGGAAGCTGAGGTAGTGAGAAAGGGTACTGGGTGAAGGAGAAGAAGAGGCACATTTGTTGTTAGGGGCAACTAAAGGTAGTAAAAAAAAAAGTAGGTCATAAGTAGGATTATGCTAATAAGTTATATAAAATGAAATCAACTCCTCCTTTAACTCTTGGATTCATGCCCTTTGGCAAAGTGTGAAGGCTTTCTCTCCTCCCCTCCCCCCAGCCACCTTGCATGCTATTTATAGCACAGTACTATTTTCTGTGATGCAAGTGTGACTTCAAAAATAGATGAGCCTTGTAATAGCTTTAGCTAAGGGCTATTCTAGCTCAGTCTGGCAATATTTCTATCATGAATCTTATTTTAAAAAATCATTGTCGCTTATCTCTTTTAGAAACTTGATTTTGTTTTAGAAAAAAAAACTACATAAGATTCTTGTGGTTTGTGAAGCAACTAAAAATGTATTAGACAGATTTGTAATTTGGATAGAGTTCTTTTGGAGCTTCTTTTCAAATACACTTCAAATACACACTGATGACATCACTGTGCAGGACTAATTAAAAGTCTGATATTAGTACAAATACATAAATGCATATATGCATGTGTATATTTTATAAATATGTGGAATAGGTTTGGTTGCATTGCCATGGTGCCTTCATTTCAGATATCACCTCATATATTAGCTGTGTGAACATATAGGTAATCACTTAACTCCTCATCAGATTGTAAGATTGTTAGGAAGATCAAATGAGACAAAATAACATAAAGTTTTCAAAGCCCATATGAGCTATTATAGTTATTGTTGTTAATTATTTTAAATAACCTCACTAAGATCTTTAGCAAAGCTGTAAATTAGGTAATACTTATCATCAGTGTCATTTCTTCTGTTTTCTCATTATCCTTGAGTACTCCTAATTTTTGCAGGCTGGCCTGCTAGGTACCATTACCCTCTATCCTTTGCCCTCTTCCTTCAGTCTTATACAAGTCTCCATATTCTTGATTGCTGCTAATATTAGCTTAGTATTAATTCAAGTACCTGATTATAAATTGGTCAGGTAAAGAAATGTAGACTAGAGCCCAATTTCTTAAATTGGTGTGTGAATCCCATATGAGGTCTTATAATTGAATATGTGGATTGTGATTTATTATTAGTAAGTGCTTGATTTGTTTATTTTAAATACCTATATACCTGGGGGTCGTGTAAAAATTTCTCTTGGGGTGGTAAAGGAATCCCAAGTGGAAAAAGTTTCACAAGCTCTAGGCTAGAAAATAGATCAGTTGATTTGTATCTGCTTGAGATAAGTTGTTGCAACATATTCATGAAAGATTCACTGTCAGTAGGGAGGGTGCATAGTATGGGACTCTGGACAGTAGGGTACTTAAGAAGATTTCAGATCAATATAAGGAAAGGTTTCTACCTTTTTAGTATTATATAAATACTTCAATGAGTTCTTTCCAACTGTAGTGAGTTCCCCATTAAAGAATCTATTCATTCATTCATTTATTCATTCATTTATCTATCTTTTTATTTACTTACTCATTTATCTCTTTATTTTTGAGGAGTTTATATTTGCAGAGTTGAGTTGACTACTTGAGAGGAATATATATATTTTGGAGCCATGTTGGGGAAAGAACACTATATCAGACAGATGATCTTTAAGGCCTTTCACATCATCTCTGGTTGGATCTATGTTTTTAAATTCTTTCCCTTTCTTCTCTCCCCTCCTCACCTTATTTAAAGTCTTTTCCTAATAACAACCTAGTTAAAGTAAGGAGTAAATTGAGTAAATTGAGACCCAATCAAATAAATAACTACAAATTAAGCAACAGCCTTTATACTATTTACTTAACTATATAAGGGTTGTGCTTTTAAATTATTATTTATATATGTTTATATATTTATATTATATATATAATATATTTACACATTAAATATATATTTATTTCTCTCATTTTACAGTTCAGGAAACTGAGGCAGAATTTGAATCTAGGACTTCCTGACTTTAGGCCGGTGCTATATTTATTTCCCAACCTAGCTTCCTGTAAACTTTAGGAAACTTAAAGAAGACTTTAAAAAATTCACAGGATTTAGATATGAAAGAAATCTTTGAAATATTATGGTTCAACTTTGTCACATTTTAGAGATAATGAGTCTTGGGCCTAAGAAAGACAAATGATATAAGGGTTCTCAGGTCTAATGGTGTCTAAGAGAGCAGGGATAGTTTGAAATAAGCATGATGTTATCCCATTGTTTAACCAACTAAATTAAAACTCAGTTCTTAGTATAATGAGAAAATATTTTAAAAGTCTAAACACTGATTGATTGCTCTTTCCTGTCATTTTGTTATTGTTGCTATTGTTTTCAAAAGTCTCTAGAACATATTTCATATCTTGTTTGGATTACAGAAAGGGGAGAAGAAAATGGGCTATATGTTGGAGACAGAGCAGTAGATTTCAACATCTAGTATTACCATCATATAAAAAGAGCAATTATAATTCACATTTACATGGTACTTTTTTTTTTTTTAAATAACAGCCCTGCAAGGTTCAGGATATAATTATTTCTTTTTATAAAATTTACCAATAATGAAACTTAAATCCTAAAGATAAGGTAAATTTCAGAGCAGACACCAGTTCTATGATGTCAGTTCTCACACATTCACTTGGAGACTTTCTAAAAAGAATTACGAGGATGATCAGAAAAGCACAGTATTCAGTCCCAAAATTACTTAAGAAATAGGGTCACAAACTGGACATTGGATTTAAATTAAATAAGATATTTTACAGTAGCGTTTGAATTATACCTCTGATCCATTCAATTATTAAATACTTGCTATCTGCAAAAGTATGGTTGTAGGTGCTGAGGAACAAAAAATTAGACCAGGCCTCTGCCTCTAGAAAACCCATTGTCTAGGTAAGAGATAGACATATATCTGATGAATGTACGAATGAATGTACGGATAGCTAGACAAATGGAGAGAGACTATAAATCTTAAGAAGAGTACAAAGTACTCTTAAGTTGAGATGAGAAGAGGATCACGACTTACAGTTTTATCCCTAACACAGGGGAAAAGAGGAGAGAGATCCACTAAAAATTAAATGAGTGGTAACATTATGAGCCTAAGAAAACATTTACTTATTCCTTGTACTTTTTTCAATTGCTTCCAAGCTTCAGAATTTGAAAAGATAAGGAAATGTTCCAATCTCATATATGTGACAAAACATAACTTTTTTATATTAACCAAAAATGAAGCACAATAGAGTGAAATTTTACCAATCAATTTAATTTTCGGTACCTGTGAAAATTCATTGGAAATAATATTATTTCCAGGCTACTGATGTCTTTAATACTAAAAAGAACCTTGGCTACACTAATTGGAAAGGCAGATTATACTTTTTTAATAGTTCTAATTGTTATGTTTTTCCTTAGGTCAAGATAAATTTGTTGCTTTGCAATTATTATATATCATACCTAGTACTGCCTTTGAGGGTCAAGGTAAACAAGCCCCATTCTTCTTCCATCAGATAGTCCTTTGATCATTTGGAGATGCCTGTCCTTTGTACACCACCACCCCTGCCCAACACGGCTTCTCTTTCCCAAGTTCTTCAAAGGATTCTCTATGATAGAAATTCAGGTTGTAGCTAATAGGTGTCTCAGGCAAGATGCAACAAAAAAACATGTTTCTGATGCCTAAAGAAGCCACAGTCAGCAGTGGCCACACTCTCTCTCAAGGCACTCATCCCACTCCACTCCCCTGAACTTCTTTAAAGTTTATGCTTTCTAACCTATAGTTATTTATTTGATTAGGCCTCAACTTCCCCTCACTTTATCAGGTTGTTGTCAGGGAAAGACTTTTAAAAAGTAAGGGCTTACATACATGTGAATTGTTAGAAGTATAACCTGATGTAGTAGAAAATACTGAGTATAGAATTAGAAGTCCTGTGTTCAAATCCCTGTTTTAACCTTTGTAAGGTACCTAATTTTCCTGATTAGATTTTCCTTACATTTAAAATTATGATATAGTGGATAAAGTATTGGGCCTGGAGTCAGGAAAACTCATCTTCCTGAGTTCAAATCTAATTTCAGACGCTTACTAGCTGTATGAATCTAGGCATGCTACTTAATATTTGTCTGAAATTCCTCATTTATAAAATGAACTGGAAAAGGAAATAGCAAGCCACTCCAGTGTGTCTGCCAAGAAAACCCTAAACGAGGTAACAAAAAGTCAGGTATGACTGAACAATAACAATAATATCTAAAGTCAGCTAGATCAGAGGTTCTTAAGCCTTTTTTTGAATACATAGACTTCTTTGGCAGGCTGAACCTATAGGTTTCTTTTCAGAATTATGTTTCTAAATTAATAAAATTATAACATAATTTTACAAAGGAAACAACTTCTACTGAAATAGTTATTAATTTTTTTTAAACAGTTCACACAGTAGATCTGACCATTCCAGAGAGCAATTTGGAACTATGCCAAAAGAGTTATCAAACTGTGCATACCCTTTGATCTAGCAGTGTTTCTCATGGGCCTATATCCCAAAGAGATTTTAAAGGAAGGAAAGAGACCTACATGTGCAAAAATATTTGTAGTGACAAGAAACTGGAAATTGAGTGGATTCCCATCAGTTGGAGAATGAGTGAATATGGTATATGAATGTTATGGAATATTATTGTTCTGTAAGAAACAACCAGCAGGATGATTTCAGAGAGTCCTGGAGAGACTTACATGAACTGATGCTGAGTGAAATAAACAGAACCAGGAGATCATTATACACGGCAACAATAAGACTATATGATGATCAATTCTAATGGATGTGGTTCTCTTCAACAATAAGATGATTCAAACCAATTCCAATGATCTTGTGATGAAGAGAGCCAGCTGCACTCAGAGAGAGGACAGTAAGAACAGAGTGTGGTTCACAGCATAGCAGTTTCACTCTTTTTGTTGTTGTTTGTATTTTATTTTCTTCAGTTTCATTTGATTTTTTCTTGTGCAGCAAGATAATTATATAAATATGTATGCATATATTGGATTTAACATATATTTTTATCATGTTTAACATATATTCTACTACTTGCCATCTAGGAAGGAGGGTGAGGAAAGGGGGTGGAATTGAAACACAAGGTTTTGCAGAAGTTAATGTTGAAGAATTATCCATGCATAGGTTTTGAAAAACAAAAAACTTTAATTAAAAAAAAATAATTCACAGAACCCAGGTTAAGATTCCCTCATCTACATGATTTTCTAAAGTCCCTACTGACTCTTAAGTCTGGGAGCGTATCATTGTTATTGATGTAATGGGAATTAGGAAGATAGCTGGATATTTGAATCTTTTGTCTCTATTGCTCATAGGATCAAAAATGATTTAAAAAAATACGTAATGCTTTGTAAAATTTAAAGCAGCTTTCTTTGCTCCATAACTACTTTAACATTATAAGTGAATAGGAAAAAACCTTCCAGTTTACAATTATTATTTTTCATTTGTCTATTCTATTTTAAAATAGATATAGGTAACCAGATTGTGAAACCAACTTTTTTCCTTGTAAAGCTGACTTTTCCACTTAACAATAACAAATAGTTATTTGTTACAAATAACAAGTAGTTATTTGTAAGGTTGAAGTAGACCTCCTATAAAATATTTCAGATAAAGTAGATTTCTTTTCCATATGCTGTTTTAAACTTTTATTTATAGCTTTCACATCTTTGCCAAATTCAGTAGACTTTTTATTAATTAGCATCAGTTCCTGAGGTTTGTACTAAGAGTTTAAACCTGAATAGAAGGGACAATCAACTTTTTCCACCTTTCTTTTAAATCTTACCATTAAATATTTGTTCCGGATAGTACGGTATCTTATGTGATAAATTGGGCATCTTAAAAATGATCTGTGTGTTAATCTGGAGGGTTCTTTTGCAGTTTTAAATACTGACAACTAAAAAGGAAACAATTCTTTTTTTAGAAGAAGGGCCTCAGAACTACTCTTGTTATTTGAATCTTCAGTGATAGAAAGTACTAATGGCAGGTCTGGTGTTTATTGTACCCAGAAAGGATTAGTTTTTAATTAGTACAAATACTTTCACTAGTACATCCCATATTAAGGATTAAGGAGATACTTTTGGAAAGAAGAAAATTGCTTTCATTTCGGTGACAGAGTAGGGAACAGGAAAAGAGGAAAACACAGACCTTGTACTGTACAATCATTCTTGGCAAGGTAATGAGGTTATTGACCTTTAAGGTTTTTTGATCTAGATTTGTTATCCACCAAGTCCAAACTATTTTGTGGTTTATTTTTGAAGGTTACTTTAACCTGGTTTAGAAAGAAACTCCTATTTGAAGGTTACATTTAAATAGACATCTAAAATTTAATATTATGAAGAACCGAATCTTCTGTTTTCCCTCCCTCAGTGGTACTACTGCCTTATCACCACTACCATGAACAAAACAAAATAAAAATAATAAATTTATGAAATATCTACTGTGGGCCAGGTACTGTGCTAATCACAGTAAAATTAATAATAACAATATTAATTAATAATAATATTCTAGTCCCTAATTGCAAGAAGCTTACAATCTAAAGGACAAGAAAACATTTACAACTCTGTTTTTAATAAACCACTTTTCTCATTTGCTCTGAATGGTTCCCTTTATGTAGTCTGTAGGAAATGTCAACTTTCAGACTCATTTTAGCAATGCTGTCAAATGACTTACTCATTTCACCACTCTTATTTCTTATTATTCTCTTATTCTGAAGTGTAGTTAAAGCTACTAGAAGAGACCTTTGAAGTTATGCGGGCTAATCCATTCATTTCACTTGTAAGGAAACAAAACCTTTCTAACAAAGCAGATTAGATTTCAAGATGATGAATTCCAGAGGACATGCCAAATTTTTTGGCTGTCTTGAAATTTTATTATGAGTACATTGTTAGAAATCTATTTCAGTTTAAAAGAGAAAGAGAGATTAAATGTTACTGTTATACATCCTTTCCATTTTCTGTCCTTTTGCCTTGGTTGTCTGTCCTTGGAATAGTCCTCCTTCCCTTCTTTCCATGGCTTCCTTTGAGACTCATTTGAAGCTGTCTTTTGAAGGAAGCCTATTCATACTGTTGCCTTCTCCTTTGAGGCAACTTTCTACCCACTTTCTATATATCTGATTATTTGCATGTACATTCCCTCCATTTAGGATGTAAAAAGCTTGAGGATGGAAACTCTTTCCTTTTTAAAAAATTTCTGTAGCACTTAGCACAATTCCTGGCAAATGAGCAAAAGTTCAATAAAGGTTAAACTGTAGAATACTTGCTGGTGAAAAGAAGATCTTTGAACTTTGTAAGGAAAAGGAACTAAGAACACTTTGAGTTCTTGGAGCTTTTTTTTTTTGCTCGGAGAACCCAACACTTGTGAGATTGGAGGGAGGGAAGAAGGTAGTGAAAGAGGGGAGGGAGAAAGAGTGTGTGTGTGTTTGCTGGTTAGGGTCTCTTGAATATTCAAAGAAAGGCCAGAGTTTGTGTCTGTTAAAAACTGCAGGGCAGTGAAGAATTTATCTTTTTCTCTTCCTAGATTCCTAGGTAGAATGAAAGTAGTTTTTTGGACAAGATCAAGATAAAGTGTTTGAATGTGAGTTTCCTGAAGAAAAGATGTTTTTCTATTAAGAATTGTCACAGTGTGACAGTGGTAACATCTCCCTGAAAAATAAAACTAAATTCTAGAGCTTAATTTCTTAAACTGTGTATGGGGTCTTGTATGTGAGGGATCACAAAATTATGATTTATTATCAGTGAATGTTTGATTTGTATACCTTTTTTAAAAGATTGAAAGATTTCTTGGTTGAAAAGGAATTGAGTAGAAAAAGTTTAAGCACTGTCCTAGTGATTCAACATTCTGGAGAACAATTTGAAACTATACTCAAAGAGCTATCAAACTGTGCATACCCTTTGGTCCAGTTGAGTTTCTACTGGGCTTGTATCCCAAAGAGATCTTAAAAGAGAGAAAGGGACTCACACATGCAAAAATGTTTGTGGCAGCCCTTTTTGTAGTAGCAAGAAACTGGAAACTGAGTAGATGCCCATCAGTTGGAGAATGGCTGAATAAATTATGGTATATGAATGTTATGGAATATTATTGTTCTATAAGAAACAATCAGCAGGATGATTTCAGAGAGACCTGGAGAGACTTAAATGAACTGATGCTGAGTGACATGAACAGAACCAGGAGATCTTCATACATGGCAATAGCAAGATTATATGAAAATCAATTCTGATGGATGTGTCTCTTTTCAACAGTGAGATGATTGAGACCAGTTCCAATGGTCTTGTGATGAAGAGAGCCATCTGCACCCAGAGAGAGGACTGTAGGAACTGAGTGTGGATCACAACATAGCATTTTTACTTTTTGTTGTTGTTTGCTTGTAATTAGTTTTTCTAATTTTTTTGTTTTTTGATTTGATTTTTCTTGTGCAGCATGATAATGATGTTGGAATCCTAGTGTTAACTCAACTTGAAACAAGGTGATATAACTCAAGGGAGATGTTAGAATCCTAGTGTTAACTCAATGTAATTGATACAATGCTTGTGTTCACACCTTTACTCATTGGAGTTAACACAGTTTGGGAAATTTCAGGGTTTGGTATAAGATATCCAAATTCATACCTCCCTTGAAGCTCTTAGGGCCAGAGAGCACACTGGAAGATAACCCATAATCCCATTCTCTGATATATAAGAAGAAAGCAGAGGCCCAGTTAGGGGAGTTCTGCTGAATTTAGATTGAGTGAATTCACTCAAGTTCAGCCAGAAGCCCTCTCTGAGTGAGGAGTTTTACTTTGGAACATTGACTGGGGTTGGAGAGGAGCACTCTAGGAGATTGAGATCCAGAAGCCTTCTCTCAGAGGCAAGACAGATTCAACTTGATGCTGGCTCTGGAGGCTGAAGAAAGCAGAGGCAGAAGCAAAGGACAAAGCTGCAAGAGCTCTTAGAACCAAGCAGAGAGATAGGCCTCAACTAACGGGGCTATACTGGAAGGAGAAAATAAACATTTGCATTTTATCACCTGGCTGTGTTTTGAGGTGATTAATACTTTTAACTGCAATTAAGGCTGCCTCCAGAAAACCTCCCCGAGAAACCTGCTCTCACCCAGAGAGAACCATTATTATATTATTTTAAAGAAGAACAAAAACTCCAACAATATGTGTAGAAGAATTGTACATGTTTAACATATCCGATTATTTGCTATCTAGCAGTGGGAGTAGGGGGAGGGAAAAATTTGGAACACAAGGTTTTGCAAGGGTGAATGTTGAAAATTATCTATGCATATGTTTTGAAAGTTACAAGCTTTAATTAAAAAAAAAGACCTAGCAAATAAAAAAAAGAAGCCCTGTTCTAAAGGACACTTTATCTTTTTTTTTTTTTAATAGCTTTTTATTGACAGAAAATATGGAAGAGTAATTTTTCAGCATTGACTCTTACAATCACTTCTGTTCCAACTTCTTCCTTCCTTCCCTCCACCCCCTCCCCTGGAAGGCAGGCAGTCTCATACATGTTAAACATGTTAAAGTATATCTTAAATACAATATATGTGTACATATTTATACAGTTCTTTTGTTGCACAAGAAAAATTCAGATTTAGAAAGGTAAAAATAATAATCTGGGAAGAAAAACTAAAATGTAAGCAGTCTACACTCATTTCCCAGTGTTCTTCAGCTGTGTGTAACTGGTTCTGTTCATAACTGATAATTGGAACTGAATTGGATACTCTAATTGCTGAAGATAGCCACTTCCATCAGATTTGATCCTCATACAGTATTGTTGTTAAGGTGTATAATGATCTTCTGGTTTTGCTCCTTTCATTTGGCATCAGTTCATACAAGTCTTTCCAAGACTTTCTGTATACATCCTGCTACTCATTTCTTACAGAACAATAATATTTCATAACATTCATATATCATAATTTACTCAGCCATTCTCCAACTGATGGGCATCCATTCAATTTCCAGTTTCTAGCCATTACGAAAAGGGCTGCCACAAGGACTCTTTTATCTTTGTGGTATTTTTGGTAATATGGTATTACTCATAGTAATTTGTACTTGTTTAGGAAAAGTATTGCTCTGTTGTTTCACATATGAAATTTCACCATTTAGATTATTAGCTTCTTGAGAACAGAACACAAATCTTATGTTTCTTTGGTATCTTTTTTCCATTCCATTCCTTCCAGGTTCTCTGTCCTAGACAGACAGATAATTGAGTCCATGTTGTTGACTGACTGAGATAGGACATGGTTTTTCATTGAACTAAAGTTGACGTGGATCTATGTCCCCTTTTTTTCAAAATATGAAGAAAACATGGTAGAAGAAGATTAAAAAATAACTAATACCTTTGCTCTTAACCTTGCTCTCTCATGTCTGATGGTAGTAGTTGTCATTTTGAGCAGACGCTGCTTTTTTTTTTTTTTTTTTTAAACAAATTATTGAGTTTTAGCTAAATATCCTGCGGTTCTTATTACCTATTTTTCCCTCTGCATTCATTATTATTGTTATAAGGTTTAAAGTAAATGTTTCCAGGTGCTCTGAGTAATCATACAAAGATAATTGCTATCGGATTTTGCTAATGCAGACATTTAGATGTTATATTATATGATTTTCAGTCTGTTGGTGGGATGAGTCCATGACAAAACTGTTTCTGAAGATATGAGCAATCCTCAGATGTAATACTTATCATTTAATGGTTCATAAATCATAAATCTTGAGAAAGATATTAAGATTACATCCTTTTGCCCTTGGTTCTCCTTAATCTCTCATTCACTGACATTCTGTTTAAATTGATGGTTCAGAATCCAGGACCCTCTATTTGGTACAGAGATCATCCTGTGTTATTCCCAATATCTTCCAAGATGTCATTTTTTTTTTAATGTGCATCTTTAATAAAGAATTTCAACAACTTTTCTATTTTAGTAATTTCTCTGGGAGGATGATGGGATGGGTTGACGGATAGGTGGTTTCCAAGAGTGAATTTGTCATTAAAAGTTAGAGGTCTTAGATCCATTACTTTGAGTCTGGAATCTTTCGTCTTGCCCCTCTTTTTGCCTATTTTGGACAGTTTTCACTATTTGTATTGTTTAAGGAAATGAAGATATTTTGAATTCCTACATAATAGAAAAACATCATTTTAGCAATTGGAATTCAAAACTTTTAGCAGAACTACTAAGGAGAATTGAGTGATTTCTTTTCCTGACTGTAATACTCTGGAAATACTAACCAAGTAGTGAAAAAAGCCTATAAAGAAAAAGAAAGATTAATTTCTTTCTTGAATTGAATAATTCAATTCAAATTGAATAATTGGGGTCAAGGACAAAGGGGAATGCTGTTGCATAAAATAGAAAACTTAAAACAACTCACAACTCTTTTATATCATATTTTTCTTTTGGCCTACAAAAGGATAATTTCTATCATAACAAACATTTATGGAATCCTTTCCGTCAATAAGACTCTATGCTATGCATTGAATATGTGAAAAAATATAAGATATAGTCTCTTATTTTTTGAATTTGTAAAATAATTCACAGGAAGTTCCAGAATTTTGTTATGAGAGTTATTGTATTTCCTAGTACAAAAAGAGGGATTTTTGATCTCTGAATACGTATTGGAAATCTCTATTTTAGAACAACTATACTATTTTTCATCTCAACACTATCCTGCCCACCCTCAACTTTGTGGCAACCTTCCTTCCCCAACTTCATTTAGGAAATGATTGTCAAACAACACAGTAATTTTTTATCTATATTATGCCAAATTCTTTGGAAACAAAGAAGATATAAAGCCCTTATCCTATCCTCAGTATATAGTACAATCTTTTCAAAACTTAAAATGATTTTATTTTGTATTTAAATTTCTTTTTTATAAACTTATGTCCCCAAAAACATAATCTATCATTTTATTAAAAGGGAAAATAAAAATCTAGTTTATTTCAAGTGTCTTTTTGATTGTTATACCAATTATATTATTTGCAGAGATTGGGAAGGGGGATTATTTTGGTTGTAATTAGGAAATTTCATTTACTTCTATAAATCTTGGCCTTAATTAAAGACTTCTTGGGTTTGGTTTTGGTAAGATGCAAGTTAATAACTTCCAGTAAGCCGGGTCTAGAGAACTTTAGGTTGATACCCTAAGTATTTTCTAAGTAATTTTATCTAGCTTGTGGATTATCCATGTCTATTGTTTCCTTTTGCTATCAACACCTGGTCATCTCATTGGTCATTAGTACCTGTATTAGAAAATAGTAAATTGTGTTCAGAGTCAAGGAAAAACATATAAACTTTTTCAATTTTTCAAAATCCCAATCGACATTTTGAAGAGTGAAAAATTATTTGCTAATATGATTTGGGGGTTATTCAAAGTTTTCAACTAGCCTTTCAGACCCTGTTATAGTAGCCTAAAATGAACTGAAACAACCATTTTACATGTAGATGTGGTGGTGTGGTAATTTAAATTGTACCATTTTGAGTAACAGTTTAAAAAAAAAATCAAGCAAATAATTAGATGAAATTAGTGAATGATATAAACTAAGCTAGTAAAATAGTCATATAATAAATATCATGTAGGTCAGGAAACTAAGTGGCATCACGAAAGGAGCATGGAGATGGAAGACTTGAGTTTGAATTGTGCCTGGGACACTTACTGATGGAGGTTAGACCTTGGGCAAATTATTTAACATCTTCTGGCTGCTCACTTTTTTCATCTATAAAATAGAGGCAATAACAACACTTATGTCAAGAGTTATTGCGAGCCCTTTGTAAAATTTAAGCTCTGTTAGTTAATGTTATTATTAGTAATACTATTTCTATAGCACTTTAAGCTTTACAAAGTGCTTTTCTTATTCAGTCTGGAATGTTATTGATGGCTACATATGAGAGTTTAAAAATTACATCCAGGAAACTTAATATTCCATCATCTTCTAGTGAGTGCTTATAAGATATGGGCACAGTACAGGCAGCCCCTGCTCAAATTTTTGAATGACCCATCCATATGAATAGCTGCTGCCCTCCCCTCTGTTATGATGGAATTCTCCCAGGATGAGCATTTCTTATTATATCATTCTTTTCTTTTGATTTCCTCTGCCTCAGAAACTCTTTTCTCACTTTATTGTAGTGTTACAGAAGATTCACAAAATTGAAGAACCCCTTTTTTTCCTGTCTATACTGTTTCTCTAGGTTCCTATGGCAGAAATTGCCCCACCTCCTTTCTCTTTCAAGTTCATATACATCTAGAGTTATTTGGACCTTGAGATTCATGGCTCGAGGGGCCTTTATTTCTAGATTTTAATTTGACAAAGATTTCAGGGGAATTAGAGAGATTCATTGCTTAGGGTATCTTCTGGTGAGATTTGTACATTAGGGTTAAATAGACATTTGTAATCTAGCTTGGAAACTTAACCATATGTTACAATCTATTTTAACTTTGGAAAAACAGCTTCCAAATTGCATATGACCCATTTTCAACTGAACTTTTATGGCAGTTTTAAAAAACAAACATGATATATTTATCCCATATCATCAAGACACTATAGTATAGTATCCTGCACATAATAAATATTGAATAGATATTTGTTAAATTGAATTGAATTGAACTTTTTAAATATCACCTGTGAAAAGGACAGGCTGACCATATCAGAAAATTGCATTGAACCAAGAATATATGGGAAATTGGTGTGTAGTTTAGTTCTCAAAACCAGTTAAGAGAAAAAGCAGGAACTATTAAAAGATTAAATGATAACAAATATTTTGATTTGTATATTTTTTCTTTTTTCAGTATAATGTGCTTTAATTTCTTCTAAGCTGGTACACTATCAATAACACTTTGTTTTGTGAAATGTTTTGGAAAAATGAGGATTTACTGTGACATAATAGGCAACATTTTGTTTAAACTGGGCTCCTGGAAGGACGGTGGCTGTGAGAATATTTAGCTGGTGCTGCTTTCAAATTTTGTGGTGTGTCTATGCCTTTTGAAGTTCTGGGCCTTGTGGATAATGCATTTTCTCATATTCCTGGTCAAGATTGTACTTCAGGTGGTGAAAGACATATAAACTTTCTAGATTTTATTGTGTGATGAGAATTAAAGACTTGTTCCTTAAAAATTGAACTTTAAGGATAATTCTTTTCCCCTCCTCCACTCCCCAAACTTTTATAGATTTAGGATCCTCCTATTCCTTAAGATAAGAGCTGATCCTACTCTTCATTTCCATTGTGGTCCAAACACTAATATTATAACAGCAAACATCTATTCAGCACTGAGAATTGTGGGGATCATGGGAAGAACTTGGGCCTTAAAGTTAAAAAATCTTGGCTTTAGTCCCCAATTCTAATTTTTACCTGGCTGTGTCAACTTAGGCAAATCACTTAACTTCTCTGAAAGTATTTTCTCTTTTGTGAAACCAGGATAAGAATACTTTGTGTACTTTACTTAAACCATGATGTACTTTACTTAAACCATGATGCACTTTATAACTATGAACCACTATTATGAGCACAGTCCTAAGCTAGCCATTGAGGAAGGAAATACTACCAAGCTAAATGTGATTCCTCCTGCCTACACATTTATATGTGTGTGTGTGTGTGTGTGTGTGTGTGTGTGTGTGTGTGTGTGCTCATGCTCATAAAGTTACAGAATGAACAATACTTAGAAATAGATGGATAATAATTATTTGAAAAATTATTTCTGCTTGAACAAGAGACAATTACTTGGGAGATCTATGACAGGAGAATTCCTGGGTAAAATGAAGCAGGAAGATTCTGTGTGCAGGAACCTTTAAGCGTAGACTGTAGGCTGGCAAAGAGGTCATCCTATTCATGAAAAATGGCACAAACTATTTTAATAAGAATGTAAGTAATCCTTTTTGGTGTCTGGAAAGGATTTTTGAAGATTCCAATTCTATTATCTAACACATAGGTAATCTTTTTGCTTTAGGATCATTTACAAATTTGATAAGTATAGTGTCTCTGTATTCATCCAAGTTTTGATCAAAATGCCTCGTTGCTCCAACCAATTGTTGTAATAATACCTCCAACCCAATATATCTAAACTTGATTTTGCCAACTTTACCATGTTTCTAAAACCTTATCCTGTAATCATAGGATATTAGAGCTGGGAGGGGTCTTGGTATTTATTTAATAAGACTCCCTCATTTTATAATAAAGAAATGGAGTCTCAGAGAAGGGAAATAACTCACACAGCTAAATAAATAGAGGAAAAGCAGCATTTGATCCAGGATTTCTTATAGCATTGTATAATGATGTCTTATACTCCTGACTTTGTTCTTGCTATTACTGATACTACCACTCTTTTCTTTTAAAACCTCATTCTTGCTTTTTCCATCTTTCTCATTGGCCACTGAAAGGACCTAGGCCAAGTCCCATTTGGTCATTGTTTAGGTCCTAATTGACTCAGATTGAATGTAGATAGCAGTCATTTCTGTTTTGGCCAGAAACCCTGAGGGTCTTTCCCTCCCAGATTCCTTCCCTCCCTCCTTACTTATTTATATTTGTTTATACTTATTAAAATATGTTTTATTTTATCTTATTTTATTTTTGGACTGATTGAAAGAGAAGATTCTTTGCCTCAATGCTACCTATCCTTAATCACTGAATAAATGCATCTTCAGTCAAACTGAGACCTGTTCAAGATCTTAGCTTAAAAAGGCTGAGGTCTCCTATTTTATCCAGGTCCATCTCCAGTCACCTTGATCTATATTTCACCACTGGATTCAGATGATTCTGAAGGGAAAAGTTAGAAGGCAACCTTGCACAGCCATCCCTCACTTCAATCCAGTTTACTTGCATGTCATGACATTACCTCCCTGATGTCATGGTCCTTTTTGAGAAGGAGGTACAAACAACTGCCAACCCTAAGTAAAATTATTATTACCTCTTATCTGGGCTATAGGAAAAAGTAGTTTTCTAAATACCTCGTCTTTCCCTCTGACTCCAGTCCATACTACATGTCCAGGTTGTGGAATTCATTTCTAGATTGTCTGACGTACCTTTCTGTTAACTCTACATTGGTCATGCTATTGAGAGAAACAGATTTCATCTCTAATTTAAAATATGAAGACTTTAGGAATGAATTACGAGGCTTGTTTATTCCATTATGGTAATTTAAGATCATAAGAAACATTTATTTATAATGTTACTGAGTCAAGTGTTGAGGGTTTTGTTGGGGGGGGAGGTCAAGTAAATGAATAAAGAGAAGTAGGGAGTATTTGGGGCCATGCATGAGTATATTAATAAAAGTTATGCCATATTTAACATGTATGGGACTACCTGCCATCTAGGGGAGGGGGTAGAAGGAAGGAAGGGAAAACTTGAAACAGAAGTTTTTGCAAGGGTCAGTGTTGAAAAATTACCCATGCATATGTTTTGTATATAAAAAGCTATAATAATAAAAAAAGTTATGCCAATTTCATTTCCCTTTTTTTGACACGATTACTTAGACTTGATAGACTTAAGAAATATTAGAGATTCAATTAATAATATTGGATTTCACCAAATATTTGGCAAAGACTTAGAAACCACATTTGTGGACATGTGAAGAAAGATACAGGTAACAATACAGTTAATTATGATTGGAACTAATTGAATGACAAAAGCATATGAAGCACTGTTATAATGTTTAGCTTGTTTTAAGCATAATAGAAAATAAAATTGTCCCTAAAATCCATTTAACCTTGTCTTCAGCTTTTTGGAGCTTATTAATTTCTGAGTTCAGTCACAATTGCTCCAAGTCCTTAGAAAAATTCTCAATACCTCTGCTACCCCGAAACTATCTTTAATAAATACCAACCTCTTGGTTGTTGAGGCAAAATTCAGTTTCCTGGAACACTTGGGTATAAAAACCACAGATTGGATTATCATATCTCTGGAGAGACAAGTTTCATGAGGGAAGTTGAGGAAAGCTGACTTTTTCTTGGGATTTCCCTCAGCTTAGTTTCTCTACTCTGAGTTGCTTAAAAGTCAATAACTTTCCTTGACAGTTCTCATCATTACCATAGTTCTGTCCCTTACTCTATGATTTTTCCAGCTTTTCTAATGTGACCCTATCCTCACAAATGTTATTGTGTTAACTCAGATATTTGTCTCTGGTAGAGTAACTTAGAGCTCTTCCTCTTCAGTGTTTTTTATCCCTGACTTGAATTAATTGAGACTCTTATTGCCTTTCACATGGACTATTACAATTGCATTCCTATCTTATGGTCTATCCTTTCTTCATTCTATCCTCTACTCAACTGATGAAATAACCTTTTTTTTTTTTTTTTTTATAAATAGCCTTTTATTTTTCAAAATACATTCAAAGATGGTTTTCAACATTCACCCTTGCTAAACCTTGTGTCCCAATTTTTTCCCTCTTTCCCCAAGACAGCAAATAATCCAATATAGATTAAACATGTGCAACTCTTCTAAACATATTTCTACATTTATCATGCTGTGCAAGAAAAATCAGATCAAAAGGGGAAAAAAATGAAAAAGAAAAAAAAAAACAAGCAAACAAACAACCACAAAGGAAAAATACTGTACTATGATCCACATTCAATCTCCATAGCTCTCTCTCTAGATGTGGATGATTCTTTCCATCACAAGTCTATTAGAATTGTTTAAATCACCTCATTGTTGAAAAGAGCTAAATTTGGGGCAGCTAGATGGTGTAGTTCAGGGGTCCTCAAACTACAGTCCACACGCCAGATGCAGCAGCTGAGGATGTTTATCCCCCTCACCCAGGGCTATGATATTTCTTTATTTAAAGGCCCACAAAAGAAAATTTTTGTTTTTTACTATAGTCCGGCCCTCCAACAGTCTGAGGGACAGTGAACTGGCCCCCTATTTAAAAAGTTTGAGGACTACACCAGCCCTGAAGTTAGAAGACTTGAGTTCAAATTTGGCCTCAGACACTTAACAGTTCCTAGCTGGGTGACCCTGGGCAAATCGCTTAACCCAAAATTGCAAGGATTTTTATTCTGAGTATACATAATTTGGTTGAGAATGGCTAATGGAATCTGATTTCTGAAAGCTTCTACTAAGACCTATAAATATTTGGAACAAAATTGCTGTCTCTCTCTCTTCCTTGATTATCCCGAAGATAACTGGGCTAAGGGGAATGTAATTTGGGCTGATATTTAAATTGGATAATCTTGTCTTAGTGCACTGGACAAATTTAAAAGTTTACTCTCCAGCTTAAATCATCTTTTGGTAAGGAGTTCTTCCTAGGCTGTATAGATATTAATTTAGTTCAAATAGCAGGAATTATCCTTCCTACTTTCATTTGGCAGAAATTAGCAGTCATTCTATAGAACCTATTGATTCTAGTTTGATCCTTTGTTTTGACTTGGTAAGGAGCTGATCTGAAAGTGCCTCTGGATATTGAATAGAACTAAGGCCCTTAGAATGAAGGCCCGGTTTTGTATCTCACTTGCTTTAAAGGTTTTTGAACAAATCCTCTGCCTCACATCTTGTGAACCTCAGTTTCTCCCATCTGATAAGCTAAGAGAATGCCTGCCAGCTAACTGCATTTTGCAGGTTTAGGGAGGTGGTTGAGAAATTAATTAGGTGCTATCTTGGTTACTTCAATTGACTCTTAAAGGGAGGGGAGGGGAGGAGGAAAGGGAGGAGCATGGTTAGAGAAATGGCTACTTCATAATTTTCTTTTGTTTAAGGCCCAGCTAGAAGTGCCCCCTCAGGATATCCTGTGCTTTGCTACTGTTCACTCTAATTACTTTGTATCTACTTTGTATATAGTTTGTATTTATTTAACTTTGTTAATTTTGTTCTCTCCCTCCCCCACATAGAAGATAATTCTAGAGGCTCATATTGTTGAATCTTTGTTTCTCCAACACCTCTTCCATTTAAAAAAAAAAAAAAAATTCTTTCATAAACTCCTCATTTTTAAATTTTGTTTAACCAGAAATTTTACCTTATTATGTTTGTATAAGTTGGGTACTAGAAATTGGACCAGCTTAAAGATAAAACTGCTGGTAAGGGAAAGGGATAGTAATGAGATTGAAACGAGGATTAACTTCTCAACTGCTCACTTGCTTGCCAGTATACTGAAAAAGTCTATTTTACTTTGCAAATTTGATTTGAAACTAAGGAAACACCAAGGAGAAGCAGATTTAAACATTATTACAATCCCCTTTTTATGTAATCCAGGGACAAGAATCTTTATAAACACATCTGCCATTGTTTATTTCAAAACAACTGACTGCAACCAGAAGTGATAAATTCATTTTCCTTTTTGGATAATTTTTAAAAGTTAATAGTATATTTTAGCTTATAGACTGTAATTCAGTGATGACTGAAATTTAGTGATTTCAGAGCTCTATTATTATAATCTTAGCAGTTCAAGGCCTGTATAAGCTTTATAGTGATATTTGGTGACTGGTCACCTTTAAAAATAAAATTGTGTGGCTCAGAATGGTGAGGGCTAGTCACTATTTAATAAAAAGCTGGAGAGATCTCTAGGAGCAAAGCAAAAGTTTATTGTACATTCTCCTGAGAACGGGGTCCCACTCATTGAGTAGCCAATTGAAGAGAGAAGTACCTTTTAGGATAGGTTTAACATGTTAAATAGTCCCTAATGCAAATGCCCTTCTCACCACTGACCATCATCATCATGGGTTTAGGGTTTTACATTCTAAATGAGGGAACTACCCAAGAAATTGAACTTGGCCAATAAACACATAGTTGCCCATATTTGATTGAAATAGAGAGAAAATGATGTCATGGGAGTATAGCAGGAAGGGAACTTAAGTATGCCCCTGAATCAATGCTCAAAGACCTTCAGACCTATTCAAAACTCTGAAGTAGATGAAGTCTTACTCGATTTTCACAACTGTCTTGAAAGATCTCACATCATCTTGTTCAAAATGAAAGCAAACCCATACAAATTACTTTCCCTCTCATTTTTAAAATGGCTATTCTAAGCTAAAGACATTTGTGTATTTCACTGAATATTGCAGGAGAAAGGGCTAAGTTTTGTAGCGGAAGGATCTAGGTTTTGAATTCTGACTCTTAATACCTAGGATTTTTGTGACCCTGGGCAAATCATTTCACTGCTGTAGGCACAAGTTTATTGAATAGATGATCTGAAAGGTTCCATTCAATTCTTAATCTGTGCTTCTGTGCTACTGCATATTTAGGGAAACAGTATTTGTTGTGTAATGCCGGAGAAACTGAGGCAGGAGAGAGATTAGAGAGTTTTAATATTTTATTAATAGGAGAGTAAGATTGACTGGACAGGACTCTCGTCTCAGATTATCCAGTCAGACAGAGATAAGTATACTGGGACCAAGGAATCCATATTGGTCCCAGGGCTGGAGGATCCAAAGAATCCAGCGTCCAGCATACAGCTGCCAGACGCCATTCTCCAGCAATGAATGAAGGAACCCCAACTTCTTAAATACCTTTTTGGAGACAAAGAAGAGAAAGGAGGGAAAGTTTTTTTATCAGGGAGGGGAAGCCATAAAACCTAAAAATTCCAGAGACAAAGAAGTAAAGATATCATGGGGTATCTTGGAATATTCTAAAGGAATATTGTAAATCCCTAAAAGAGTCAGGAGATCTACTCTTTTATCTTGCTAATTCATAACCCGAGCGAATAATCCTTAGTTTTACTGGGTCAGAGACAGAACAGTTAAGGAAACTGAGATAGGGAAACTGAGTCAGGACAGTTAAAGAAAACTGTGGCATAACATTTGAAAGTAAAATTCAGTCTTTAAAGTTCAAATTTGATATCTTCATTCCGTACATTTTCCTCATCATATTTTCTCACTTTTTAGACATTAACTCTCTGCTCTATTTGTGATCCTCTGAAAAGCAATTAAAAAAAAAATATCACTTTCTGCTTCAACACAAACCTTAGTTTCTTTAACCAAGTTCTCTCTTGCTCTGTAGCTGTCTGGGGGAAGTGGGGGGGTGGGGACAGGGCGGGAGAAGGCGGGGAGGGTGTGTCTTTCTGAGTTTGTTGAATGAATACACTGGATATCTCTGCTTAATATCTGTTTTATACTTAATCTTGAAATCTGACTTTTACCTTCCCTCCTCTACTGAAATTCCTTTCTTAAAGGTTATCAGTTGGTCCACTGATGAAAATTCAATGGTCTTTATTCCTGATGATTATACCTTTTAATGCGATTAACCTTCCTTTATGGATATTTTCAATTCTTTTGACTTATGAAACATCAAATTCTGATTTTCCTTCCACTACATGACCTATCTGCCTGCTTTGAGTTGCTCTTTTCCTTTTCCCAGTCCCCTTAAGGTTGCAGTTTTCTAATGTTTTCTATAATATTTTTCTTTCTATATTCTCCCTTATAGTTTGCTATGCTATAGTGGCTTTTGAAGTCTGGTAAAGATGGCTTCCATGTCTCTCTCCAAATCACATTTCTCTTGCATGCATCTCCAGTTGTTTATATGACATCTTTATTTGTTATCCACAAGTTCCACAACTCAGCATATCCCAAATCAAGCTTATTTTTTCTTCTGCTGTCATAGTTTTGGAACAGAACCACTTGATACCTAGTCTTCCTTGCTTAAAACCTTGGTATCTTATTTCCACTCTTCCCCTATACCTCATTTTTTCTATTCAGCTTAAAATCTGACCTCTCAGGATGTAAACTGTTCTATTACAAATTCTATTACAAACTGGTTTTTCTTCTACTTGTTCATCCTATTTTCCTTCTTTTTTCTTTCTTTTTGCAAAAACAATTTTTATATATCTATTCCAAGTAGCCTAAGGCAAACATATAGAAAGTGCTTTTATATTTATTGAATATATAAAATGTACATTCACTCCCTTCTGAGATCATTAATGGGTTCTTTGTAATTGTTAGAAGAACAGAAAGTGGTTAGTTTGTGAATCATAGGGAGGAGTGTATGAAAGAATTGATACATAAAATTTAAGTAGGTTTATTAGAAAGAGGAATAAGTGACCCAGCATTTCTTAAAATCATTCTTTTAATGCCTCTGTCACCAATCTCTGCCCCTTCTTAGATGAATTGTTTCTGATGGAAGAACTTGCAATTAATAGGTCTTACTTTTCATAGTTGTGTCACACTTAATCTTTTTAAGCTTTAGTTTTGGCATCTATAACATGGAGATAATATTTGTGCTGTTTACCCCTCCAGGTTGTTGTGGAGACTTTCCAAATGTATGCAAAAAATACTCATTGACAATTGAGTCTTGTGAACTAACCTATTCCACTGATCCACTCTTCTTAGTTCTTAGCCAGTACCAACACTTTTAATGACCACAGTTTTACAATATAGTTTTAGGTTAAGTATAGCTAGGCCATCTTCCTTTGCATTCTCCCCCCTCTCCCCCCCAATTTATTCCCATGACATTCTTGATCTTTTGTTCTTCCAGATGAATTTTGTTATTGGTTTTTCTAACTCTATAAAATAATTTCTTGGCAGTTTGATTAGCATGGCACTGAATGAGTAGATTAAGTAGAATTGTCATTCTATCCATGAGTACTTGATATTCTTCCAATTGTTTAGATCTAACTTTATTTGTATGAAAATAATTGTTTTGTAATTGTGTTTGTATAGTTCTTGGCTTTGCCTTGGTATGTAGTCTCTCAAATATTTTATATTATCTAAAATTATTTTAAATGGGATTTCTCTTCCTATCTTTTGTTCCTGTACTTTGTTGGTAACATATAGAAAAGCTGATGATTTATGTGGGTTTATTTTATATCCTGCAATTTTGCTAAAGTTATTGTTTCTAGTAGTTTTTTTAGTTGATTCTCTAGGATTTTCTAAGTATATAATCATATCATCTATAAAGAATAATAGTTTTGTTTTCTTGTTAATCTATTCTAATTCCTTTAATTTCCTTTTTTTCTAATTGTTAAAACTAATATTTATAGTACAGTATTGAATAGTAATGGGATCAGGACAACCTTATTTCATTTTTGATCTTAATGGAAAGTGCTTCTAGTTTGTGCCCATTACATATAATATTTGCTGATGATTTTAGATAGATGCTACTGATCATTTTAAGGAAAACTCCATTTATTCCTGTGCTCTCTAATGTTTTTAATAGGAATGAATGTTGTATTTTGTCAAATGCTTAAAATAAATCTTTAAATAACAGCTGTTACTCCTGCTACTGCTTATTCCTATTGCTACTCCTGAGCATTTCAAACTCTTGCAGCCATGTTGTTAAGCACAAAATTAATCCTCAAAGAGTATCTAAGTGTGTCCCATTTCCCTGAATATAATATGTTTGAATATATTTGTTATCTTCTTCATTAGATTGTGAACTATTTAAGGGCAGAAGAGACTGCCTTTTGAGTTTTTTTTTTCTATTCCCAGTGCTTAGCATAGATTATGTCATGTAATAGGGTCTTAATAAATGTTTGTAGATTGATTGGCATTAACAAGTGTTTTTAGGCCTTTAAGGGAATCTGTGGCCTACCTTTCATCCAGTTTGTAAATTATCTTATTTCAACCATCCTGACCCTTTTTGAATTGTACAAATGGTTCTTTGAATTTTATATTTTCTGTTGAAGGATGAGCAAAGTATACCCCGAGGGCAAAAATGCTTTGGGGGGGGGGGGGGAAGGTGTGTATGGAGAAATTTGAAGATAGTGACAAATATTTTATAGTTAAGTAGTTTTTACTTAGCTTCATTCTGTGAGGTATTTGTGATTTTTGAATTATGACTTTAAATTGTAACTTTTTATTTACAAGATAAATGCATGGGTAATTTTTCAGAATTGACAATTGCAAAACCTTTTGTTCCAACTTTTCCCCTCTTTCCCCCCATCCCTTCCTCTAGATAGCAGGTTGATTAATACATGTTAAATATGTTAAAGTATAAGTTAAATACAATATATGTATACATGTCCAAACAGTTAGTGTACAATTAGCCTGTGAAGGAAATCAAAAATGCAGGTGGACAAAAATAGAGGGATTGGGAATTCGATGTAGTGGTTCATAGTCATCTCCCAGAATTCTTTCACTGGGTGTAGCTGGTTCAATTCATTACTTGCTCTATTGGAGCTGATTTGGTTCATCTCATTGTTGAAGAGGACTATGTCCATCAGAATTGATCATCATATAGTATTATTGTTGTAGTATATAATGATCTCTTGGTCCTGCTCATTTCACTCAGCATCAGTTCATGTAAGTCTCTCCAGGCCTTTCTGAAATCATCCTTGGTCATTTCTTACAGAACAATAACATTCCATAATATTCATATAGCACAATTTATTCAGCCATTCTGCAATTGATGGGCATCTACTCAGTTTCCAGTTTCTGGCCACTACAAAGAGGGCTGCCACAAATATTTTTGCACATGTGGGTCTCTTTCCCTTCTTTAAAATCTCTTTGGGATGTAAGCCCAGTAGTAACACTGCTGGGTCAAAGGGTATGCCCAGTTTGATAATTTTTTGAGCATAGTTCCAAATTGCTCTCCAGAATGGCTGAATGTATTCACAACATTCTACCAACAATGTATCAATGTCTCCAACATTCTGCATTATCTTTCCCTATCATTCTAGCCAATCTGACAGGTGTGTAGTGGTATCTCAGAGTTGTCTTGATTTGCATTTCTCTGATTAATAATGACTTGGATCATCTTTTCATATGGCTAGAAATAGTTTTAATTTCTTTGTGAATTATGACTTTTAACATCAGTTTAACATTTGACTTGAAAGTTGTGATTTCAGTGGAAAGTCTTCTGGATTCTGGGATAAGGTTATACTCTTTAACCCTAAAGCTCTTAAGTACAGTTTTGTTGTCTAAAATTATTTGGGATCTTATGAATTAAGTGAGCATTTCATTATCTTTTTTAATTTCTAAAATTTATTTTTATTAATTTTATTATTAAAGCTTTTTATTTTTCAAAACATGTGTGTGGATGATTCTTCAATATTAGACCTTGTAAAACCCTGTGTTCCAATTCCCTTCCTTCTCTGATGCCCTCCTCTAGATGGCAATATATGTTAAACATGGTAGAAATATGTTAAATCCAATATAGCATTTTATTATCTTTGTGAGCTGAGATAAACCTGTTTATGGAGAAGATGTTAGGAGAAAGAAATGTCATTCAGCTAATATTTAATTCTCAGCATATAATTGTAATTAGCTATATTTTATCCCCCCCAAAAGATGTTATCAAATCTTGGGAGTTTTGTTTAGGAGATAATCTTAAAATCTTAAAAAAAAAATCAAAACTAGTATATTTCACCTTAAATCTCCACAAAGCAAGTTCCTTAAGTTCCACAAAGCAAGAAAGGCAGATTGGAATCCATTGAGTTTTTTGCAAAGATAAAGTCTTTATGAGATCTTGAAGACCAAGAATGATTCTCAGAGTACGTGGTTTGCATGTCACTTATGTGGGTTGGGAAACTCATATACATGTTGTCATAGTACTGGAGGTGGTGAAGATCGAACCTTTGATGATTCTTTGATGATAATCAGTCCTGTCCTTTGTCTATGAGGCACTTTTCTTTATTTACTTAAGTACTTAGGAATACTAGTCTCCAATCTTTCCCCAGTTAAGAGCTAATCCTTAATATTATGCAAAGTCTCTAGTATTCCCAATAGACTCTTTAAAAGCAGGTCCTGTGTAAATTCGTTAACTATATATCTTCAGTACCTAAAATAATATTTTGGTTGTAAATGCAGAATTAATGAATCTGAAATGGTATTTGTACTATTTTCCATTGAATAATAAGCTGATATAAAGGAACATCCCAGTTATGAGAACTTAATCAGTCCTTCTTTAACATATCATATAATAATAATAGTAGCAGTGGTGGTGGTAATAGTAGTAGTAGTAGTAATGATAGTTAATATCTATGGAGTGCTTACTAAATGTCAGGCATTGTACTAATTCCAAGGCGACCCATATTTCAAAAATGACTTGGTAGTTGCTGGTGAACTCTTGGTTATTATTTTTCCAAAGAGATAGCTTTCACAAATTTTTCCAATCATTTAAAAGCTTCTCTTCATTGTGATATCTGAAAAATTGGCATATCTTTGAAATTTTATCATCTCCAGCAAAGATTCCATTCATATGGATCATTCTGATACAGTACAATTTCTAATACAGAAAATATTTTGTCTGTTAAATACGTCTCTAAATTGAAAATTGAAGTGTCAACTTAAATAATACATAATTTGATCTTAGTCAACAGAATATGACACACATTTATCATAGCATTTGAATCCAGCTTTCCATTATATAAATGAGTAATCAGGTATAATTGCCACAATTAAAGAATAATTTATTCTGGCTATACAGCTTTGAAATGGTCACATAAGCTTCTCTACATGCATACTTAAAATTAAATAAAAATTCTAGTAGTTATATAAACTGAATTTCTTTGCAACAGATATTGTCTCAATGAAAATCTCTGACCAAAACAAAAAAAGGCAGGACTCTTGCCAACAGACTACTTATTTTAAGCATTTTGGGATATAATTAAATTAAATTTAGAGAGTGCCCCCCCCCTCCCAATTCAGTGTAAAATGATTTAGCTTATGTCAAAAAGATTACTTGAAATATGTTAAATTTCTTAATTTTCATTTTTTGAAGTGAAGTTTTTGTTTTAGTAATGAATTGCTTATATGATATAAGGTATTCCTCCGCCTCTACCATTCTCCTCTCATCATTGAAATTCCATGTTATCTCAAGTAGTTTTCCACTTAGGCCTGTCATATTTCATACTCTGGAAGTAGGTTTGAAAGAACCTGCCAAATGTAGACTTATTCTTACATATAAGATGTTATATATTATGTTGAAATCACAGTGTTATGCACTTAGAAGAACTTAATAAATAGTTATTGAAGAAATTATATTTGACTTTTAGTAATAGTTGGCTAGTACTTTTTGACGTGAATTCTGTCAGTGTCAAGGACTAATAAGTAAAAACAGATGCCTTTTCAAAACAATAATTATTTACCTGATTTTGCTTCAAGATTGAAAAATCAGATGCTTTTTCCATGATAATTTAATTGTGGGCATAAATGGCTGGGAGCTCCCTGTAGAGTATATGACTTGGAAAGTATACAGATTCAGGAAATTGTATTTGGGACAAGTGTGATTTGGAAGTAGAGTTAGGAAAAGGGAATATATTAAAGAGAAGTAAACAGAGAAGGATTTTTTTTTTTTTTGGCAGTCTTCTGTACATAATATCTAGTTATTGATTTAAACTAAAAGAAACTGGAGTTTTGGGAAACTCAGTGAGGCTGGCAGTTATATAGAAATGGTGATAAATGTCCTTAAGATATGGGAAATATCACGGTTCTGCTGTGATAATGATGGTAACAATAATTATTTCTAATAACTAAATTCATTAGTATTTATAGAGCATTTTAAGATTTGAAAAGCTTTATATATTTGTCCTCATAGACATCCTATGAGAGGTAGGTACTGTTATTATTCCCATTTTACAGATGAAGAAATTAAGACTTGAAAGAGATTGTCATTATCCAGGATCACAAAAGTAATAAATGTCTGAGGTGAGATTCAGACTCAGATTTTCTTGACAATAAATCCAACATTATCTACTGTATCACCTATCTGCCTACAACAGATCTTATATATAAGTAGCCATTTATTATGGTTGGAGTATTCAGGACCTAGTAACTTGAGAAGTTACATCTCTAACACTGACATGATAATCACTTTTATATCTTTTCAAAGACTTAGATGCTTCTGTTAAGTTTTTTGGTACATTAGGGTGGGAGGGGAGAGGAGAAAGAATAAGCGTTTATATAGTACCTACTATGTACCCAGGCATGTAGTGAAGTCATGCAAAACTGAATTATGACAATCTAGATAGCGTTTATATAGTACCTACTATGTACCCAAGCATGTAGTGAAGTTGTGCAAAATTGAATTATGATAATCTAGATAGATAAAGGACCAATTAATTAACCTCTCTTTCCCCTTCATACCACCCCATCTCTAAATCTCTATCTTAGGCTTCTCTTTTCCTATAATCTTTCCCTTGGTGATCTTATGAGCTCCCATGGATTCAGTTCTCTCTGCAGAAAGGACTCAAATCTATTTATCCAGCCCTACCCTCTTCTTTGTCCTTCATTCTCCAAGTACCTATTTTGCCTTTTGCTCTGAGTGCAGTGTATCTTGGATCTTAAACTAAAATTGTCCAAAGTCGACCTCATTATCTTTCCACCAAATCCTCTCTTTCTTATTTATTAATTACTATTTGAATATGAAGTGCAAAGTACACGGTGCATGTGAATTCACCATGTTGATCTTTTTGCCAAGAGATAACTATTTTTTTTTTTTAATATTTACAGACAAAATTAGGAGGTAAAATAAACACTAGGAAATAGTATTGGGAGAGCATTAGAAAGATTATAGTTAGCAAGGAAAGGGATTTTAACAATTAACAATGGAAAAGAAGAGACAAATTCGTAGTGGAACTCACAATTAACCAGGAAAAAGAATATTCTATGACATGGGAATATGCCATTAACTGGCACATTAAATCCATGGAAGAATTTAGCTCCCTAAAATAGTTAGCTATAATACAGAAAAGGACACTATGAGATATGGAGGAAAGAGGTGAGAAGACACCATGAGGCAGAATGCGGGGTAAGCTAACCCCAGTAGGGATTCACGAAAGATGGTGGAGGCCAAGGACAGTTTTATAGGGAAAATTTAACCTAAGGGTTTTTGACATCATAACTTGGCTTTCTAATTGGATACAGTAAGGTGAGGTTTCCCAAAATGGGGGTGGCACTGTAAAACTGAACTGATTCCCATCAATGCCCTTCCCTGCTTGCTAATCCTCATTTCAGGCTTTCTCTGCCCATCCCACCTAGTTACCTCAGACCTCATCAATAATATCTTTTGTACTTTTCTTCTCGCCTTCTAAAATTGCCTCAGTAATCTCATGCCTAGACTATTGCATTAGCCTTCTGGATAGTCTTCCTGCTAGTCTCTCACTTCTTCAGACCATCTTTTATTTAGCCAAGGTTATCAGGTGATTTTTCTAAAGTGCAAGTTTGGCTACTTCATTCCCTAGCCAATAAATTCCTCTTGCCTCCAGGATCAAAGATAAAATCTTATGTTTGGCTTTTACAGTCCTTTATAACCTGATCCCTTCTATCTTTCCAGTCTTCTTACCTCTTCTCTCCTCCAGAATAAGATCTGCCATCTAGTGACAATAACCTCCATCTCCTGATTGGGATTTTTCATTAAGTGCCCCTCCATTCCTAGAACTCTTGCTATCTTCCTCTTTGCTTCTTGACTTCACTTACTCCTTTCAAGTTTCAGTTAAAGTTACAGCTACCGCCAGAAGCTTTTTGTACTCCTCCTTAATTCCTTCCCTATGACATCTCCATTTTATCCTACTTGTATATTATTATTCTCATGTTTTCTCTCCCATTATACAACAGAAACTGTTTTCCTCCTCCCTTCTTTGTATCTACAGTGCTTAACATAGTTCTTGAAGCATATTAGGCACTTATTTAGCATTTTTGCTACTTGACTTACTGAAAGGGAAGTCACCCCTTCACCTCTTGAAGGGGTGAAATGGCCAATGAAGAAAATAAGAGGGAGGCTGGAGATAGTTGAAGGGAGAAGTGAAGCATATTCTCAAATTATTTTTTCTCACATGGTGGTCCTGGGAAGGGAGATGAAACTGAACATTCATTGTGAATTACTGCTAGCGTTGTATACATTATTAGTCATGAGAAAGCAATTGAAATGATCATTTACATTGTTTTCTTCCTGTAGCCATAATCTTTGGTTTTAGTGGTTGTCATTAATTATGACTCAAAATGAGTATACTTTTTTAACTGAACTAATCTAGGAATGGATTAGTTAACATTAAAAATAAAATAGACTCATTCTTTAGTCAGTCTGAAAGAAGCAAAGGAATAGTGAAAAAAGTATAGTAACACTGACTGGAGTTGGAGAGTAGTAAGAGTTGAAAAATAAGAAAAGTAATAGTTGAAACACTAATAGAGTTACCCTGAATAAAGGTAACAACAAGTAAAGATGAAAAGAAGCCTGGGAGGTGAGGAGTTTGAGATATCATACCATTGCACTAAGTTTGGGATATGATGTTGATTACTTCTTTCCTTCACTTCCCTCCCCCTTTCACTTTAGGAGATTTGCTCATGTCTTCCAGCAGTTTTTCTCAGTCTTTAGGCAAAGTTTTACTTTAATTTTTATTGTAGTCATGAAGCCCAAATATAGACGTGATTTTATAATTTCTAAATTGGGACTTAATTGCTGGGTTTTCTTTTAATATTTGAAACTTTATTTATCAAAGACCCCTGATAAAGAGGGTTTTCTCATTTGTTGTTCTACTGAAATCAAAACTTCCTTTTAGTCCTGAAGGATTGAGAAGTATGATGTCATGTTATGTACTGGTGCAATACAATGTATTGTTTCATGATGTGGATGAAAATACAAAGCTAACTTTTATCTGATTGAGGGTGTTTGTCTTGTGAATAGCTTAGATCAGAGAATACTTATGTGCCAGACATTGAATAGTAACAACTGAAAATTAACAAATTTTAAGTTAGCATCTTTCATTTTAATGTAAAACCCATTAGACTGGTTTAAACTTACCCTGCCTGTTCACCTATCTGTAATCTGTAACTGAGCAGTGGCAGAAGGAAGCCACATTATGGTATATTTTAATGGATCTTTGGGTTTAGGTGTTTTGTTTTATTTTTTTTTTATCTTGGATCTTTAGCAGTTTCAGAGAGGTTACCTTCTTTTCTAATCCCCATTTATCCCCATATCACCCCTCAAATTATAAGTGGAAAATGAAAAATATAAAATACAGAGGTTGAGTTTGTCTTGGAGATGCTAGAATTTATGAGGAAAGCATCATCATATAATCATTTTACTTAGAAACAGTCAATGTGATCATATTTTCTAATATCAAGCATTTTTTTTAAGGAAGTAAAGTTTTAGTTCATGGTAGTTTCATCTTTCTTTAAATTAAAGCAAAATAATAATAATTTAAAAGTCTGAGTAACATTTAATTTATGTAGGTATTAAGGTCTTGAAAGTGTAGGTCTGAGAAATGAACCCAAGATTGTAATTAGTCCACCATGTCATATCATAGTTCATATTCTCTTTCCTGCTTTGGAGGAGAGACTCAGAGAGTATCAATTAGAAATCAAAGGTTCAAGTGCTAGGGACTGGAAGAGACTGCTGAGATCAGCTAGTCCAGCCTCCTTGTTTTATACATAAAGAAACTAAGTCCAAATAGGCTAATGCCTTGTCCAAGATCTCCCAAGGAAGTATGCATTACAGACAGGATTTAAACCCACATCCACTGACTTATTGATAGTTTCCTTTTCACTCTTTAGGAATATTAGTTTGATGTTATGTCCTTATTCGTTGTACCAGTTCTGTATTCCATATGAAACATTCCCTCTATCCATAAATAAGACTTGGAACAATGTGTCAGAGCTACCTAGAAACAAATTTACTTCAATATAATGAAAAGTTTTCTAATAAATTGGAGCCATTCTTAAATGAAAGGATTCACTTTAGATAATTTCTGGATTCCTCCTCTTCATTAGAAGTCTTGTGTGAGGCTTTCAAGTCACTTTCTGATGATGTTAAAGAGAGAATTTTAGTCTACGTGACCTTGAAATCTCTTCTAAGTAAGAGTCTATTAAATAAGAACTGCTTTCATTAAGAGAAATCACTAAGGTCTCTTGAGTTTACACTTTATATAGTTCTGATACTTTGTAGATAACTTTCTTTTCTTCTCAGGGAAATTTTGTTTGTCTTAAAAATGTACATGTATATATAATACATAGGTACATGTTTCCCATACCCAAGGAAAGAAACAGTTGCAGTGGAACACTTTTAATGAACTCAGTTCACTTAGTGGAAACACCTAATATGCTAATAGTAATAAAATTTAGATAGGTGTGTTATAATGTATATATTTTCATTGATTGATTTGCATATGAGCCAGGAGGGAAAAGATAACAAATAGTATACATAACAATTTGTAGCAGCCATTGTTATTCAGAATGAGAAAACCATTTTTGTTTCATCTCTTGTTTGTAAAGTAAAAAAAAAAAATCTTAATCCATTTTCTTGTTTTGGTAAATGCAGAATAGTGAATATGATAATATAACCAAGTCCAATACTTTATTATCTCCTTCACAATCTAGTTTCTTTGCCTGGGGCTCAGTTGGCTTTCTTGAGAGCCTTTAGGAGTCTTGGTTTCAGTGGAGAAGCTAAGGAGGAGAGCCCTAAATCTGTCTCTGAGTCTCTCGGTCCTCCAGGAGAGCCAGTAGGAGCCTGACCAAAGATGGAATGAATCTTTTTCCTTGACTCCGAGAGCTTGAGTTCCTGCCTTCAGTCCGCTTGTCTTATTCTGGCTCTGAATCCCCACCCCTTATATGCTCTACACTGAGTATAAACCAATCATTATATCACTAGGAAACCATTATTTGTTGTAAGATTAAATCAGTCATACTGAACTTAGAGAAGTATTAATCACCATGCTAAACTAGATAACCATTGTCTCATCAATTCCACTGAATTAGCACCTTGTAAGAATCCTTGTTTTAAGTACAAGAGTTCTGGCCCATAACAAGTTCAAATCTAGCCTCTGACACTTATTTAATATGTGATTCTGGGCAAGTCACTTAACCCTGTTTATGTCAGTTTCTTCATCTCTTAAGTGAAATGGAAAAGGAAATGGCAAATCACTCCAGTCACTTTGCCAAGAAAACCCCAAAGTTGGTTACAGAAAGTTGGACACAAGTGAAAAATGGTCAAAAAACAAAAGGGATACAACTAATTAAGATTCATTATTTCTTGGAATCAGTGTTTCTTAACTTTGGTCTTTGTAACTGTCTGGCTAATATTCATTTTCTTTTGGCCTACCTCCTTTGTATAACTGTCCCTTCCACTCTGTATCTGCTCTCCTTCCTCAAAGCAAAGAATAAAAAAATCTCAAAGCCATCTTGCTCTTCTGCAAAAATTATCTTGAAAAATATAACTCTGGTCAAGTCATTTTTCTACCATCCATAACCTAAAGATTTGGAGTCACCTACATTGTCTTTTGATATTCAAAGAAGAATTTATGAATGAATTGCATTGTTGAGTAATTATGTGCGTGTGTGGGGATAGTGATGAGGTTTGTAGTTAAGTGCTATAATTATTTTTTTATTCACAGGAGGGTTCTTCCTGGGGTGTGACTTCAGAAATCTTTCAGGATTCTGCATCTGAAATATTTGGGGGCTGGTAACATCTTAGAGTGTACTTATTACACATAATTGCTACAGAGCTTCTAAGAGATAACCAGTGAGAAAGGGTTTCTGTTTTCCTTGTAACTATTTTGAATGGGTCTTTATCCAAAACAGAAATTGCTATTTCTGTTCGTTTTGGACATTTTAACTTAGTCACTGTTTTCCTTCTTGTCCTGGTTTCTTCCCACCTTCCCCACTGCATCACTGATTGGGGAGATGGAGAATAGAATAGAGTGTTAAGTCATATCTGGATGTTGTTCTTTTGTATTAACACCAAGAGATCTTTCAGTACTGAGTGCTAAGCTTACTAGATATCTCTCTGGAAGAGAAGAGATTTAAGAGGTCACCTGGTCCAATCCTTTTATTTAGCAGCTGAGGAGAGAGAGGCCCAAGGACATTGTGGCTTAGTTCTGGGAGCTTTACCTGGAAAGTTTTATATTCCTTCCACTGCACCGAGGTGATTTTCCCCACTCTTTGTAAAGGAAGTGATATTACTTTCTTTATCATCTAACAGCCAGCATGTTTTGATTCAGAAATGTATGTTGTATATGTATCCTGTGTCTCATATCGGAGGACCCTGGTTGACTCTCTAACCTCATTGGGATTCATTGACTTTGTGACCTTGAATAATAGGAACAATGAGAATGTTTATCTTCTGCTTTAAAATTTGCAAAGCACTTGCTATATAATATTTTATTGAACCTCTCAACTGACCCATGAAATAGGTCAATTTTGGAGCTCTTATTATCCCATTTTATAGATAAGGAAATTGATGCTCAGGTTAAGTAATTTAATGGGATCACAAAGCTAGTGGGTACCAGAAATTAAATTTGAATCCATCTCTCCATGACTCTCAATCCAGCATTCTGTTTTCCTAAATCTGACTTCCAAGATCTCTTAAGTTTTCCGAGACACTATTTATATATAAAATAATATAAAATTTATATATAAAAAAAGGCTTTTAATTATCTGGGTGACACTTCCAGTCTCTTCCAGTTTTTATAAGTACCAGTGTGAAAGAAGTTTCCTTCCTGATGCTGGGTATAGGTTGATTTTAATGGACAGATTAGGTGTCATGGGCATTCTTAAAGCTTTTCCAAAGATGACATGGGAGATGACCTAGAATTTTTGTGGAAACATATTAGGGAATGTGCCTGTTGAAGAAGATTATGGAGTCCTTCTCCAGAGAGCTCTTGGATGAAATATAGCCTTTTTTCCTCAAGTTGGTGGTTCAGTTTCAACAATAAGGAGATAGAGGTTTAATGGAAAGACTATTGACTAGAGTCAGAGGCTATGAATTCAAATCCTACTCCTAAATACCTTTTTTTTTTTTTTTTTTTAATACACCTTTGTGATCTTCAGGAAGTTCCTTGGCCTCTTTCAGTTGGCTTCTAGATCTCCAGAATGAGGGGTTGGACCACATGGCTTCTGAGGTCCCTTCTAACTCTTCATGTTATTATCCTATGAAACATTTCTTATGTGTCTACTTTGTGCTTGTGGTGATTACCTAGGCAAGCTACTAAATGCCTAAATGGATAGAGTTCTGTACCTAGAGTAAGGAGGACTTAAAATCATATTTGATTTCAGATTAGGGCGAGTCTAAGTGACTCGGTTTCCTCATCTGTAAAATGGGAATAATAATAATAATAATAATAAAAACAACAGCATCTACCTTTCAAGGTTATTAGAAAATTCAAATGAGATACTATTTGTTATTGGTGATAGGGTTTTTGTTTGTTTTTAAAACTTTTTATTTACAAAGCATATGCATGGGTAATTTTTCCAACATTGACCCTTGCATAACCTTTTGTTCCAAATTTTCCCCTCTTTATTCCCACCCCCTCCCCTAGATGGACAATAGTCCAATACATGTTTAATATGTTGAAATATGTTAGATCCAATATATGTATACATATTTATACAGTTATCTTGTTGCACAAGAAAAATCAGATCAGTGAGATAATATTTATAAAGAAGTCTGCAAACCTTGAAGTGTTACATAAATGCTATTTATTATTGTTATCATCATCATCATCATTCTATTTGAGATACTTGTTAACTAGGCCTGTAAAACTCCCAAGGAATATTGTAGTAGGCAGTTGGACTACCTATGATTATGAAATGGAAGAGAGAAGAAAAAAATTGTTTTTGGATCAAATCTGTTGGAGCAGATTTTATTTTTTAAATAATAGTTTTTTATTTTCAAAATACATGCAAAGATTCAGCATTTATCCTTTCAAAATCTTGTGTTCCAAATCTTTTTCCCTCTCTTTCTCCAACCCCCTCCAGAGGCAAGTAATCTATGTTAAAATGTGCAATTCTTCTATACATATTTCCACATTTATCATGTGAGCAATATCTTATAAAAATGTGTATTTGGACATTGAGAAGCCAAAAACATTACATAAGTATCTTGGCTGAATTTCTTTTGTGGTTTGTACTGACTGTATTGGTCCTGATTTCATATATTGGGAATTGTACTATCCACTCTTTTATTTACTATTAAAGGAAAGATTTGGTGGTACAATTGAAAAAAATAATTGGTTTTATACTGTATTTTGGCATTTGAATATAGTTGGTCTTGCTTTGAGAATTCACAACTCTTCCAGCAAAAATACTGAAGGTGCACAGTGAAAACGTTATTTATTCAGCTTCCCTCTCCTCCTCTTACTCTAGCTTAGCTCTTTCTTGCAAACTACTCCAGGTTGTATAACTTCTGACTAAAACTCAAGGATGATGCCTTGGTCTTAGTGTGAGGGTTTTTCTTCCTAGGAAATTGAATGGCTTAAGGAGAAACCAAGGTTTTTAGGAGTTTATAAATAGAACTTAATTAAGGAAAGTACTTGCTCACTGACAATTAAAAAACTATATTTATTGGACTTTTTTTGATTTAATTGAATTGAGCCCAGATCCTTTTAAAAAATTGTTATTTTCTATTAGTTGAAAAGCAACTAGTCTTAAATCTCTTGGACTTCTCATCAATATGATCATTTAGTAGTTAAGTCTAATGGTTATTTTACCAGATTTTTCTCAGGTTCCAGTCAACATTGTGGCCATTAAAGCTTGCTGCTGAATTGATCTTGATTCTAGTATTGTCTTCTGAAATTGCAAATAATTTTAACAGAATCTTTTTATCTTTTGAGGTGACCAAAAAGATATAAGAATTTATATTTTGGAGTTTTATATATTTGTATAATTTGGAAAGAATTGATTATATTCTTAATCATTTTAATCTCCAGGAAAATGGCATATTCCTCAGTTAAAACTTTTATATAATAAGCAAAATATTTAAGTATTCATGGAATTCAATGAAGATATTCTGACTTAACTTTTTGGTTCCATCATTCATATATGCTTCAGCTAGAATTATAGAATTTTCTCTTCTATATCCTGTGTGTTGTTTCTTTTTCTTGTTCATGATCCCTCTAGTATGTGATAATAACCTCATTAATTTTGGGAACAGAATGATGGGAATTATTGAAAAGTGAATTATAAAATATTTTTAGTGAAATGCTATTTTATTTCCAGCTGCCAGTCCAGATCCAAATGACATTAACCAGACTCCAGGCCATTCTCCCATTTATTTCAAGGTATTCACTACCTGACTCATAGACTTATTCTCCATCTAAATCCCTGCCTTTTCAACAGATGACGTAATAAATTTCATGCCCACATGCCATATACACTCACATCTTTTGATTCCTTAGTGTCCTGAGCTCCCATGATCTGCTCTTTCATTCCACCTAAGATATACACATGGTTGATTTCTAGGTCTCATCATTACCCATTAGTGTTCTATTTCCAAATTAAAAACTTCAGATTTCCTTTTATCAGTTCATAACCAGTATTCTAAGTCATTAGCTCTACTCTACTTTATTTTCTTCCCTTCCTAGTCTCTACCCTATATAGTTATCAAATCTATACTGTTCTCTACTCTTAAATCCCCTTTTTTCCTGTTAATGTGCATGCCTGGTCACACTCTTACATTGGTTTCTTTTACTATGTTCAGAAAGTTATGCTATATCATGACATAGGTTCTTAAAATTCATCATGCTGTGGAAAATCACTCAATTAAAAACATAGGACGTATCCTGAATGAGGGTAGAGACAAAACTCAAAAACTTCAGATGAACATAATAAAAATGATAGCACAATTTTATACATATTAATTGATCAAGACATACATTAATACTACAATAAATAGTAATGATGCCCACAGTCTTGGGTTAATGATGGTGGTCCTTTGCTCTAGCACTCACAGAAGATAGGGCCTTGGCAACAAGGAAAGGTTGGGAATAAGGGTGAATCAGCCCCTTTTCAGTCCACAGGTCCAAATGACACTTTTCCTTGAAAAAGACCTGAAATTTACTTGTGGAAATAGGTGTTGGAAGGATTGCTAAAGGCTGATGAATTTGGTGGAGTGGTATAGTTTTCTGGTTTTTTTTTTTACATGTTTCTTGTGGACCAAATTGCATGTAAACACAAAATCTGTATTATGCTTCAACTGTTCCCCAATATTTCAGTCACACTGGAATAAATTTGTGTTTTCAAAATAAGTTTTATAGCAAAAAATGTCTGTAGTTTCCCGCTCCTGTTTCTACTCCATATGCTGATGAATAGAGCTCTAGAAAATCTCTACAACAAATCTGACTGAGTCTACTACAATGATGTCTAAATCTTTGTTGAGCCCTTACTTCAGCAATATAATCCTTTTACTCCTCCCTAATTATCTGTCTTCTCACTACATCTGTTACTTACCTTTTCTTCTTTATTCAAGCCTCCCACACAACATCTTCCTCTCTAGAGCAAATCTGAGAACCTTGTCTCTTTTTCTCCTTCCCTATATCTGAACTCCTTCGAGCTCATTCCACATTTTCTTTTATACTCTTATCTCCATAGTCAGTTCCCACTATTTGAATCCTGATGTCTTCCTCTTTTAATCTTGTCTACTTTATCTTCTTCATCATCCCCTCTATTAAATATTTAATCTCCCCTTTTCTACTGCCTCCTGTCCAAAGACATGCTTATAGCCCTCCAAACTTAAAAAATCTTTCTTTTGACCTAACCACTCCTCCAGTTTATATCTGTTATAGGCCAGAACTCTGAACTTGTAACAAAGGATTCTTACAAGGTGCTAAGTCAGTGGAATTGATAGAGAAGATAGTTGTTTAGCAGGGTGCTTAACAGTGCTCTAGTTCAGTACTTAGTACTTTCTGTATTCTACAAGATTCATACCTATGATAAGAGAGCACATAAGCTCAGACAAACTCAGCCAGAATCGGAACTGGAAGACAGAGACAGTGGTGGTGATCTCCTACCTCCCCCACAGAAACCAAGACACATTCAGGAGGACCTCAACAAGCCTTCACAAAGGACTGGCAGCAGGAGCTCAAGCTCTAGGAATCAAGGAGAGAGATAGGCCTCTAAGGAAGCTAACCAGGCCTCAGGAAAGGAGACAAGACTTGGAAAGAGACAATAAAGGATTTGGAATTTAAGCCCTAGTTCCTCTTGTGATGATTATTGAACTGAAACAAAGGCTGCCCCCAGATACCCCAAGAAAACTGAACCAAGGAGAACATTACATACATCGTGCCTAGTTATTTGTGTATTGTTTACCCCATTAGACAGTGAACCTTTTGAGATCAGGTGCTGTTTTTGCCTTTCTTTATATGGGTCCCAAATGATTAGCAGAGATCCTGACATTTACTTTGGTAAGTTATTGATGTGACTTAACTCAAGCCACCTTTTCAACTAAACTCCAAGGAAAAAGCTGACCATACTAATTGTCTTTATTTCCTCTGCTTCATTTGCATCTCAACCCTTTACAATTTGGTTTCCAACCTCATAAATTTTAATTGGTTATCTTTGGTTTTTATATCATCTACATTTCCCATTGAATCTCTCTATTTTCCTCCTCCCAAAAAGAAATGTCATATTACAAATAATTTTAAAAAGGGAAACAGTTCAGCATAATTTTGGGAAAAGGTCTAACATTATATATACAGTATTCCATACCAGTGGTTTCACACTTTTGCAGAGAAATTAGGTCAGCTGCCATCTCACATCGGTTTTTTTTTTTTTTTTCTTTTTTCTTTTTCTTAAGGAGTCAAGATTGTCATCTTTCTTTTTCTTTTATAGAACAGTAGTCATTATATACATAAACATATATACATGTGTGGGGGAGGGTCTAGGGAGGGGAAGGGAGAAATAATTTCCTAAATCTGGTGGCTTTTTTTTTTTTTAAATATCTTCATTTTCATCTCTTTATATTTATGATCTTTCTGACCCACCCTTGCCTCCTGGATAATCTTTCCTTCCTCAGTTTTCCTGATTCTCTCTTGGTTCTGCCTCTGACATCTCCTTTGTTAGTTCATCATCTATATTATGTTTCCTAAGTATAGACACATATAAGGGCTCTGTCCTGGTTCATCTTCCTTCCTTTCTGTACTTTTTTTTGTTGATCTCATCAGCTCCCATTTGCTTAGTTATCTTTATGTAGATAATCTGAAAAATCTGTGTGTCCAGGTCTAGTCTCTTGCGATTTTTAGTTATACATTTCAACTGCCTAAATTAAATTATCTGTCTAAAACAGTTCATTATCTTTATCCTTATAAAAAGATACTGGCCCCCGGAACTGCTCAGTTTTGCCAAAGACTCCTCAGTCATTTTAGGCATCCTGATTTGCAACCTTGATAATTGTTTTTCACTCTTTGTTCATTTATTTCAATTGTGTCAAAGTTTTTATGACATTTTCTCGACTCCCCCTTTTCCCCCTCACACACACACACCTTGGCAAAGATACTGGGGCAATTGACCATTTCCTTCTCCAGCTCGTTTGACAGATGTGTAGTTGGCCAGGGTGATGACACAGCTAGTAAATTTCTGAGGTCAAATTTGAACTCAGGAAGAGGAGTGTTCTTGACTCCAGGCCCAGCCCTCATCCACTACTCCACATAACGACCCTCACACATTAATATTGTCTTTTATTTCTATCCTTTCCATACTGGTAGTTCCCTATGCTTGTAATGCAAATCCTCTTTTCCCCTCTGCTTCTTACTTAGATTCTTGCTTCCTTCAAAACTCAATCCAAAGACCACTTTCCTGATTCTGTTACTATCTGTCCCTTCCCCTCAATGATAGTGTACTTCCTCCCTAACAATTACCTTGAATGCATTTTATGTGTGTTTTCTCCAAATATAACCTTCTTGAAGACTGTTTCCTTTTTGTCTCTGTATCCCTAATTTTTAGCACAAAGCCTGTCACTAGTAGGTTATTATGAATGTTTGTTGACTGATCTTTCGTCAGTCAAAAAAAGTTGTGAGACTTTTTTATGACCACAACATTCAAAATGAAGTAAGCTCCAAGAGACATTTTTCTTTTTTTTAATTATAGTTTTTTGTTGACAGGACCTATGCGTGGGTAATTTTTCAACAATGATCCTTGCAAAAACTTCTGTTCCAACTTTTCCCCTCCTTCCCCCTACCCCCTCCCCTAGATGGCAGGCATTCCTATACATGTTAAATATGGTAAAGTATATGTTAAATACAATATATGTATACACATTTATACAGTTCTCTTGCTGCACAAGAAAAGTCAGATTTAGAAAGAAGGTAAAAATAACCTGAGAAGAAAAACAAAAATGCAAGCAAACAATAACAGTTGTTGTGGTCTACACCCATTTCCCAGTGTTCCTTTGCTGGGTATAGCTAGTTCTGTTCATTACTGATCAATTGGAACTGATTTGGTACATCTCATTGTTGTAGGGGACCATGCCCATCAGAATTGACCCTCATATAGTATTGTTGTTGAAGTGTATAACGATCTCCTGGTCTTGCTAATTTCACTTAGCATTAGTTCATGAAGTCTCTCCAAACCGCTCTATATTCATCCTTCTGGTCATTTCTTACAGAACAATAATATTTCATAATATTCATATACCACAATTTGCTCAGCCATTCTCCAACTGATGAGCATCCATTCAATTTCCAGTTTCTAGCCATTATGGAAAGGGCTGCCACAAACATTTTTGTACATACAGGTCCCTTTCCCTTTTTTAATATTTTCAAAGAGACATTTTAAAATAGCAGTTGACAGTAAGGGGAAAAGAAAACTATATTTCACAACTTTGGTCAATGGGCTTTTTACTTTTATTAATTTGTTGAATGAATACAAAGACAGAATTACAAGAGCCGAGCTTTGTAGAGTCTTTTGGTATTAGGACATAACCTCAGTATTCCCAAGGGATATCACTATGTTATAGAATAGTACAATAATGTTGGTAATGATCACCCTGAGACATAAAGGAAACCTTATATTTTCATCTTTATACTCCTTTTACTTAAGTAGAGAAATGTGTTGTAATACTTTAGAGGAATTTCTGAAAAATGTTGTTGAAAAAAAATTTTTTTTTTTTTTAACATTCATGACACTTAAAGGATAAGTTATTTATATGTTTGCTTGTGTCAGGCTGTTCTGTTAAGCACTTTACAACTATTAGTATCTCATTTGATCCTCAACAATACCTACTTGAGAATTAGGTGCTATTGTCATTCCTGTTTGAGGAACATTTGAGGAAATTGAAGCTACTAGAGGTTTAAGTGACTTGCTTGAGGTCATACAGCTAGGAAGTATCTGGGGCTGTATTTCATTTTTTTTTTTTTTTAATAACTTTTTATTGCTAGAACACATGCCAGGGTAATTTTTTACAGCATTATCCCTTGCATTCACTTTTGTTCCAATTTTTCCCCTCCCTCCTTCCACCCCTTCCCCCAGATGGCAAGCAGTCCTTTACATGTTGAATGGGTTACAGTATATCCTAGATACAACATATGTGTACAGAACCGAACAGTTTTCTTGTTGCACAGGGAGAATTGAATTCAGAAGGTATAAATAACCCGGGAAGAAAAACAAAAATGCAAGCAGTTTATATTCATTTCCCAGTGTTCTTTCTCTGGGTGTAGCTGTTTCTGTCCATCTTTGATCAATTAAGGCTCTCTTTATCGAAGAGATCCACTTCCAGCAGAATACATCCTCAAACAGTATCGTTGTTGAGGTATATAATGATCTCCTGGTTCTGCTCATTTCACTCAGCATCAGTTCATGTAAGTCTCGCCAGTCCTCTCTGTATTCATCCTGCTGGTCATTCCTTACAGAACAATAATATTCCATAACATTCATATACCACAATTTACTCAACCATTCTCCAATGGATGGACATCTTTTCATTTTCCAGCTTCTAGCCACTACAAACAGGGCTGCCACAAACATTTTGGCACATACAGGTTGGGGCTGTATTTCAACTTGCATCTTCCTAACTACAAAGTTCTCTATTCAAGGGGTCATGCAGCCACCTCAGTAATCCCCACACTGAGTAATCAGATCTGGCCATTCAGTTATTGCCCTAATCCCCAAGCAGGAATTCTGCCTATAACCACATCATCTGGAATTTAGACAGGTAGTTGATGGTTGCTTGCCAAAAATATATATATATATGTATGTATGTATGTATGTATATTAATGTACTGTCTGCTTTCATTTTCTTCTTGGGGGAGGAAGTGGATGAGCCCTTAAATGTTCCTCTGACTTCTAAAGGTTATCCACATTTATTTAGACCAACAGCATGGGGGAAAATAGTATTTTATTGTTCAAAAATCATAGTTATCCACTTATTGAGAACATTTGCTCAGTTATAAGTAAATGAACTCCTTTCCTATTATTTTTAGATAGGGTAAATATGTGACTGTGATTCCATTTGTGTGATTAAATAAAATAGACTTTATTCTGTTCTCTTACTTCCTGAACTTTTCATATCTGACCATAGGAATCTCAAATCAAATTACCATTTGAGAGAACAGAGTTTGAAAGAAAAATTATAAATTAGTTGTTTCTTACTTAGGAGTTTTCACACTTCCTTTGTCTTGAACAGAAGTAGTAGCTTCAAAGACACATAGGATGGGCAGTAGGGAGCTTTGGCTGGTGGATCTTATCTCCTTTGGGAAGAAACTTCCTCGACCAAAGCAGTTTAATTTTGTCTCTGCAATTTACAATCTAAGAGTTGCTTGAGAGCTCTGAGAAATTCATGGATTTCCCTAAAGCTACCGGAGTCTAATGGATTAGAAGCTAGACTTTTTGAATTTTAGATTTCTCATTCTAAAATAAGTTTTCTATCAATCAAACCACACTGCCTTTAAATTAAAAAAAAAAGCATCACTTTTAAACTGTGATTGTTCTGCTCATTTTGAGTATGAATATTGAGAATGAAGGAAAATGTGCCCCTTGAATCTGTTTCATTCTGTAATTTTCTCAAATTTTCTTTTCTTCAGTCTCCTTTGATGTGGAGGATTATTGTGTTTGTGTATGTATATGAGTGTTTTTGGACTTATGTGTGTACTATAAAGGTCAGCTCAAAAATGTTAGTATACTTTATTAAAGCACTAAGACTTTTGTGACACCCTGTATAATACATGCATCACATACATACAAGTACACATGTATACATATATATACACATAAATCTGAGAGACAATCTCTTGCTTGTAGCCTCAACCCCAATGAAAAACTGGCTTTGTTTTGTCTTTTAATCACTGATCTCCAGTTCTTCCTTTAGTTTAATGAATAGGGATTCCAATATCCAGCCAATTTCTTGTTTTCCTTCATTCTCTTTTTTATAAAAATCTAATATTCATATTTCTGGAGGTCATAATTTCTGTAGTCTTGTCCCAACAAGGAGATTTTTTGCTATAGATGAAGAAAAAAATATATTCTCATTTCCTGTCCATGTTTCAGAAACTTCTTCAGAATTTTTTACGCAAAACCAAAGTTTGCATAAATTTTCTTTTCTCCAGTCTTTTTAGATTTGGAGAATTATTGTGTTTGTGTATGTATATATGAGTGTGTATAGATATAAAAACTTACACTGTTACATGAAAAGGAAGCTTGAAATATTTTTCTTTTCCTTGTTAGGGAATGAATCTCTATAATTTTTTTGAAAGCAATTAATCTCCTTTTCTTTGATGAATAAGGTATTTGTTAATGGGAGGTTTTGAGGTCTGGCTACATAAGATACAGAGAAGTTGGCTTGACATTTGAGTATATTGGTTGCTGTATAAAAATTCAGTTGCCTCAGCTTTCTCGGAGCACCTTCATCACTTCAGTTTGGCTATCCCTGAACAGGTTGTGACAGGATCAAGTTCTCTATCCACCGCCTGCCAGTTGAGTTTCAATATAATGTGTTTTTATTTTTTTGTGTTGAGGTCATATCTTAGTCTCTGTTCCACCTGTGTTTGCTCTGCCATCTGTCTCCTCCTTGGATAATGTAAGAATTGCTATCAATTTGGGAGGGTTTGATACACCTTTCTGAAATGAAAGTTATCATAACAGCCCCAGCTTTAATCTAACAGGCATAGAATACCATTGATGCCAATGTTTTTTTAGAGCAATTTAGAACAATTAGAACTGCCTCTTTGAATCAAGGGTTCCAAAAGCTGGCGAGAAGGAAAAGAAAATAAAGATGCTTCTGTAATAGCATAAGGAGGTCTGACTTGGAAGAGGATGTACCTGGGTGAATGCCAAGCACACGGACATTTCATATTCCCTGCCTTCATCCCCAGGGACCAGTTGTTTCAAAATTTAGTGTTGGGCACCTGGTCTGACATCAGTCACTAAGGGAAGGACAGCAGATAGAGTTCAAGGCAGAGTTGAAAATCATGATACGGGTTTGGTTTCTCAGGAGATAAACTATAAGACAGATCCAGACTTATAAGTTAACCTTGGAACTGCTCTGCCCCTTTGTAGGCCTTAAGATTGGTTAAGATGTGTGTTTTTGTAAATCTATCAGATTCCAGGTGTTGCCTTAAGTTAGTGAGCTGTCCATTTTAAAGCCTAGATCAATTATCTGTGGTTATGGAAATATATGAATGGACCTCAAGATTGACTTACCCACCCTTCTCCATATTATGTGCTTTTTATGTCTAACTATTGTTATTCTTTTGTCTTTTCCTTTCTCTTGAAATCATAATAATGATATGATAATAGCAATAGCTAGCTTTTATATAGAGCACTTTGTGCCAAATCCTGTGCTAATAAGCACTTTATAATTATTATTTCATTTGATCCTTACAACAACCTGGGAAGGCAGGTGCCATTTTATAGATCAGAAAATTGAGGCAAATAGATTAAGTAATTTTCCTAGAGTCATACCACTAGTAAGTGTTAGGTCTTCCTGCTCTAGGCCTGATGCTCCTCTCTATTGTATTTCCTGGCTGCCACAGAGTTATATTGGTCCTAGTCTAATCATCCCAGAAAATCTGGGTCCTAGCACCCATTCAAGTTACTTTACCCAATCTAGGTTGGTTCCTCATCCCTCAGGTACAGGATTGTGGCTTGATAATCTTATGTTTTCTCTGAGCTTCAAGATTTTATGCTTTTGATTTCTCTCCAATCTCAGCTTCTATCACCTGCATGGGAGCTCTTTGATTTTTAGTTTAAGCAACCTCCTATCTATTTTGTAAATGTCTTCTTCCAAATGAGCAAGGAGAAGTAACAAGTATGGTATAATCTTGATATTGCTATTCTAGCAGTATTTAGAAGTGATGTCTGCTATCACTCCCCAATCCCTTAAATGTTAGAATATTTAAAATGTCAAGATATAGTCTTACATGGTGTCATGGAGAAAGTACTAGATTTAAATTCTGGAAGATTTGGGTTTAGATTCCACCTAGGATACTTGTCAGCTTTAATTCTGGACAAATCTCTGGGCATTGATGTCTTCCCTATAAGATGAAGATGTCAGAATCATTGGCCTTGAGATTTCTCCATGCTCTATTCCTGTGATCTAGTTCAAATCCTATTCCCAGTATTTCCTAGCTGTGATGGCTTGTTACAAGTCAATTTTCTCATCTGTAAAACACATCATACATTTGTATGTCCTTTCTCACTGGATTGTTGTAAGAAAATTGCTTAATAAACCTAAAAAATAACATATGAAAAATAATACCACTATTTATATAGTGCTTTAATGTTTGCAAAGCACTTCATATATGTTATGTTGTTTGGTGTAAGTTATGAATAAAGTGCTTTCATCTGATCATTATCACTTAGGCCAAGGAAGAATTTTGAAATCAGATCAAATTATATCAAAAAGCTATGACTGATTTTTTTTTGGCTGTGCTGCTTACCTTGTGACATGAAGAAAACTCAGTTCTCTGGGCTTTAATTTCCTTACTTGTAAAATGAATGTGCCAGACTAGATCTTCTCTTGAAATTTTCTCTCCCTTACAACTCCAAACCTTGGTCTTGCCATGAATCTAGATACAGTTCTGGGACAGAAGGGAAGAAATAGCAAGGGAAATGTCTGATCTGCCATTGTTGCTATTTATTATTGTTCAATCATGTCTGACTCTTAGGGTTCTCTTGGCAGTGATATTGGAATGGTTTGTCATTTTCAGATGAGGAAACTGAAGCCTCTAGAGAGGGCTAAGTGACACTTCATAAGTGTCTAAGGCCAGATTTTGAACTCAGAAAGATTAGTCTTCCTGACTGCAGACTCAGCACTCAATCCACTGCACAACCTAGCTGCCCTTACTCTTTGTGTAAGCTTTGTCAAAATGTGGATATTTATTAGAATGAAGCTATTTGGAAGGATTTTCGGTATGAATCCCTTCCCCTTCCCCACCCCACCCCCTTTTTTTTTTTCTATTGAGGGCTGTAGTCCTTCATTGACATAGATTGTAGTCACTTGTAGCAACATTGAACCAGTGTCAGTGTTGCTTGATGTGACAAGAAGTATATACTAATATTAGCTGGGCATAGTGATATTAATTAGTATTATTTTATTTCATTAAATGTGCTAACCTGAAAGAATGAATTATAAATCCAAATTCTTCTAGTTTTGGCTTGACTAGAATTTTTTCTATCTCTCAATTTGTTTACATATGGGACATTAGTGCTTCTGGTAGTATATGTGATCATGCCAGAACTGAGGAAGTACTTCTTCTTCTTCTTCTTCTTTTTTGTTTTTTGTTTTTTTGTTTTTAATTTAAATTTTATTTTATTTAATAATAACTTTGTATTGACAGAATCCATGCCAGAGTAATTTTTTACAACATTATCCCTTGCACTCGCTTATGTTTCGTTTTTTCCCCTCCCTCCCTTCACTCCCCCCCCCCCCAAGATGGCAAGCAGTCCTATATATGTTAAGTATGTTGCAGTATATCCTAGATATAATACATATTTGCAGAACCGAACAGTTCTCCTGTTGCACAGGGAGAATTGGATTCAGAAGGTAAAAATAACTCGGGAAGAAAATCAAAAATGCAAATAGTTCACATTCGTTTCCCAGTGTTCCTTCTCTGGGTGTAGCTGTCTCTGTCCATCATTTATCCATTGAAACTCAGTTAGGTCTCTTTGTCATAGAAATCCACTTCCATCAGAATACATCCTCATACAATATCGTTGTCGAAGTGTATAATGATCTCCTGGATCTGCTCATCTCACTTAGCATCAGTCCATGTAGGTCTCTCCAAGCCTCTCTGTATTCATCCTGCTGATCATTCCTTACAGAGCAATAATATTCCATAACATTCATATACCACAATTTACCCAGCCATTCTCCAATTGATGGGCATCCATTCATTTTCCAGTTTCTAGCCACTACAAACAGGGCTGCTACAAACATTTTGGCACATTCAGGTCCCTTTCCCTTCTTTAGCACCTCTTTGGGATAGAAGCCCAATAGAAACACTGCTGGATCAAAGGGTATGCACAGTTTGATAACTTTTTGGGCATAATTCCAGATTGCTCTCCAGAATGGTTGGATTCGTTCACAACTCCACCAACAATGCATCAGTGTCCCCGTTTTCCCGCATCCCCTCCAACATTCATCATTATTTTTTCCTGTCATCTTAGCCAATCTGACAGGTGTGTAGTAATATCTCAGAGTTGTCTTAATTTGCATTTCTCTGATCAATAGTGATTTGGAACACTCTTTCATGTGAGTGGTAATAGTTTCAATTTCATCATCTGAAAATTGTCTGTTCATATCCTTTGACCATTTATCAATTGGAGAATGGCTTGATTTCTTATAAATTTGAGTCAGTTCTCTATATATTTTGGAAATGAGGCCTTTATCAGAACCTTTAATTGTAAAGATGTTTTCCCAGTTTGTTGCTTCCCTACTAATCTTGTTTGCATTCGTTCTGTTTGTACAAAAGCTTTTTAATTTGAAATAATCAAAATTTTCAATTTTGTGATCAGTAATGGTCTCTAGTTCATCTTTGGTCACAAATTTCTTTCTCCTCCACAAGTCTGAGAGATAAACTATCCTATGTTCCTCTAATTTATTTATAATCTCATTCTTTATGCCTAGGTCATGGACCCATTTTGATCTTATCTTGGTATATGGTGTTAAGTGTGGGTCCTTGCCTAATTTCTGCCATACTAATTTCTAATTATCCCAGCAGTTTTTATCAAATAATGAATTCTTTTCCCAGAAGTTAGGGGCTTTGGGTTTGTCAAACACTAGATTGCTATAGTTGACTATTCTGTCTTGTGAACCTAACCTTTTCCACTGATCAACTAATCTGTTTCTTAGCCAATACCAAATGGTTTTGGTGACTGCTGCTTCATAATATAACTTTAGATCTGGTACAGCTAGACCACCTTCATTTGATTTTTTTTTTTCATTAATTCCCTTGAGATTCTCGACTTTTTATTGTTCCATATGAATTTTGTTGTTATTTTTTCTAAATCATTAAAATATTTTCTTGGAAGTCTGATTGGTATGGCACTAAATAAACAGATTAGTTTAGGGAGTATTGTCATCTTTATTATATTTGCTCGGCCTATCCAAGAGCACTTAATATTTTTCCAATTATTTAAGTCTGACTTTATTTGTGTGGAAACTTTTTTGTAATTTTGCTCATATAATTCCTGACTTTCCTTTGGTAGGTAGATTCCCAAATATTTTATGCTATCAGCAGTTATTTTGAATGGAATTTCTCTTTGTATCTCTTGCTCTTGGATTTTGTTGGTGGTGTATAAAAATGCTGAGGATTTATGGGGATTTATTTTGTAGCCAGCTACTTTGCTAAAATTATGAATTATTTCTAATAGCTTCTTAGTAGAATCTCTGGGTTTTCTAGGTATACCATCATATCATCTGCAAAGAGTGATAGTTTGGTTTCCTCATTGCCTACTCTAATTCCTTTAATCTCTTTCTCGACTCTTATTGCAGAGGCTAGTGTTTCTAATACAATATTGAATAATAATGGTGATAGTGGGCAACCTTGCTTCACTCCAGATCTTACTGGGAAAGGTTCCAGTTTTTCCCCTTTGCATATGATGCTTACTGAAGGTTTTAAATATATGCTCCTGACTGTTTTAAGGAAAAGTCCTTTTATTCCTATGCTCTCAAGTGTTTTTATTAGGAATGGCTGTTGGATTTTATCAAATGCTTTTTCTGCATCTATTGAGATGATCATATGGTTTTTATTTGGTTGGTTATTGATATAGTCAATTATGCTAATAGTTTTCCTAATATTGAACCAGCTCTGCATTCCTGGTATAAATCCTACTTGGTCATAGTGTATTATCCTGGGGATGATTTTCTGTAGTCTTTTTGCTAATATTTTATTTAAGATTTTAGCATCAATATTCATTAGGGAGATTGGTCTATAATTTTCTTTCTCTGTTTTCAGCCTACCTGGTTTAGGTATCAGTACCATGTCTGTGTCATAAAAGGAGTTTGGTAGGACTCCTTCAATCCCTACTTTTTCAAATAGTTTATTTAGCATTGGAGTTAATTGATCTTTAAATGTTTGATAGAATTCAGATGTAAATCCATCTGGTCCTGGGGATTTTTTCTTAGGGAGTTGATTGATAGTTTGTTCTATTTCTTTTTCTGAGATGGGACTGTTTAGGATTATTTACTTCCTCCTCTGTTAGTTTAGGCAAGCTATATTTTTGGAAGTATTCTTCTATTTCATTTAAATTGTCGAATTTATTGGCGTAAAGTTGGGCAAAGTAGCTCCTAATTATTGCTCTAATTTCCTCTTCGTTAGTGGCGAGTTCTCCCTTTTCATTTTTAAGACTAACAATTTGATTTTCCTCTTTCCTTTTTTTAATCAGATTTACTAAGGGTTTGTCTATTTTGTTGGTTTTTTCATAGAACCAACTCTTAGTTTTATTAATTAATTCAATAGTTTTTTTTACTTTCAATTTTATTGATCTCTCCTTTTATTTTTAGAATTTCAAGTTTAGTGTTTGACTGGGGGTTTTTAATTTGTTCCTTTTCTAGCATTTTTAGTTGCAAGCCCAATTCATTGACCTTCTCTTTCTCTATTTTATACAAATAGGCCTCTAGAGATATGAGATTTCCCCTTATTACCGCTTTGGCTGCATCCCATACATTTTGGTATGATGTCTCATTATTATCGTTTTCTTGGATGAAGTTATTAATTATGTCTATAATTTGCTGTTTCACCCAATCATTCTTTCGTATGAGATTATTTAGTTGAGGAAGTACTTCTTTATTTGTTGGTACAATTTGCCTGTTGTGTCATATAAATTACAGCAGCCTTTCTGTCATGTCATGAGATTTCCAATCATGAGGTTATGCCAGGTTAATTTTCTAGTGTCTGTGTACATGTGCATGTAAAAAGGAAAGTCCTAGAATGGTAGTATTACCAACCATAGGTAGGCTCTGAGTGGTGTTGGAGCTGCTGCTGCTCTAAGATTTACAGAGCCTTTGTGCATGTTAATTCATTTGATCCTCACAACATCTCCATGAACAAATATGGGCTATTTGTAGTTAAGAAGTAGTGTTGACTTTTACATAGTTTTCTCTCATATTAGTAGTGGGTCTGTGAGATATAAATTGGAGTGGGGGGGAATCAGCTGCTAATGTCATTGACATTAGCCAAATACAAATAATTGCCTGATGTTGAATGCTATTCTTATTCTTATGATTGGAAGTTTTATTTCCCAATCCTAAATATGATGGGAATGTAAATAATAGATTTCAGAATAGAAGGGATGTCGGAGGTCATTTAATATACCCACACTTTATAAGCGAAGAAACTGAGGTTCAAAAAGATTAAATGATTTGTCAAAGGTCAGATATAAATTGTAGATTTAGGATTTGAATCTGCACCTTTTGACTTAACCATATTACTTTTCAGAATTTGTAACTTTTTTATTTTACCTTTAGTTGCTGATTCAGATTTTTTAAAGGCATTTCTTTCTAAACATAGTTTTTGGCTTAGAAAGGTATAAAAGATGAAAAAATGCAACAAAAAAAGTAAAATCAGATTTTTCCTTCTTGGAGGTTTAAAAAAGAAGTTTTTTTTCCCCCCCTTACCTGAAGTAAAAATAAAATTGGAAGACTGTGCATGTAAAGCAACTATAAGGGCCCTTACGTGAATAGCATGACTCCCATCTTGTTCAAATTCTTTCAAACATAAAATGACTTGATTTCTTCACTTAAAAAAAAAATCCCTAGGTAACTTGTCTGTTCTACAAAAGACTTAAAAAATATATAATCTTTGAGTCTAATGTATTTCCTTTTGTTTCAGGAAAGCCCCATAGCACAGGTGGCTCTGAACGTATTCAGCTCTCAGGAATGTACAATGTGCGAAAAGGGAAAATGCAGTTACCAGTGAACCGATGGACAAGACGCCAAGTTATTCTGTGTGGAACATGCCTGATTGTATCATCCGTGAAAGACAGCTTGACTGGAAAGATGCACGTTCTCCCACTAATTGGTGGAAAAGTAAGTTATACTTAAAAAAAAAAATTCATAGTAATATAATATACCAAGATTATATTTCTGAGCCATGTTTTAAAAAAGTATCTAGTCTGAGTTGATTCTTTAACAGTAGTGGTGAATTTGTGTTAATCCATCTATATCTTCTCCCTTGATCTCTTTTGTGACCAGTAGCATATCATTGCATGATTGCTTGGCCTGCTTGTTGATGTTAAAGCCTGTGAGTGATGCTAACTTACTTAATAAGAGCACCACTTGGCTACGTTGATATGGTGTGTTAGGCAAATGAACTAAATGCTAAAGCTAAAAAAAAGTAAAAAAAAAAAAAAAATCAGGTTGTATTTCACTGATTTGAACTCAGGTTTTTCTGACTTCAGGTGGAATACTTTATCCACTGTGTCACCTAGCTTGCCTATATCTCTTGCCTACAATCTCGCTGACATGTCTTGTATACAAGTTCCTTATCTCCTTTGATACTGCCACCACATTACTGCAGTCCTAGATTACTGCATTAGCCTTCTGGTGAATACACCTGCTTTAATGCTCTCCTACTTTAGGTCATCTTCTATGCAATTGTTAAATTGACATTAATAAAGTACAAGTCTGACATGTTGATCCTCTGTTCAGTAAAATCTATTTATTACCTTCAGAATCAAATATAAAAATCCCCTGTTTGGCTTTTACAATCCTTTTTAACTTGGATGTTTCCTATCTTACCAGTCTCTTTATAACTTACTCTTTTCCAGGGTATACCTTGCCATCCATTTACATTATCTTCCTTCTGTTCTTCTAAGAAGACACATTTCTAGGCACTTTTCTCTGGCTGTTTCCTTGTCTATTCTGCCTCATTTCTATCTCTTAGCTTCTGTGGTTTCTTAAAGTCTCTGCTTCTGTCATAAGCCTTTTCCCCAATCCTTAATCTTAATAATTCCTCTTCCCTCTAGAAAATAAGCCCCTTAAAGGCAAGGAGTGCTTTATTTGTCTTTGTATCCCTAGATAAGACCTTTAACAATCTTGGTTGAATTAAATATTAATTTGTTTTTATGTTTAAATGATGTGAGATTTTTTTTTTTTTTTTTGCTTTACCAAATATTCCGATTTCTGTGGAGCAAATTATCCACATTTTTTTCTTTCTTTTTAAAAAAAATTTATTATTATTTTTTTAATAACTTTTTATTGATAGAACCTATGCCAGGGTAATTTTTTACAGCATTATCCCTTGCATTCACTTCTGTTCTGATTTTTCCCCTCCCTCTCTCCCCCCCTTCCCCAGATGGTAAGCAGTCCTTTACATGTTGAATAGGTTACAGTATATCCTAGATACAATATATGTGTGCAAAACCGAACAGTTTTCTTGTTGCACAGGGAGAATTGGATTTAGAAGGTATAAATAACCCGGGAAGAAAAACAAAAATGCAAGCAGTTTATATTCATTTCTCAGTGTTCTTTCTTTGGGTGTAGCTGCTTCTGTCCACCTTTGAGCAATTGAAACTGAATTAGCTCTCTTTATCGAAGAGATCCACTTCCATCAGAATACATCCTCAAACAGTATCATTGTTGAGGTATATAATGATCTCCTGGTTCTGCTCATTTCATTCAGCATCAATTCATGTAAATCTCACCAGTCCTCTCTGTATTCATCCCGCTGGTCATTCCTTACAGAACAATAATATTCCATAACATTAATATACCACAATTTACTCAACCAATCTCCATTAATTTTCCAGCTTCTGGCCACTACAAACAGAGCTGCCACAAACATTTTGGCACTTACAGGTCCCTTTCCCTTCTTTAGTATCTCTTTGGGGTATAAGCCCAGTAGAAACACTGCTGGATCAAAGGGTATGCACAGTGTGATAACTTTTTGAGCATAGTTCCAAATTGCTCTCCAGAATGATTGGATTCGTTCACAACTCCACCAACAATGTCAGTCAATATCAGTGTCCCTGTTTTCCCACATCCCCTCCAACATTCCACATTATCTTTCCCTGTCGCTTTAGCCAATCTGACAGGTGTGTAGTGGTATCTCAGAGTTGTCTTAATTTGCATTTCTCTGATTAATAATGATTTGGAGCATATTTTCATATGTCTATAAATAGTTTCAATTTCTTCGTCTGAGAATTGTCTGTTTATATCCTTTGACCATTTATTAATTGGAGAATGATTTGATTTCTTATAAATTAGAGTCAATTCTCTATTTATTTTGGAAATGAGGCCTTTATCAGAACCTTTGATTGTAAAAATATTTTCCCAGTTTATTTTTTCCCTTCTAATCTTATCTGCATTTGTTTTGTTTGTACAAAAACTTTTCAATTTGATATAATCAGAATTTTCTATTTTGTGGTCAATAGTGATCTCTAGTTCTTCTTTGGTCCTAAATTCCTCCCTCTTCCACAGGTCTGAGAGGTAAACTATCCTATGCTCTTCCAATTTATTTATAATCTCATTCTTTATGCCTAGGTCATGAACCCATTTTGATCTTATCTTGGTGTACAGTGTTAAGTGTGGGTCAGTGTCTAGTTTCTGCCATACTGATTTCCAATTTTCCCACAATTTTTGTTAAATAATGCATTCTTATCCCAGAAACTGGTGTCTTTGGGTTTGTCAAACACTATATTATTAAAGTTATTGGCTGTTTTGTCCTTTGAACCTAACCTATTCCATTCATCAACTAGTCTATTTCTTAGCCAATACCAGATGGTTTTAGTAACTGCTGCTTTATAGTATAATTTTAGATTTGGTACAGCTAGGCTACCTTTATTTGATTTTTTTTTTTTTATTAATTCCCTTGAAATTCTTGACCTTTTGTTTTTCCATATGAACTTTGTTGTTATTTTTTCTAGTTCATCAAAGTAGTTTTTTGGGAGTCTGATTGATATAGCGCTAAATAAATAGATTAATTTAGGTAGTATTGTCACCTTTATTATATTTGCTCGCTCAATCCAAGAGCATTTAATATTTTTCCAGTTGGTTAGATCAGACTTAATTTGTGTGGAAAGTGTTTTGTAGTTTTGCTCATAAAGTTTCTGATTTTCCCTTGGCAGACAGATTCCTAAATATTTTATACAATCAGTAGTTACTTTAAATGGAATTTCTTTTTGTAACTCTTAACTGTTGGGTTTTGTTAGTGATATATAAGAATGCTGATGACTTATGTGGGTTTATTTTGTATCCTGCAACTTTGCTGAAGGTGTGGATTGTTTGTAATAACTTTTTAGTAGAGTCTAGGGTTCTCTAAGTACACCATCATATCATCAGCAAAGAGTGATAATTTGGTTTCCTCATCGCCTATTCTTATTCTTTTAATCTCTTTCTTAACTCTTATTGCCAAAGCTAGCATTTCTAATACAATATTAAATAGTAACGGTAATAGTGGTCAACCTTTTTTCACTCCTGATCTTATTGGGAATGGTTGCAGTTTGTCCCCGTTACATATGATGCTTACTGCTGGTTTTAAATAGATGCTTCTGATTATTTTAAGGAAAAGTCCATTTATTCCTATACTCTCAAGAGTTTTTAATAGGAATGGATGTTGGATTTTATCAGATGCTTTTTCTGCATCTATTGAGATGATCATATGGTTTTTGTTAATTTGATTATTAATATGGCCAATTATACTGATAGTTTTCCTAATATTGAACCAGCCCTGCATTCCTGGTATAAATCCTACTTGATCGCAGTGTATTATCCTGGGGATGATTTTCCGTAGTCTTTTTGCTAATATCTTATTTAAGATTTTAGCATAAATGATGTGAGATTTAAAGTTATTTGTCTTTGTGCTGATGCACGCGTTAAGAGTCGAAAATGGATTATTTATAATGGAATGTGAAAGGCATTGAGCAAGAGATTTCTTTTGGCACTTTCTCTTTGATGTCTGGTGTAGGGAAAGTTGGGAAGAAGGAAAATAAGGAAATCAAATGTTACTCAAAGTAATTGTTATTTCAGTTGGCAAATATCTGCTCCTTAGACACTTTGAGGGGGAATAGGATGCACAGAACTCTCTTTTGGCCATCTTTTCTGCAGCAAGAACAATTTTTAAAAAAGAGCTGTTCTTCCTCATTTTACACTAAAATATTCCTTCCTTATTTGGTAACTTCACATGATTGGGATTAATTTTTTTCAGAGATTTGCTTTGTATAAAATGCAATTTTTTCTAACCCTGTAGTATTAAGAGATCTTGATTCTAACCAAGTTCAAATTTAGCTTCAAAAGCAGATTATTTGTCTTTATTAGACCATAATAGGCTTGTTTGGATCCTCACTCCTAAAACTACTCTCTCTATCATGCTTCAACTTAAAATCATGCATCTAAAGGTTTTTGGAGTGGTACTAGTCTTGAAATCAGGTACTTTCTCTTTAGATAAATTTTTGTGAATCTAATGGTCAATTTTAGTAGAAACATAGATTTTTTTTGGGGGGGGGGGAGTTCAGTGACTTGCCCAGGGTCACACAGCTAGGAAGAGATCAAATTTGAACTCAGGTCTTCTGACTTCAGGGATGGTGCTCTATCCATTGCTCCACCTAGCTGCCCCAAAACATAGATTTTTAAAAGAAAAAATTAAATTCTGTGTTTCTCATTCTTCAAGTTAAAAAAACAATCAGTTTTGCTCTTTGCCATAAAGTTAGATGGTAGCATAGACCACAGTTAGTGGTGTTTGTATTGACTAAATTGGAGGGATGCATGCTCTCAGACTTGGTGTATGCTAGGGCTTACTATTTTGTGGTCTTTCATAATTGAATGAACTGGGAGTTAATAACTTCCTTTTTTTTCTCAGGCAGATCTTGTAAGACCTGTTCTAGGTAAGCTTTGGAAATGATTAAATCTTAGTCTTTTAAAAGCCATTTATCTGAGTTGGGAGGGAGGGGAGGCCACACTTGTATTTTTTGCAGTATAGTTTTTCAAAAGTGGTTTTCCATTTCACTTTTAACTCTACTTTGAAGCGGAGCCTAAAATGAGAGCTTATAATTCTACCTCCCCATATAAAAGAAGATGCCTCAAACATGACTTCAGATAGCTAACTTTTCTACACAGCCATCTATGTGCACTAAAAAGTAATACTGTGCATTTGGCTTTCTCCCTGATCAGATGTGCATCATTTGTTTACCTTGACTACTGAAAAGTACTTAATGAGTCTTAATAAATCTCACCTTGAAGTCAACTGATGACAATAAATGTTTCATAAGGTAATAAACTTTTATTCAGTATAAATTCATTTTTTCTTAGTATATTCTCGATCTCTCTCCACATTCGACTTTTTGAAGCATTTGCTACTTTTTTCTTTTTATATTTTTTTCTCTTTTCCTAACAAGTGCCCAAATGGAAATCTGACTTTTTCTATTTTTTATATTAAAAGTGGCATAGTTGTTTTAAGCTTAAGATTTTGTAAAAATCTTATTATTGTCTTTTTCAGTTTTGTTGAATTCTTTGTGAAAATCATATGGGGTTTTCTTGCAAAGATACTGGAGTAGCTTGCCATTTTCTTTTCTAGCTCATTTGACAGATGGAGAAACTGAGGCAAAATATTAAATGACTTGCCTAGAGTCATATAGCTCATAAGTGTCTGAGATCTGATTTTGAACCAAGGTCTTCCTGACTCCAGACCTGCCACTCTATCTAACTGCTCTTTATAGAAATTTAGGATGATCTTAAATTTATTTCTATCATCTATTTAATTTTTAAAAAATGTTTTAAGGCTTCTTGGCAGGTATATAACAAAAAATATAGAAATACTCAGTGTAACATTAAGAAAAAATCCTTTTAAGAGGAAGTGAGAAACCCAATACCTAGTATGTGAATGGGGAGGCCATAATAAGGCAACGCTCCATGCAGAAAAAGGGAAGAGCATTTCACCAGAGATAAGGAAACTCCATGGAAAATAACCTAGTTCTTTCAAATTCAAATCTTTTTGTGAACCTGAATAATTTTCAGGACTGGAGAAATGAAAATCTCTTTGATTCAATTTAACAAACATTATTTGTAAGTTATTTTTTGTTTTTTATGATGGATCTTGGATACCTTTTCATGTTTTGAGACATTTGTTCTTATCCCTAAAAATGCTCCACAGAAGGAGTCCATCGAAAGTGCTAGGGGCCATCCTTTATGTCTGTGGATTTGCTAAGTTCCTTGTTTGAGTATAGGTTCCATCTGTGGATCATACCTTTATTCCTAGTCCTTCAAACATTTTTTTTTCTCCCTAGGTTGAAGAAGTAAAGAAGCACCAGCACTGTTTAGCCTTCAGTTCTTCTGGACCTCAAAGCCAGACCTATTACATTTGTTTTGATACTTTTACTGAGTACTTAAGGTGGCTTCGACAAGTATCCAAGGTAAGCAATCACCCTTTATCACTACCACCCTCCTTTCCCAGAGTTCTCTTCAGTCTCCAGAGTGGCTAGCTCTAATCCTACTTTTGAATTATCTTTCCAGTCTCAGACTAGAGAAACACCCATGGATTTGTTTAAAGGCTTGTCAGTGGTTAGCAATTCTGAATTTTTTTCTAAATTAAATGTTGGCTGTAGCCTGGGTTTGTTGTTTGTAGCTTATACGTGCCAGGTTTGTGATTGAGTTTACTCTTCCAAGTACCTAATGGATAGATTAGCGTTGGTTTCCTCATATTATAGATAAGCAAGGATAATGAGATTGAGAAGACTCAAGTGGTTGTCTCTGGTTAAAACTGAGCCAGACTATCTAGTTTAAAAACCTCTCTCTAAAATCTCTAACTCTGGCTGACTTGTTGTTAGCTATTGGAGTGATTCTAAATGCAATCTGATAGTTTCCTTTTCATCCTTCTTATCTTAATTCGCTATCATATAAATACTTTTCTTTCCAGTTCCCTTCTCCTTTATATCACTGATCAGATGAAATAATCATCCATAGTTGGGATGAAGTCATATTCTTTTGAATACACATTTTATAAGTTGTAAAATATTTATTTTTAAAATTCTGTAACAATCAAATTTTATTCAGATGCTTCAAATATTTTGTGTGAAAGACTTTTTAAAAAAAAAATCATACTTGATTGAATTGTTTGGATATATCTCTTAATTTTCATGCCTAACACTTAGAAATACAATGATAAAAACTCATTGTAGAGTTAGATGGTAAGTATCCCAATAGCACCTTTGGGATGGGATGCCTAAGTATCCCAATAGCACCTTTGGAATGGGATGCCTATGAATTTATAGTCCCTTTTAATTTTCTGCTCACATTGTGATTCTGACAGTCTGAATGACATGGTAACATGTTATTTAGATAGATGGGAAAATAGGAGACTGAGCAGTGGGCAGACAATAATGATTATAAGCAAGTTATTTTGAAATCCCTTCCAGAATACCATTTTTTTTCCCTTAGGAAGCTATACTTCCTTTCCATGCAGCCCATGCAGTTTTCTTTTCTCATTTAGTTTTATAATTTCATTCAATGCTGCCAGATGACTCTGTGGTCCTTAAATTGCAAATTAATTGCTGATCTGCATCATTTGAGGGAACTTCCACATGGGGAGTTTGCTATTATGGAACTATCTATGGAGATGTAAGCATGAACTAAGTACACATCATCATATTGCTTTAGCACCCTATTCTGTTTTTCCTGGACGAAACAGATTTATCTAGTACTTTAATGTATATACAGTAATCTATATGAGTTATTTCATTTAATTCTCACACGAAATCTATGAAGTAAATGCTATTCTTATCCTCATTTTGTGGATGAGAAAATTGAAGTTGAGAGAAGTCAAGTGATTTGCCAAGTTCACACACCTAGTAAATGTTTGAGATAAGATGTGGACACATGTATTCCTGAGTCCAAGACCAGCACAATCCTAGGTATTCCAATACTAAGTGCACTTTAGCCTGGTAGCGCTTAATAAATATTTCTACTTGGCAAAGAAAGTTTTGGTGGTGGTGATGGTGGTGGTGGTGGTGGTGGTGGTAGTGGTGTTTTTATTTTTTTAAAGCCTATAAGACAATAATTCACTGTCAGAAAAATGAAGGGAAAAAACAGATGCAACTTTTCAGAATTACACATACAGTTGATAACATAGTAGATGAAATAGGTCCATCTATTCAGCTGTTGTTATGAAGATTCTTCTTATTGTGGGAAATGTAAAAAAACTGAGCTGGTATTAGCAATCTACTACTCTTGACTTTCACTGGTAGAATGGATTCAAGTAATAAAGTATTACTACTCTGGCATTTTATACTACATAAAACATTTTCTGCATTATAGAATACTATATTCTATACAGAGATATTTTAATATATTTTAGACACTCGATGTAATGAATAATCAATATTGAGTATTTTGTCGATGGTCTGCCCAAGCTAAGGAATCGCTTGAAAGTGTGCTGTTCATTCCTGCAAGAGAACATCATGAAAAATACAGAGTTCAGTTGTTTACTACACAGTATGGTCCCAAGTTAGAAAATATGTGCATAATTGGCAGGCATAGCCTTAGGCAGCAAAAGGCCCTCACTGTGTAATACAAACTTAAGAATTGGATATCATTCCAAATTATCTGGTCAAGATTTTTTTTTTCCTTGAAAAGTAGTGCTAATGCAGAAGCAGGAGATCATTATACACTTCAACAACAGTAGTACCACATGATGATCAATTCTGATGGATGTGGTTCACTTCAACAATGAGAGGATCCAGATCAGTTCCAATTGATCTGTAACAAACAGAACCAGCTACACCCAGAGAAAGAACAATGGGACATGAGTATGGACCATAACATAACATTTCCACTCTTTCTGTTATTGTTTGTTTGCATTTTTGTTTTTTCTTCTCAGGTTATTTTTACCTTCTTTCTAAATCTGATCTTTCTTGTACAACAAGACAACTGAATAAACATGTATACATATATTGTTTTTAACGTATACTTTAACATATTTAACATGTATGGGACTAACTGCCATCTAGGGGAGGGGGTGGAAGAAAGGAGGGGAAAAGTTGAAACAAAAGTTTTTGCAAGGGTCAATGATGAAAAATTACCCATGCATATGTTTTGTATATAAAAAGCTATTAAAAAAAAAAAGTAGCGCTAATAAATTCTCTCTCTGCCATTGTCATTTTTAAAACTTATTAGGAGGTGGATGTTAGTGACACTACCAAGCCAGCAACAGGAAAACTTTTACATTGCATTGTAAACAACATATGCAAAGAGGTAGCTTCTATATTCAAAGAGAAATTATCCCACAAGGGGCAACGAATGCAAATGTGCAAACAACACAACATTTCAAAGCCTTGTAAACATGGCATGAGAATTTTGGTTGCCAGATTACTGCAACATTTTGGCTGGCAGGATGGAATTGGGACCACAGGGTTAGAGTATTTGCCCCATGTGGTCTTCTTTTCTTTTGTATAATATGATGGTTCTCTGAGGGAGAGAGCAGGTTTCTCGGGGAGGTTTTCTGGAGGCAGCCTTAATTTTGGTTCTAAGTAATAATCATTCCAAATGCAGCCAGCTGATAAAATCCAAACGTTTATTTTCTCCTTCCCAAGTCTTCTCTCTTTCTTTGGGCCTGGGTAGCTTTCTTAGAGGCCTCTCTCCTTTTCTCCAACTGACTCTCCCCTCTCAATCTTTTCAACTGAACTGACTGACTGAGCTCAGCTGTTTTTATGCTCTTTCAGAGGTTGACTTCTCCTCTGAGAGTAGGACTATGGGAGATGTGAATTCACAAAGTTACAAAGCTAACTTTGTATATCTCCCATACTTGTGAACACTTGTGAATCTTCCAAACTTGTGAACTAATGTGTGTGAGCTAATGTGTGAACTCTCAAAGATGCAAACCCAAGCACACAAGCATTGTTTCCATCAATTCCATTGAGTTATCACCTTGTTTCAAGTTCTGGCCCATAACAGCCCCATTTCATTGTGTTAGGCAAGGTGGAGATTACATACTAGCCAGTAGCCACAATATAGGCATATGCATTTAGTATTAGACTTTTATTCAATTTATAGAAACTATAGAGAAATTCAGGCTTTGGTTTCCAGACCTCATTCCTTCAAGTTGATTGATTAATTATAATATTTGGCCTTCATTCTTGAAGAAGAACATGACTTTAGGAAAGTGATACCATGACATGTAGATGAATTGAATCTGAGTAAGGGCGGACTGTGCAAGGTCACTAGCCTTACATTTTCCTTCAGAATCACTTGGCTCCAAGGGACAGACATAAATCAGGACAACTGGAGATGACCCTGAATGCAGTGGGAGACCTTGGCCTCTGAGATGCCTTTAATTACTTAAAGAAAGAAGAGATGCTGTGGAATCAAAGGAAGAAAATAAGACAATGGCCATCTCAAAAGAAGTAACTCTAGGATTAAATTCCTTTTTCCTTGATTTTTTTACTTATCATTAGAAAACATTTATTAAGTCTAATCATTCAATTTACAATATCTCAGTGACCTATACATAGATATTAAGAGAAAACTATTACATGCAGATATTTTATTGGAGAGGAAGAGATGATGTCAGTGAAATACTTCTATTAGAGTAACCTAACAAATGAAGTTTTTGTAATCCACCTTTTCCTCTTCCTTCCCTTCCTCTAGTCTGAAGAAGACCTGATCCAAATCTTCAATCCACATTTCCAGTATTCTCTTTAAAAAAATTTTTTTGTTCAGCAAATAAGAGATTGAGTCATTTTTTTTTTTTTTCTTTTCTAACCAAGCCTTTAGAAACTTGGCTTTTATCTGATAATAGGATTCAAAGCGAGCTTCCTAGATGACATCATAGGAGGGAGGGTTGAAGATTTTTTTTCCTCAAAGTTAAGAGGCAAGGGAAATATATGAATAAATATAATATCTATCCTAAATTGGCTTTCTCTTCCCCTCAGTTAACAAAATTCTTCAACTTTTTGGGAGTCATGATTTATAAAGGAGGAAAAGGCAAGTCACAAGGAACAGTCAAGGAGGTTAAGTTCTAATATATATGCATGTATATAAACTAGAATGAAAAAGGGAACAAAAAGCAGAGAATTATTCTGTTTGAACAGTGATCAGGACTGAAAAATACCCTTTTCCTTTTCTAGAGATTTCTTGGGGATTGAAGGATTGATTTCTTATTTGCACATCAAGTTAGTAGATTAGATACAGTGTAGCAAAGGGAGTTGTCAGAGCCCGCTAGTTCATATGGCGGAACTGAGGGTGGGTGGGAATTAAGTATTTTTGAATTTAAGGAGTCTTCTATGTCCAATTTCCCTACCCACTATAAATTACACTTCCTTATATGCAAAGGTATTTTAAAGTTGTAATAAAATATAGCCAAGTTCAAGTTACCATGAAAACGATTTCTTTTTTCCTTTTCCTTTCTCAGTAAGAAGAAAAGAAACATTCACAAAATGGATTGCCCCAACACCAGAATGTTTGAATAACAAGAACTTTTTTTTTTTTTTTTTTTTTTTTTTTGATACAATGGAGAAGGAGACAAACAAACCAGAGTATGGAATGTTAAATTAAATTTCTGATTTTTTAAGGATCAAGCAGACTTAGTCCAGGATAATGAAAAAATAAGAACCAAGCCAAAATACATGATATTTTAAAAAGACAATGTTTTTATCTGAAGTGAAAGTTTTGTTTCTGTTTATTCTCAGAAGTTTTAGCTGCAAGTAGATATTATTTTCCCCCTCTCTCCCTACCTCCCCACCCTAAATACTTTAACTACATTTGACTCATTATTACAAAGGACTACTGGTACATGAGGATCCAACAAGCCATTGTTTATTTACTCTTTTGGAAATTACTTTATTATGCTGAGCATTGTCTAGCAAAATATTGCGTAGAGCACCTTCTGAATGATGAGGTATGGATCGTGGCAGGAAAATGGGTTGGTCTCCTAGTTCTCCAGAATACCAAATTAGGACGGGTTCGCAGCTAGAAACGCTACACAAAAGGCTGTGATAAGAAAAGGTACTTTATTAAAGAGAGAGACACCAAGATGTTCTCTTGGTGGGCAATGTCAAAGAATTGCCAAGAGACATTTTCTCAAAGCTTACTTTTATACGAAAAAAAAAAAAAACATTTGGGTTTTGCATCCTAAAGGAACATACTTGAGATAGAGTGTGGGGAAAAAAGTCTTGCCCAGGCAAAATGGGAACAGAGTCTTTCTCAGGGAATGTAGATGCTCTTCTGGGTGAGGCTGTATTGTCCTCATCATGAATATTTTCACTCTTTTGTGGGCTAGATATGAATGTTGGTGGGACAGATATTGCAATATTATTTGTGAACTCATCCATAATATGTTAGTGGTAGGAACAAATACATTTATTGGTTGTAGGCTGAACTCTATATTTCTGCCATGTAGAGCCATAAACAAATCACTTTACTATGCTGAACCTTGAACCAGAAAGTTATCCTCAAATTGTTAATCTGTCCAGTTCAGAAATTGAATGAGTGTCAGTTGAGATAGTGAATATGAAGGTGTTTTGAAAAATATTGAAAGCTATAGAAATGTATGAGGAGAGACTTATGGAACTGTTGTCAAAAAGAGTTGAATTTGAATTATGAATCAGTTACTTACTAGTTATAATAAAGATGATAATAACATCTACCTCACAAATTAACATTATCAAAATGAAGTAATATGAAATTAAGAGAATAGCAAGATATTATGTGGGAGAGGATAATGATTTGAATGAAACAATCACATGCGACATTTATCACAGGTCACAAAGGGTCGCCATTTATTACATGAAATAGTTCATGGGCTCTGCCAAATATGACTAAGAAGGGCAGAATCATAGATAATTAAGCAACATGCTTCTTGGTTAAAGCACTTTCCAAATCTTAGGGAAAAGGAGGAACAAGGACAGGGTATGGGAAATAAAGGAAAGAATTGGAGAGAAGCCAGGTAGAGTTTTATGTGACTGATCATACTTGTCTAAAGATAGGCTAATCAAGACAGTCTCTTAAGGAGGTCTATCTCTGTGTGACAAAGGAAACTAGATGGGCAGATAAAAGTTACTGATTAAAGTTCCTGTTCCACATCTGAAAGATATTTTAGAGAAAGTGTTTTGCACTATTTATAGTGTTATATAATGATCAGCAATTATTATTAAATATATTATTAAATTATTGGCAATAAATTAGTATGATTGGAAGTTATTATCACAGGAAGGTATATGAGCTGTTTCAGTTCACTATTTTAGTATTTAGTGGCTTCCCATATATTTCTAGTGAAGACAAGTCAACTGAACATGGGACTGGAATAGTCTAAGCTGAAAAAAATACCCCAGGATTGGTGAATAGTGCTGTGGAATATGAATATGCTTTCCTTTTAAAAAGCCATAATGATACCTTTTATTTTTACACCAAAGTAATTTATAGTTAAAATATTTTCTTATTCAGATTAGATTACACTCAGAACCGGAAATTATATTCTTCTACATCTTCTTGCCATCTCCACTCCCACCTCCATCTCCTTTTTACAGATGAGAAACTGATAATCCTGAGAAGTTAAATAACTTGTCTGTGCTCACACAGGTAATAAATAGCAAAGCAGAAGACTTAGACCCAGATCCTCCCACTCCAAATCTACCATACTATTCAGCATGCCATAGTGCCTCCCAAAAGTGAGTTTTTCCTTATGTTCTTTGTTTGTTTTTGAATTGACCTCTCCTGTATCACTCTGATTCCATTGTTATTCAGTAGAGAAGCTTTGACTATCAGTTTTTCTTCTTCTTTTTTTTTTTTTCTGGATACAGATAACATCTTTCAAAAAAAAAAAAAAAAAAAAAAGGACTATCAGTTTTTCAACCTCTTTAGCTCTGATGTAGCTCAGAACATAATCCACCAGACTCAACTTCCATAAAGATCACAGGCATTAAACCCAAACCCACTGTGAACCTTTCATTACTATGAGAAGGAAAGCATATTTTATTGAAATCTGTTTTATGGGACCAATGTTAGTGTTCTAAAATTTAACTTCCATTGAAAGCTTCTTTCAATTACATTTCTGTATGTATTATACACCTAGATTCTGGAGTCATAGTAACATGTTAGGTACAGAGTTATTTTAATCATTCACTTGTCAAATGCATGCCCTTTCTACCTCCACAACCTTTTTCTCTGTTGATGCAGCCATTGCGATCTCTCAAACTCTCTTATCCTCTTTTCTCTAGAATATTGCAGTGTTCTCATACTTGTGGTCTCCCTTGCTCAGGTTTCTCCTCACTCTGTGAAGCAACCAAAGTAATTTTCCTTAAGGATAGACCTGTTCATGTTATTCCTCTATGTAGTAAAACTCCAGTGGCTCTTTCTTATCTCCATCATCCTCTTTTATGTTTTATGTTTTTAATGGCCATCACAATCTATCCCCTGTGTAACTTTCCAACCTTATTATGCATTATTCCTCCTTTAACCAAACTGGTCTTTTCTATTTTTCTTTTACATGGTCCTCCATCTCTTTTATGTCTTTGAATTGTCTTCCATTCCTAGGATGCAGTCTCCTTTCACCCTCACCTTATAGTATTAATTCCTTACTTCCTTTAAGATGCAATTCAAGCACTTTTTGTAATTGAAGTCTTTCCTGATTTCTTCAACTAGTAGTGTGCTCCCTTTGTTTACTAATTTGCAAATAGACACACATATACACATTTACACACATGGATTGTACATGTTTATACTACATAATATAATACACGTATATCATATACCTCTATGTACACATGCACATTTACTTGTTTTATATATATATATATATATATATATATATATATATATATATATATATATAATATATATATATATACACACACACACACACACACACACACACACATACATAATGTAGGTAAAAATGCATATATTTACAAAACAATTGTATATATATGCAAACATATATTTGTAAATATACAAAACAATTAATTGTATACTGTGTTTGCAACACAGTTGCATATATATATACATATATATGCAAACAGTATACAATTGTTTTGTATATATATACACACACACATTCACACGTGTGTATGTAGATATGTGGATCTGTATGTATATAAATATATGTATATTCAGTTTAGAATTAGGCAGTTAAAATGATTAAAAATGTCCATACATTTTGACCTATAAGAGGTTCTTTTTACCAGAAATGTAACCTTTGTTTTTTTTTTTTTTTGTTTGTTTTTAATAAAAAAAATTTTCATAAACATCAAAAATATTCATAGTGTTGCTTTTTGTGATAACAAAAGACTGAAACAAAGTAGATGCTCTTTGAGTGGAAACTACCTAAACCAGTTATGGTACATGAATATAATGAAGTATTTCTGTATTGTAAGAAATTATGAATATGATGCATACAGAGAAGCAGAGAAAGTCATACATGAATTGAATGCAAGATAAAATAAGCATTGTTATAAAATTTTACAAGTGAATTTATACATATTCTGAATTAGTATTGCTTGTAGCTATTTCTACAATTGGCAGAGAGAAAATACTTTCTGGTTAAGCTGGTTTCTAAGCTATTTTCATCTCTTCATTGTAGTGAAACTTCTGTGGAAAATAATAACAGTTAGAGTTTATGTTCATTCCTCTACCTAATCTTTTGATGTCACCAGTTTGTTTAAATAAATTGTTTTAATTGCTTATCATATCTTTTTTTTCATATTATTTCTTCTGTTTGTGTATTTAGTTTTGTTCTGAGTAGGTCAGTGGTCTTACTCTATGTAGACAGCTGGCTTTAGAAGTAACTCCCATAGCATTAGGAAATCAGTGGCATGGGGATTTATAGTTTCTAAACAATATATTTAAACATATTTTTATTGCCTAAGTTTGCATTGAAGTAACAATATTCAAATATATGCTGAAATTTTTAAATTTAAATTTTTTTATTAAAATAAAAGCAGAATTCAAAAAAAAGAAAAACAGAAAAGGAAAACAAAACAGAACAGGACATTGTCATGCCCAGCAGAATATTAGTGAGATTCAAACTATCTAATAATAAATTACCAGTTCAAGAAAGAATATATAATAGTAGAAGAAATCATATTCATGAGTATCCATCTATTTTTTTTTAACTTCCTTCTTTTCCCCCCCTTTCATTATCCCCTCTTCCTCGTAGCCCCAAGCAGGCTATAGTTAAGGGGACACACACACACACACACACACACACACACACACACACACACACTCACTCTCTCTCCAATCCCTTCCCTGTTCCCCGCAATATATCTTTCCTATTCATGTCAATTCTTTGCTTTAATTCTACTTCTTAACTTGTCTTCATATTATTTAACCACCTACCCATGGATCTTTCCATTGTCTTCTTCCCCACCCTTTGCTTCCTTCTCCAATCATTTCTCCCCCTTTATTTCTTTATTGATTTTGGAGTATGCTCTCTACCCTTCTTGTATGTAATGTAATGTTGCTTATTTAACCCATTCCTGATATGAATAGATTTTTAGAACTAGGAGCCCTCCTCCCCTCTCTGATGCTACTCTTATATTTTTTCTCTGTACCTAATTTGTATTGCATAATTACTTAACTCTGTCCCAATCTTTCTTTTGAGCTATCTCATTGTAGATGTCAATCTTAAATATATAATATACATTTCCATGTAAAAAACACAGTTTGTCCATGTTAAGTTTCTTGAAATTGATCTTTGATATTGGTTTTTATATGCTAAATTTTCTATTGAGTTTGAGTTTGGTTGATAGAAAATCCTGAAAATCTATAAGTTTGTTGAATGTCCGTTTTTTCCCATTCAAAAGTGATTTGTCCAATAGTTCCTGTTTGTCTATTGCATTGGGCTTGAATCCTACATAATTCTTTTTTTTTTTTTAATTTTTATTTAATAATTACTTTATATTGACACTCGTTTCTGTTCCGATTTTTTTTTTTCCCTCCCTCCCTCCACCCCCTCCCCTAGATGGCAAGCAGTCCTTTATATGTTGGAAATGTTGCAGTATATCCTAGATACAATATATGTTTGCATAACCGAACAGTTCTCTTGTTGCATAGGGAGAATTGGATTCAGAAGGTATAAATAACCCGGGAAGAAAAACAAAGATGCAGATAGTTCACATTTGTTTCCCAGTGTTCTTTCTTTGGGTGTAGCTGCTTTTGTCCATCATTTATCAATTGAAACTCAGGTCTCTTTGTCAAAGAAATCCACTTCCATCAAAATATGTCCTCATACAATATCGTTGTCGAAGTGTATAATGATCTCCTGGTTCTGCTCATTTCACTTAGCATCAGTTCATGTAAGTCTCGCCAGTCCTCTCTGTATTCATCCTGCTGGTCATTTCTTACAGAACAATAATATTCCATAACATTCATATACCACAATTTACCAAGCCATTCTCCAATTGATGGGCATCCATTCATTTTCCAATTTCTAGCCACTACAAACAGGGCTGCTACAAACATTTTGGCACATACAGGTCCCTTTCCGAATCCTACATAATTCATGAAACTCTGAAAGCCACACATTTTGTCCTGGTCTAGACATGTCTTAGCTATGGATTTCCAGTCATTTGGGGTTAAGATTTCATAAGACAAATTATCTAATAACATCTTCACATAAGAGGATGTAGCTCCATAAAGAGTACAACCCTTTTTCAAATCTTTAATTTTTTCCAAATTAAAAGGAGTGTATCTTCTCTCTTTTTGTCCTGAAGAGTCAAACTTTTCAATCACAGGATATGCATTTATAAAATCATATATGTCTTCTCCTTCATTTTTTGCTTTAATTAATGCTTTTTCTAATCTTGTCATATTCTGCTTTACATGAGAAGCGGACTGTGTTTCTGCCTCTCTTCCTCCCCGTTCTTCCTCTACCCATGAAGGGTTAATTGAGGGGGGAGGGTCATGAAATGTGGAATGACCTAATTCCTCTTGCTGTGAAGTATTATACTCAGAATTGTAATTAACTCCATTCTCATCTGATTCGTCCTCCTTTTCACCTACTAAAGTTGGCACTTCTTCCTCCTGCACTTTCTTTTTCTTCATTCTAACACTTAAATAACTTCTTATAGCCAATTGTATTAAATTATATGTATTAATTATATCTTTGGAAATTGAGTCAGGTCCATTTCTATTATAAAAAAGATCCTCTCTTTTTAATGTCCACTGCATTGAGTTTGAATTAGATCTGTAGTATTCACCCAGTTTTTCTCCTATTAATTTCCACTCGTCTAAATCTAATTCCTTTTCTGTGGAGAACCAAGGACATATGTACTTAACAATTTCTAAAAGTTCAGTGATCTGCTCCAAAATTATAATCAAACCTTGGCTTTCCATAACTTTGACAATGCTCTCTAAACATTTTCCTTGAACAGAAACAGGCTATTTTCTAAATATCTGTCCCATCTTAGCTGAAATTCTTCTTTAACTCTTCTAACAAAATTTCTTTGTTGCACTCACCCTAATTTCTGGGTTGAAGAGCCTTCCATTGGATCAGGATCAGAGGCTTTTCCACTGGATCAGGATTTTGTCAGTCCCACGTTCAGGGTGCCAAAAATGTGGTGTGTTCTTGTTCTTCTTTAAAATATAATATAAAATCATGGTTCTCTCTGGGGGAGAGGTGCAGATTTCTCAAGGAAATTTTCTGGAGGCAATCTTAGTTGCAGTTGAAAGTAATAATCACCCAAAATGCAGCCAGGTCCATTTCTATTATAAAAATAATACTGGCTAGCTCAGTCGGTAGAGTATGAGACTCTTAATCTCAGGGTCGTGGCTTCATGCCCCACTTTGGGCGCCAAAATGTGGTGATCTTCTTTTAAAATAAGTAGAATAGTTCTCTCTGGGGGAGAAGGTAGGTGTCTTGGGGAGGTTTTTTTGGAGCCAGCTTTAGTATCAGTTCGGATCAATAATTACCCTAAATGCAGTCAGGTGATAAAAGTTCAGATCTTTTATTGTCTCTAATATAGCCCGGTTAGCTTAGAGACCTATCTTTCTGCTTGGTTCCAAGAGCTCACTCCAAATGTCTCCAAATCCAAAGGTTTTGTCCTTCAGAAACCTCTGCCTCTGCTTTCTTCAGCCTCCAGCCAGCACAAAGATGGAACTAATCTCTTGTCTCCTTCACTTGGGGCTCGGCTAGCTTTCTGGCGAGTTTTTCAGACCAGCTTGGTCTCAGTTGGGGAAGTGCAGGAGCCCAGCTACCACAGAACCTTCTCAATCTTCACTGAACTCTCGACTTGTAGATTCTTCCTCTCAAAACTCTTCTTCCGCTACCAGCCAGCCAAGTGGAAAATATTCTTGAATGAATCACTCTTCACTGGCTTATATATGACTTCTGAGAGAATGGGATTATGAGTTTTCTCCCATAGTGCTCTCTGGCCCTAAGAGCTTCAAGGGAGGTGTGAATTCAGATATCTCATACTAAACCCTGAAATTTCCCAAACGTGTGAACTCTCCAATGACTAAAGGTTTGCACAAGCATTGTATCAATTAGTTCTACTTAGTACCTTGTTTCAGGTTCTGGCCCAAAACATCTTCTTGTAAGATCAGATCAATAAACTATCAACTCTAATGAGTTAGCAGTTTGTAAAGATTCCAACAAATATTATGGGTAATTATGCTGGATATATCTTTGGCCGCAAGCCTAGTGATTGCTGGTATTTATGATTCCAGCACCTGGAGTCTTTTATTGTGGCTGCTGATAAATCCTGTACAATTCTAATTGTAAATCCAATGCATTTTTTTCTTATTTCTTGCAAAATTTTCTCTTTAATCTGGAGGTTTTGAAATTTGGCAGTAATATTCCTAGTCCTGTGTGTTTTCCACAGAGGATCTCATTGATGGTGGTGATTAGTGGATTTTTTCTGTTTCTACTTTCCTCTCATGTTCATTCACTCCAGGACAATTTTCTTGGATTATTTTTTCTGGCATTATTGTGTTAAGGTTCTTTTTTTTTTTTGAACACAGCTTTCAGATAGTCCAATTATCCTTATATTTCATCTTCTTGATCTGTTCTCCAAATCTGTTGTTTTTCTTATGTTTCACATTCTGTTTTATTTTTTCATTCTTTAGAATCGGTTTTGTCATTTATTGGTTTTTCATAGATTTCACTTCTTCCTGGCTTTCCCTTGTCTTATTCTAGTTTATAAAGAGTTATTTTCATTTTTGAGACTCTGTATCTCCTTGTGTAGTTGGTTAACTTTTTTTTTTCTATAATCTTGTTTTCTTTTTAAAATAGTTTTAATTTTCACTTTTTAGTTTTTTTCAATGTCTCATTTAATTTTTAAATTCTTTTTTCTTTGAGTTCTATAAATTGTCTCTGGAAAGAGAGCCATTTAACATTACTCTTTGAGGAGAAGAAGCCTTTTTTAACCTCACTTGTCTTCCTGTGAAGATGAAGCCATCTTCCCTATTCCCATAGTAAGTTTTTATGGTGGGTTTCTTTCTTCTTTGCTGGTCCATGTTTTTTTTTTTTTTTTAATGAGAAATATTAATTAAGCATCTCTAATTGTAGGTTTGGGGGATGGTGCCTATAGCTTCACTTTAGCTCTCCCCTCTGACAAGAGCTTCCCCCTCCTGCAGCTTGCAGCATTCTTCTACATTCACTGGATGTGCTGGTTCCTTCTTGCCCAGGGCAGCATCTCTGTGGCACTACTGTTGTTCCTAATCAACAGAGGTTCCCTCAGTTTTCCTGGATTCAGACTCCTGGTTCCACTTATGGTTCCATGAGGTACAATTTTCTGTGGTTTCTACTGAGGCTCCAGCCAAACCTAGCCAGCCCCAGGCTACCTCAAGTGGTGTTTCTGTGGAGCTAACCCAGAAGTATTTGCACTATACATTAGGTTTTGGCCTAAGGTCTTAACTTCCAGTCTTCTGGGGTTATCTCAGAAGATCCCTATTCTTCCCTAAGCCTTCTTGATTTTTCACCAGTCTGTGCTCTCCCTGAAGGACAAATTTGTTCTGTTTGTGAGGGAAATTCGCAGAGCCTGAAATTTATCGACCTATTCTGCCATCTTCCCAGAATCTTCCCTATATGTTGATATAATCAGGAGTCCCGAGTTGACTTTTTCTTACCTCTTTTTCTGCAACAGAAACTGTTCACAAACTATACAAGTTATTTTCACCTTAGGCATTTTGCATATGTTTGTCATGAGCACTGTGATGTGAGATGATCAATTATCTCATGATGTTGTTGCTTTTGATTGTGCAATTATAATTCATTACTTAATAGCCAGTTTACAGGTAAAACATACTTTTTTTTCCCCCTTTGAAAAAAGGGGCACCAATAATTTTAACTTAAAAGATTCTGACCTCGATCTTACACTTGTTCAGAGTTTATTATTAGTTGTATTTCTTTTTTTTTTTTGCTTCTTTGACTAAATATGACCTTTCTCAGATAGGTCCTGTACTTATATAACAAGTTATCATTGTAATATGTCCTCTTATATCCACTCCCCAGTTCCTAATTAATGAAGCTTAATTACTTTCTTCATGCTTGACCAGTTAACTTTTCCAGTAATATATTCACATCAATTAATATTTCTTCAACTCTTTTATAGTTTCACAGCCCATTTTATTATAGACATAAAGTTAATTTCCCCCCCTTAGTTGATTTGTTAAAGTCAGAGGATTGAATTAGACTGAGAACCCTTCTATTAAAAAAAAAAAAAGATAATTTTATGATTAAATACTAGTCATTGATGGATTAGACAGATGCAAAGCCAATAGTTATTAGGTAGTAGGGAACAGTAGAGTAATCACAAATGAAAAGATTCTGGCAGCTAAGGTGAGTGACATTATAAAAAATGTGACATTATTGTTTAGCTCAATGACGTGCTTTTTTCAAATGCATATGTTTCAGATATATTGTTTTAGCCTTGAAGAGACTATTTTTCTTTTTTTTTATTGACAGAACATATACATGGGTAATTTTTTATAACTTGCACTCACTTCTGTTCTGACTTTTCCCTTCTCTCCCTCCACCTCCTCCCCTAGATGGCAGGCAGTCTTATATATGTTAAATATGTTATAGTATATTGTAAATATACTATAACAATATATGTATGCAGAATCTTACAGTGAAGGGACTGTTTTTCTTTTTAAAAAAAATTTATTATAGCTTTTTATTTACAAGTTATATACAATGGGTAATTTTACAGCATTGACAATTGCCAAACCTTTTGTTCCAATTTTTCCCCTCCTTCCCCTCCTTCCCCTCCTTCCCCTCATTCCCTCCCCGTGATGGCAGGTTGACCAATACATGCTAAATATGTTAAAGTATAAATTAAATATAATATAAGTATACATGTTCTAACAGTTATTTTGCTGTACAAAAAGAATTGGACTTTGAAATAGTGTACTATTAGCCTGTGAAGGAAATCAAAAATGCAGGTGGACAAAAATAGAGGGATTGGGAATTCTATGTAATGGTTCACAGTCATCTCCCAGAGTTCTTTCTCTGAGTATAGCTGGTTCAATTCATTACTGCTCTATTGGAACTGATTTGGTTCAACTCATTGAAGAGATTATTTTTCAAAGTGTATATCCCCACTTCTCTCATATTGTGCTAAAATTTTTTAATTTAGAATTATTAGTCACCATTGTTTCACTTTAAAGCAAGCAACTTTTAGCTAAGATTAAATAAAGATGGATTAAGGTTATTGGCGTGTTGAAAAAGGGGAATAATATTTCAGTTTTTGTGGAAAATTCTTATAGTTGTAGCTTCCTTTTATAAATTCTCAATTTAGATAAATAAGATTAAACAATTGAATTAGGATACTTACTCCTATAATTTTTACCTAACTAAATGGGTTCTAATTTTGCCTCTGATGCTCATTCTCAGTGTGACCTTGGGAATTAATCTGATCTTTCTGGGCTTCAGAGTTTTCTATAAAAAAGAGAAGGCTGATTCTGGAGAGCAATTTGGAATTATGCTCTAAAAGTTATCAAACTGTGCATATCCTTTGATCCAGCAGTGTTTCTATTGGGCTTATACCCCAAAGAAATACTAAAGAAAGGAAAGGGACCTGTATGTGCCAAAATGTTTGTGGCAGCTCTGTTTGTAGTGGCTAGAAGCTGGAAAATGAAAGGATGCCCATCAATTGGAGAATGGTTGAGTAAATTGTGGTATATGAATGTTATGGAATATTATTGTTCTGTAAGGAATGACCAGCAGGATGAATACAGAGAGGACTAGCGAGACTTACATGAACTGATGCTGAGTGAAATGAGCAGGACCAGGAGATCATTATATACCTCAGTAACGATACTGTTTGAGGATGTATTCTGATGGAAGTGGATCTCTTCGATAAAGAGAGCCTTAATTGATCAAAGATGGACAGAAGCAGCTACATCCAGAGAAAGAACACTGGGAAATGAATATATACTGCTTGCATTTTTGTTTTTCTTCCCGGATTATTTATACCTTCTGAATTCAATTTTCCCTGTGCAACAAGAAAACTGTTCGGTTCTGCACACATATATTGTATCCAGGATATACTGTAACCTATTCAACATGTAAAGGACTGCTTGTCATCTGGGGGAAGGGGTGGAGGGAGGGAGGGGAAAAATTGGAACAGAAGTGAATGCAAGGGATAATGCTGTAAAAAATTACCCTGGCATCATGTGTTCTATCAATAAAAAGATATTGAAATAAAAAAAAAATAAAGTAAAAACAATTATTCTCAGCAAAAAAAAAAAAAAAAAAAGAGAGAGAGAAGGCTGATTATGGAGAGCAATTTGGAACTATGCTCAAAAAATTATCAAACTGTGCATATCCTTTGATCCAGCAATGTTACTACTGGGCTTATATCCCAAAGAGATTTTAAAGAAGGGAAAGAGACCCACATGTACAAAAATATTTGTGGCAGCCCTCTTTGTAGTGGCCAGAAACTGGAAACTGAGTGTCTGCTCATCAATTGGAGAACGGCTGAATAAATTGTGGTATATGAATATTATGGAATATTATTGTTTGGTAAAAAATGACCAACAGAATGATTTTAGAAAGGCTTAGAGAACCCACATAAGTCATCAGCATTCTTATATATCACTAACAAAACCCAACAGTTAGAGTTACAAAAAGAAATTCCATTTAAAGTAACTACTGATTGTATAAAATATTTAGGAATCTATTTGCCAAGGGAAAATCAGAAACTTTATGAGCAAAACTACAAAACACTTTCCACACAAATTAAGTCTGATCTAACCAACTGGAAAAATATTAAATACTCTTGGATTGGGCGAGAAAATATAATAAAGATGAAAATACTACCTAAATTAATCTATTTATTTAGTGCTATACCAATCAGACTCCCAAAAAACTATTTTGATGAATTAGAAAAAATAACAACAAAGTTCATATGGAAAAAAAACAAAAGGTCAAGAATTTCAAGGGAATTAATGAAAAAAAAATCAAATGAAGGTGGCCTAGCTGTACCAGATCTAAAATTATATTATAAAGCAGCAGTTACTAAAACCATCTGGTATTGGCTAAGAAATAGAATAGTTGATCTTTGGAGTAGGTTAGGTTCAAAGGACAAAACAGCCAATAACTTTAATAATATAGTGTTTGACAAACCCAAAGACACCAGTTTCTGGGATAAGAATGCATTATTTGAGAAAAATTGCTGGGAAAATTGGAAATCAGTATGGCAGAAACTAGGCATTGACCCACACTTAACACCGTACACCAAGATAAGGTCAAAATGGGTTCATGACTTAGGCATAAAGAATGAGATTATAAATAAATTGGAAGAGCATAGGATAGTTTACCTGTCAGACCTGTGGAAGAGGGAGGAATTTAGGACCAAAGAAGAACTAGAGCTCACTATTGACCACAACATAGAAAATTTTGATTATATCAAATTGAAAAGTTTTTGTACAAACAAAACAAATGCAGACAAGATTAGAAGGGAAACAGTAAACTGGGAAAACATTTTTACAATCAAAGGTTCTGATAAAGGCCTCATTTCCAAAATATATAGAGAATTGACTCTAATCTATAAAAAAATCAAACCATTCTCCAATTGATAAATGGTCAAAGGATATGAACAGACAATTCTCAGACGAAGAAATTGAAACTATTTATAGACATATGAAAATATGCTCCAAATCATTATTAGTCAGAGAAATGCAAATTAAGACAACTCTGAGATACCACTACACACCTGTCATATTGGCTAGAATGACAGGGAAATGGGGATGTGGGAAAACAGGGACACTGATACATTGTTGGTGGATTTGTGAACACATCCAGCCATTCTCGAGAGCAATTTGGAACTATGTTCAAAAAGTTATCAAACTGTGTATACCCTTTGATCCAGCAGTGTTTCTACTGGGCTTATACCCCAAAGAGATACTAAAGAAAGGAAAGGGACCTGTATGTGCCAAAATGTTTGTGGCAGCCCTGTTTGTAGTGGCTAGAAGCTGGAAAATGAAAGGATGTCCATCAATTGGAGAATGGTTGAGTAAATTGTGGTATATGAATGTTATGGAATATTATTGTTCTGTAAGGAATGACCAGCAGGATGAATACAGAGAGGCTTGGAGAGACTTACATGAACTGATGCTGAGTGAAATGAGCAGAACCAGGAGATCATTATATACCTCAACATGATACTGTTTGAGGATGTATTCTGATGGAAGTGGATCTCTTCGATAAAGAGAGCTTTAATTGATCAAAGATGGACAGAAGCAGCTACACCCAGAGAAAGAACACTGGGAAATGAATATAAACTGCTTGCATTTTTGTTTTTCTTCACGGGTTATTTTTACCTTCTGAATCCAATTCTCCCTGTGCAACAAGAGAACTGTTCAGTTCTGCACACGTATATTGTGTCTAGGATATACTGTAACCTATTCAACATGTAAAGGACTGCTTGCCATCTAGGGGAAGGGGTGGAGGGAGGGAGGGGAAAAATCGGAACAGAAGTGAATGCAAGGGATAATGCTGTAAAAAATTACCCTGGCATGCGTTCTATCAATAAAAAGTTTAAAAAAAAAAAAAAAAGAAAAAAAAAAGAAAGGCCTAGAGACTTAAATGAACTGATGCCGAGTGAAATGAGCCGGACCAGGAGATCATTATATACTTCAACAACAATACTATATGATGATCAATTCTGATGGATGTGGCCCTCTTCAACAATGAGATGAACCAAATCAGTTCCAATAGAGCAGTATTAAATTGAACCAGCTACACCCAGCAAAAGAACTCTGGGAGATGACTGTAAACCACTACATAGAATTCCCAATCCCTCTATTTTTGTCCATCTGCATTTTTGATTTCCTTCACAGGTTAATTGTACACTATTTCAAAGTCTGATTCTTTTTGTACAGCAAAATAACTGTTTGGACATGTATACATATATTGTATTTAATTTATATTTTAACATATTTAACATGTATTGGTCAACCTGCCATCTGGGGGTGAGGGGAAGGAGGGGAAAAATTGGAAGAAAAGGTTTGGCATTTGTCAATGCTGTAAAATTACCCATGCATATAACTTGTAAATAAAAAGCTATATATAAAAAAGAAAGAAAACATCATCAAAAATACAAAATAAAGAATCCAATATAACAGTGAAAAAAAAAGTACCTTGCACATAGTAGGCATTTAATAAATTCTTGCTGAAATGAATGTTGCTTTATGATGGCACCAAATCCCCTCTGAGTAGAATGTAAAAAAAGTACAGTGCAGTTCTTTCTAGGAACTTAGAACCTGACCTATTAATTGAATTGGTAGAGCATGCTGCAAAAGAGCCCAGGTTTCTTGGTTCATTTCTTATACACTCTTGTAATATCTCTTTCCTTTCATTGAAGTGTTTCCAACTAAATATTATTCTGAGATACTGACTTGGAGTTGCTTTCACTGTAGTGAGTTTTTTGTTGCAATAATATTTGTTGTGATGGATTTGTCCTAGATTTGTATACACAGGAAGGAAGAAAGCTTTTCATGTTGAATTAACAACTAAGTGAATATATGCTCTGAATACTTTTAAAGACAAGAACGTTTATAGAGCAGTTTGAAGTTGAACTTTTGCCCTTGGACAGACAGTATACGTTGCATGGATTTCAGATCAATCAGATAATCAGTAAACATATTTAGCACCTGTATGTTGTGTTCCAGGCATTGTGCTGTATTGAAGCTACAAATACAAATAAAAACAAAGATAGTTCTTGCCCCTTTGATTTAATGACAAATTAGGTTGACTTAAAATTTTCAGCCTTTAGACATCTATTTTTAAGTACATCTTCAAAGAAATCTTTTCAAAATGACTATTATCATTGGAAAATTATTTTACCTTTTAATTGCTTAGTAATTTAGTTATCCTAGGCAAGTCATTGCATGGTAGTTTTTGTCATCCTGGATTGTCATGTTTTTTAAGGGTTAGTTGGTTTTGACATAGATTTTACATATAATAAAATCATAATTATGAGAAATCATGTTAAAATCTTCTAGACTACATTCTTCCAAGGTGTCTAAAGTTTTTGTTGACATTTAAACGTCATTTTTCATTATAGCTATTTCACAGGGGCCTCTAGATCAAGGACGTGGACCAAGGAGAATAGGGAAGAGAACCCAGGGTCAGATGTTAATTATTCAGCTGTCATAGAACACATATCCTTAGCCAAAGGAGAAATCCATGTGTTAGTTTAATATTGTAGAAATGAGAATAGTTTGGAAAATTTTGCTTGTGCACATTAAATAATAATATTCAAAATTCTAAACAGTTTATTTTCAGCTGTTTCTGAAGTTCTGGAAAATAGTTCTGGAAAAGGAAATGGCAAACCACTTTAGTATTTTTCCAGGAACACCTCAAATGAGGTCTAGAAGAGATAGACCTAACCAAAATCGACTGCAGAACAAAAGTACTAAGTACATTAGTGAACTAGAAAAGTGTTAAGTACCATGCTAAATTAGATAATTATTGTCTATCCATTCCAGTGACTTAGCACCTTGTAAGAATTCTAATAGAGGTAATAAGTGTCATAGATGAGATTTGAACCCAATCTTCTAACTCCAGATCTGATGTTCTTTGTAGTGTAACATACTACTTTCTTAAATAAAATGCTATAGTTTTTTAGGAATACAAAACTACATGGAAAAATAGAAGTTAGAATGTAACAATTAGGAGAGATCAAAAAAAGAATGATTTGGGAAAGTGCCTTAAGATCAGAGATTGTCCCATTTTTGTCCCTTTATACCTCAAATTAATACAGTGCTTGGACTATACTGTAGAAGGCCTTGCTTGTTGAGTTGAATTGGGAAGTCATGACCACTTGGGAAAATAGATATCAGCTTGGCTTCATGGATGAGATACTGAGTCAACTAGACCTTAGATAATAAAGAATCCAATCTGCTCCAGACATTAGAGTCTGTACAAACATAATGTAGGTAAGTAGGTGTGGATGATACAGTGTGGTAGAGAATGAGGGAGACTCATCTTTCTGAATTCAAATCTGGCCTTAGATACTCAGTATTGTGAGACCCTGTGCAAGTCACATAATCCAGTTTGCTCCAGTTTCCTCATTTCTAAAATGATCTGGAGAAGGAAATAGTAAACCAGTATAGTATCTTTATCAAGTAAACTCCAAATGAGGTCATGAAGAGTTGAACATGACTGAAAACACACAAATATAAACAAATGGAAAAGAGCAGAATGAGAGATAGAGATAGCCAATTTGGTAGGAATGTAGAGTGCATAAAAGAATGTAGTGGGAAATAAGTATCGAGGGTTTGTGTTGGTAGGAGAAAAGGTACAATTAGTTTGGAAAAACCTGAAGAGTTGGAATCAAGAGGGTAAAAGGCTTTAAATGCCAAAATATGAACTCTCTCTTTTTAAAAATCTCATATTCAGTGGAGAGCAAAATAGAAAACTGCCATCCGAGTAAAAAAGAATTGTCCTAATGTAAAGTGTTTGGGAAGGAATTCTGTATGTATCATTAGGACCTGGCTTAACTATTCTCCTTTCATAGGACTGGCCATAGAAGGTGACAGAAAAGAACAGAAAAAAAGAGGACAGATATCAATAACCTGTAGCTTCTACCCTTTTTTTTTTTTTTTTTTTCCTCTTCCCTGCAACCTCATACACCAGTGAGTTGCTTCACTGAAGGAAGATCTTGAGTAGTTCTTCTCCCTTGTTGCTTATATAGGTCAAACTCCTAACCCTACACTCCCTAAAATTGTCTCCCCAGCCTTGACTTGATGGAGTCCTTTCTTTGCCCAGGCTGCCTACAGAAGCCACTAGTGCTCAGAGCTAAAGGAATTCTTCCTCCCATTGCTTTTAACTAAGGAGATTGGAGATATGTTTCTGGCATCCCAAATTAAAATTAAAAGTTCCTGGTAGAAAGTCTTACATATCATTATGAGTTGGACTTCTAATGAAATTTAGAATTATGTAGTTTTGGGAATCTTGGGCTATGCCACTTTGACAATGTTTTTTTGGAGAAAATAGTCTTATGAACTTGACAAAGATGAGTATTTCAACATAGAAAAAAAAGTAGTACTAAGAATTTCCATTATGTAGTTTATCATTAAAAACTATCAAGTTGTAATATGATAGTTAAAAAAAAACTGTCCTGTTTTTCTTGTCTCCTCAGCAGCAAGAGTGTTTAAAGGGAATAAGACTTATTAAAGAAGCAACCACTACCTTAACCTTTGTATGTATTAACCTTCATCAGGGACTTCTTATCTCAGGAGAATGTTAATGTTTTAAAAGCATAATGATTTGGTAATTTCAAGTAGTAGGACTAAGACTAAGGGAAATTGCACTCATTTGCTGTATCTTGTTTTCTGTGTCTGCAACTTTAGTAAAAAGGAAATTTTGCCCTCTAGTAGTAGTCCATACTGATTCTATGGTCAGATTATATCATATTGATTTTTATGAATAGACAGGAGCCTTTTCCTGCGACATTTTTGCAAGTAATGAGATTTTGTCCACACAAATCAGATTCCTATTGTTGTTGTTACTATTATAAATTGTCTTTTTATAAGTTTACAACTTAAGTCATAGTGATATAGTGATTTCAGATATGGTGATGGTTTTTTTTTTTTAATTTTATTTTATTTAATAATAACTTTGTATTGTCAGAATCCATGCCAGGATAATTTTTACATGACATTATCCCTTGCAATCACTTATGTTTCGTTTTTTCCCCTCCCTCTCTCCTCCCCCCCCCCCCCCCAAGATGGCAAGCAGTCCTATATATGTTAAATATGTTGCAGTATATCCTAGATACAATACATATTTGCAGAACCGAACAGTTCTCCCGCTGCACAGGGAGAATTGGATTCAGAAGGTAAAAATAACTCGGGAAGAAAATCAAAAATGCAAATAGTTCACATTCATTTCCCAGTATTCCTTCTTTGGGTGTAGCTGTTTCTGTCCATCATTTCTCCAATGAAACTCAGTTAAGTCTCTTTGTCAGAGAAATCCACTTCCATCAGAATACATCCTCATACAATATCGTTGTAGAAGTGTATAATGATCTCCTGGTTCTGCTCATCTCACTTAGCATTAGTCCATGTAGGTCTCTCCAAGCCTCTCTGTATTCATCCTGCTGGTCATTCCTTACAGAGCAATAATATTCCATAACATTCTTATACCACAATTTATCCAGCCATTCTCCAATTGATGGGCATCCATTCATTTTCCAGTTTCTAGCCACTACAAACAGGGCTGCTACAAACATTTTGGCACATACAGGTCCCCTTCCCTTTTTTAGTATCTCTTTGGGGTATAAGCCCAATAGAAACACTGCTGGATCAAAGGGTATGCACAGTTTGATAACTTTTTGGGCATAATTCCAGATCGCTCTCCAGAATGGCTGGATTCGTTCACAACTCCACCAACAATGCATCAGTGTCCCCGTTTTCCCGCATCCCCTCCAACATTCATCATTATTTTTTCCTGTCATCTTAGCCAATCTGACAGGTGTGTAGTGATATCTCAGAGTTGTCTTAATTTGCATTTCTCTGATCAAAAGTGATTTGGAACACTCTTTCATGTGAGTGGTAATAGTTTCAATTTCTTCATCTGAAAATTGTCTGTTCATATCCTTTGACCATTTATCAATTGGAGAATGGCTTGATTTTTTATAAATTTAAGTCAGTTCTCTATATATTTTGGAAATGAGGCCTTTATCAGAACCTTTAATTGTAAAGATGTTTTCCCAGTTTGTTACTTCCCTACTAATCTTGTTTGCATTCGTTCTGTTTGTACAAAGGCTTTTTAATTTGATATAATCAAAATTTTCTATTTTGTGATCGGTAATGGTCTCTAGTTCATCTTTGGTCACAAATTTCTTTCTCCTCCACAAGTCTGAGAGATAAACTATCCTATGTTCCTCTAATTTATTTATAATCTCGTTCTTTATGCCTAGGTCATGGACCCATTTTGATCTTATCTTGGTATGTGGTGTTAAGTGTGGGTCCTTGCCTAATTTCTGCCATACTAATTTCCAGTTATCCCAGCAATTTTTATCAAATAATGAAATCTTATCCCAAAATTTAGAATCTTTGGGTTTGTCAAACACTAGATTGCCATAGTTGACTATTCTGTCTTGTGAACCTAACCTTTTCCACTGATCAACTAATCTATTTCTAAGCCAATACCAAATGGTTTTGGTGACTGCTGCTTTATAATATAATTTTAGATCAGGTACAGCTAGACCACCTTCATTTGATTTTTTTTTCATTAATTCCCTTGAGATTCTCGACTTTTTATTGTTCCATATGAATTTTGTTGTTATTTTTTCTAAATCATTAAAATATTTTCTTGGAAGTCTGATTGGTATAGCACTAAATAAATAGATTAGTTTAGGGAGTATTGTCATCTTTATTATATTCGCTCGGCCTATCCAAGAGCACTTAATATTTTTCCAATTATTTAAGTCTGACTTTATTTGTGTGAAAACTTTTTTGTAATTTTGCTCATATAATTCCTGACTTTCCTTTGGTAGGTAGATTCCCAAATATTTTATGCTATCAACAGTTATTTTGAATGGAATTTCTCTTTGTATCTCTTGCTCTTGGATTTTGTTGGTGGTGTATAAGAATGCTGAGGATTTATGGGGATTTATTTTGTATCCTGCTACTTTGCTAAAATTATGAATTATTTCTAATAGCTTTTTAGTAGAATCTCTGGGGTTTTCTAGGTATACCATCATATCATCTGCAAAGAGTGATAATTTGGTTTCCTCATTGCCTACTCTAATTCCTTTAATCTCTCGACTCTTATTGCAGAGGCCAGTGTTTCTAATACAATATTGAATAATAATGGTGATAGTGGGCAACCTTGCTTCACTCCAGAAAGGTTCCAGTTATGGTCATGGTTTTATGGTAAAAAGAGGGCTGGTTTCAATACTAGAGAAATCTGAGTTCAAGTTTGGCTTCTGACACATGCCGGCTTTGTAATTCTGAGTCAGTCTCTTAAGTCTCTACCTTGTGGGGAAATTATCCAATCTAATTTTTTAGAAGGAGTTTTTTATATTCATGGTTCCCTATACTAATGAAATCATAGCTTCAGTCTCTTTTACTTTACTGCCTGTTATTAAAGCTTCAATAAGATGATGACGAATGGATTCTTCTTAATTTTTCTAGGCAAAAAAAATTAGCCTATTGGATTTAATGGCCAATTTAAGTGTTCTTATATTAAAACTTCAATTAATTTCTCCTACTTTCTACAACTATCTACAAAAAATACGGCTTCGTAGGGAGTCTTAAAAACCAGGCTGAAAAACAAATCCCAAATGTTTTCTTGAATATAGAGTTGAAGAGTGGGTTTAGGCTGCTTGAGGTGGACCATTGTAACACTTGTTTGAAAGCTACTACAAAGACTATATAAAAACTATTACTATATGTTTAGAGGATAGAAACTAGAAAGTGAAGTTTCAGTTTTCCTTCAATGAGATGATTCTCCCAGTGCAGTTCAGGGAGAATTTGTGTGAATTTCCCTTTGATCTATGAGAGTCTCTGAAATGAAATTATGGGAAGGAGAGAAAGAAACATAATGAGGAGAAACTTCTTGTTAGAACCCTTTTAACTTTTGTGAGGAAATGCTAGACAGAATTTTATCACAAGTAAATCTATAGAACTGACTGGTTTTGGAGTGTTGACGTGAAAGAAACTGAAGAGACTGTTTTGATATCATATTTGGAGAGAAAATAGAGAAGACAGAAAGAGGTTGGAAAAAAACTTTTTTCTTTTTGGACTATTGTAGCTTTTATATTGCAATGAAAATAAAGGTTATTTTTGTGAAGAGACTTGATTTGTTTTTCCAAATGAACTTAATGGTATGGGACAATTATTTTCTTTCTTTCTTTTTTTTTTTTTTAACTTTATTTAATAATAACTTATATTGACAGAATCCATGCCAGGGTAATATTTTTTACAACATTATCCCTTGCACTCGTTTCTGTTCCAATTTTTCCCCTCCCTTCCTTCACCCCCTCCCCTAGATGGCAAGCAGTCCTATATATGTTAGATATGTTGCAGTATATCCTAGATACAATATATGTTTGCAGAACCGAACAGTTCTCTTGTTGCACAGGGAGAATTGAATTCAGAAGGTAAAAATAACCCAGGAAGAAAAACAAAGATGTAGATAGTTCACATTCGTTTCCCAGTATTCTTTCTTTGGGTGTAGCTGCTTCTGTGGGACAACTATTTTCAAAAATGAGGGGAACCCTCTGTTATTACAATGAGGGTTTGATATTACTGGCTATCATTATTGCCAGTAAAATATTTTAAAGAATTATTGTTTCATTATTAATTTCATTGCTAATGCATTGACTATTCAATAACTTTAATGTTTATTCAGTCTTAGGAGATTGAGGGTAACTTATTGGGAAAGGAGGTTTCCTTATTAATAGTTTATGATCTGAGATGGGAACACAGCTTGATTGATATGTTGAAATTTTACGGATTAATGAAGAAATACAAACATAGCCTAAAGTACAGAAAATCTAAGAATGATGAGGTTAAATATGATGTAAAGGGCTGAAACTCTGAATAGGTGCACTGGAATCAGACAACCAAGCACTTAAGGCTAATTACCTATTGGACAATACTTTATTAGCATATGCTTAGAAAATGGCTCTTCTCACTATTCTGTGCTGGCTTGATCTTTTGGTGTATGCAGATATAGGAGGGATTAGGGGGTGGAGTAAAACAATCCAGAGTCACTTTGGCGGTGGATGAAGAGAAGGGAGGTTGTAGAGAGCTTGTGTCTATCCCCTTCACTTCAATCCCTAAAGATCAAGGACTTTTGCTTATCCTGACTCCGGCTGATTCTAAGGCATCCAGGGTGGTAACCTGAACATCACAATATGAGAATAACTCAAAGTTGATAGGTAACCTGTGAGTTTGGTGAGCTGTATAACTTTGTGAGAGATAGTCTTTCAAACTTTGCTACACAATATTAAAAGAATCTGTTGTACTAAGTGGCAATTTTTATGTATTGATACAAAAATCTATTCCCTCTAACACACAATCACCATTAAGTTCTTATTGTGTGCTAAGCATTGGACATAAAAAAGACAAGAAATAGTCTTTGTCCTTAAGAATCCCACAGTCTATCATGCAAATAAGATCTATGCTGGAAAACTTTTTTATTACTTTGACAAAAACTAAAAATGTTAATCAGGCAGAATTTTCTCAACTAAAGTTTTCAACTTGTAAAATGAGTTTTCTTTGAATTATTATTTTCTTACTATTAGATGCTTGCTACTCAGTTGTCACTGGTGACCAGCATAACCTCCTTTTCCTCATAGAATGGACTTGGATCTTAGAGTCAAGTGAATTTTCTCATGTGATTTATTAAAATTGCCAGTAATGCACAATTGCCAACCAAATCCACATCTGTGCTGTAAAACCTGGATTGACTAGCTTTCCATCAGGGATAATTCTTCATATAGTGGCACTTATGCTCATTTATGAGATGCTGATAATTTATGTTTATCTTCATGGATCACCCAGAGGCACAACAGAATTCTGAAGAACTTTCTGCATCATAGAGATTAAATCAGGTTCATTACATTTTAAAGTGTTTTATTATATCCTAATTCTTTGAAATTTTATGTACAATATATTAGTTTGTATTTGCTTAAAGTATTTGATTACTTGAGCAAAATGCAAAGTAATAAAATTTTCCATTATTATAAAATTCAACCCTTAACAATGAATAGAAAATATGTATTCTGTAGCACTGAATATTTTATGGTATCAAAAACATTAGTATTAAAAATGTTTCCCACTTTTTTAATCTGTAGTCTTGAAATTCTGTTTCCACCGCTTGTAAAAAGCAAGTCCTAAACAGTTTATTCCATAAGTCTTGGTTTCCTTGAGGTATTCAAGTAGTAAAAGCTAGTTGAGCTGTACATTTCAAGTGCTTCTTATGACAAGTCTTATAGAAATAAATAGAAATATAGAGTTGATGTGAATGGATCATCTCTGTTGCTATTTGTAAGATTCATACCACTAAATTTAATCATTTTTACATATTTTCAATTAAGCCTGACTGATCATGGATGCCAGACATGGGGTTTAGTTAGATGTCTGTATATTTGGTAGCTTTAAAGGAAACAACTGGTTCTCAGCAGTTTGGTAAGTAAATATGCTCTTTGATGTAATAAATAGAAAAATAAAAGATTGTGATTTGTGCCTTTATTGTATTTTTCTAAGCTATGTCTAACCATGGAAAAATTGTCCCTCTCCTTTGTCAAGGAAATCTCACCTTTTTGAAAAAGCTTTTTTTGATGAATCCTCAAGAACATGCTCTAGGATTCACATACCAAAGGGTCTGTTTACATAGGTTGTGCCAGTAAGGAAATGGAGAAGGAACTCAGGGTCCGGATTTGGTCTCCACCCCAGCTCAGCATTACTCTTTTTTGTTGCAGAGGAACAATATACATATGAGAGAGGGGGGTGAGGGAAAAGGAGGGGGAGTGAGGGGGTGAAGGGAGGAAGTTAAGGAGAAAGGAGGTTAAGAAACAGAAGAAATAAGGATAGGGGAAGTAGGGAATTGTTAGAATGATTTGTAAGTGAATTTTGATAGCTTAGCCTGTGGTCTCTTTGAGACACCATGCCTTATACTCATAAATGAAAACAATATCATCTAATTTTATAATTCACATTTGGCAACTTCATTAAAGTATTTAAGGGTCCTACTGCACTTCTCCCACTCTCCACCCCTCAGACCAGTTAGATTACAAAATGATTATCTGGATTTTCAGGTAAAAGTAAGAAAAATTTCTATACTAGTTATTGTTAGTCCAAAGATACTTACTGGTTTTTTTAAGTTATAAGGTTTGGACAAGAATTTGTTATTTGTGAAGCTACTTGTTCTTTGTTTCTTTCAAAAATTGAATGGAGAGAAGATTCTGCCTCTTCTGTGAACTTCTCATTTACACAAGTTTTTGATAGTAATGAAGAAGAATTGAGTTCCAATCCCAACTAGGTCACTTTCAGTTAAAAGTAAAAAATAACCATCTGTGGACTAGATAATCTTTAAAGGCCCTGAATCTGTGATCCTTACTGTTCTAAACAATAAACCTCTCTTGCCTTTTTCCTTCCTCCTTCCCACCATAACTCTTTTCAAATGTTAGTGATTCCTAGATTTCTGTCTTATATCTATGCTATGAATGACAAGTCCACTATCTTATGTATAGATTTGGAATTTCTTTTTCCTGAATACATTGGCCATATAGACTTGCTTCCATTCTCATGTGCTCCCTCTCTTCTTCTTCCCCTCCTTCCCTCTCTTCTTCTCCCCCTCCCTCCCTTTCCCCCTCCCCTTCCCTCTCACCTTCCTCCTTCCTCTCTCCCTCTCCTCCTCCTCCTTCCTATATCCCTTTTCTCCTCTTTCTCTCCCTTTCCCTTTCCCTCTCCTTCTCCATCTCCGTCTCCCTCTCTTCGTCTCCCTCCCTTCCTCCCTCCCTCTCCCTTTCTCTCCCTGTCACAATCACACTCATGCACAAGATTCCATATTTATAGCCATACAAAATTATTTATGCATTTTATTCCTAGTAACTTAGTGTTTTGATACCCAAAAGAATTTGTGGTCATTTGTAAATTTGGAGATTTCTACTTTGCTAAGTAGAAAGATAACTAGATTCATAGTAACCTCGGTTCATTTTCACTCTCTGTTACTGATGGTGTAACTTTGGGGAGGTCACTTAATGAATATTGGTTCTTTTTTTTTTTTAATTTTTTTTTAATTAAAAGAAGTTTGACACATCTCCTTAAGTAATTCTTTTTACATGGACTCACTGAATATATATAAAATTTGAATAAATTGAATAAAAGGCGTATATATCATATATATATGTAATTTGAATAAAGGCTGTATATATCTTTTCCCAGAAAAATGATTAATAATTGATGGATGATTCATCATAAAAAGATGACGGATCAAATTTAGGATATTTCTTATAACTTTAGGATTTTAAGAACAAAGCACTGGAGGACCCAGTGTTATTATTTAAGTGCCTTGGTTTACAGTATTTTGTTGGCCCAGGTAAAGAATGATTATTTTAAAATTTATATGTGGGATTTGTTGGGATAATCTCCACCATCCTGTATCATTTTACTGGTGAAACTTCTGTAGCCAAGGTCACAAATCTTTAAGTTTTTCAAGGACGTTAGAAAAGCTAATCACTTTTAATGTCTCTTTAAAATATATTAACTTTCCAAAGGCCTAGGCCATTTGTGCTTCTTCAAACACATCAGGGAAACTTACTTGAGTGGCTTTTGATGTTTTTAACTTATTTTCGGGAAATAGAGGCAAGAGAAAAATTCACGTTTCCTTTTCAAAAATGAGTTTGGGGAGAGAGAGGAAGCATGTTAGTAACTCTAACAGGCAGTTAATAGTACCCAAGGGCATTAAGGGCCAGTTGCATTGCTTCTTATTAACTATTTTGTGACCTTCTACTTAGTTTTCAGTCTTTGATTTTTTTTTTTTCTTAGAACAAGTTTTTCCTAAAGGTGGCAGAGATTAAGAAAATTCCCTTTTCCTTTGCATTGTGTGTATTGGGAATGGGGGAATCGAAGATGAGGGTTCGTGCCAATGCAGCACAAGCCCTAGCAAGCCTTACCAGAGTAGGAAAAGTATTTTAATTTGAGCTTGATCCATATTGACATCTGAGGCTTGTCTCTGTGAAGTTTACAGACTCATTGTCAGACTAGCAATTGATAAAATTGGTGGGCCAGAGCAGCTTTAGAAGCATAGGATTGGGCCATATATGAGTAGTGGGAGTACCAATTCTGGGGAAAACTGATCTTTTGAATTATTGTGGAAGCCATGCACATAATAAAGAATAAATACAGTGGCAGTTAGGGTAGAGAAAGGGGAAAAAAGTGAATGTTGGTCTGAATTTTTCCTGCCTCATGAAGAATGGTTTTTAGTAAATGGCTCATCATGAATAACATGAATGACTCAAACTGCACTCTTACTGCAGAGACAGACATAAAATATATGTTGACAGTTTTAAAGCATAGCAGAATAGGATAAGGGCAAGACAAATATATTGGTTCAAAAATAGAGCTCAGTAGACTGGAGCAGACTAGCCATCTATTCATATAACAACCTTATATGTAGGCAAAGAGAGTACAACAGTATCAAGCTGAATTATTGGTTAGAAAATTCACTAAAATTCAATTATAAAAAACGTTTAAGTTTTTAAATTCACATTTAGCTATATTGTTTCTGGAACATTTCTACTGAAAATGTCTTGAGGGTCAAATTATTTTTAGTTAGGTGAATAGTTACCAATTTCATTTTTAAAAAGATTACATAAGAAATAATTTGTTAGTTAAAACATGCCATGTGCACCAGTTTTGTTTTTTTTTCAAGTGACTTAACAATATTGTGAAAGAATTTGCTTCTTTATTTTTAATGTGGTAAAGGAGAATAAAACTTGGAAAGAAAAAAAAATTGGTTAGTTATTTTTTTTCCCCTCTTTTCACTACCTTTCCAACATCATTATGCATTATTCCTTTCCATGTACTTTATAGTCTTGTCAATCTGATCTTGCTATTCTTTATACATGAGTCTCCATCTTACATCTTTACATCTTTCTACTTTTTGTCCCATATTCCTTTAAGAAACTCTCATTTAGTTTTTTAGAATCTCTGGTTTCCTTCAGGAAGGTAAAGGTGATACTCAGCTCAAGTGCTCATAAGACCCATGGTGGTGGTCCTCAACTGCTAGTACCTCATCCCTCAGTTTGCCTTATATATGTTTTATGTGTGTGTGTGTGTGTGTGTGTGTGTGTGTAGATAGATATCTATGTAGATATTGATAGATATGTGAATGTTTTCTGGTTAGAATGTAATCCTCATCATAGAAGGTACTGTTTTGATTTTATATTTACTATATCTAGTCCAATATTTAGTAGGTACTTAATGCTCTTTGATTGATTGATGGATGGATGGAAGCAAATGAGTTAAATGAGTTTCCAATGAAAAGAATGTTTTTCTTTTTTTTTTTTTAAACAGTTTCATAAATGGAGACTCATTTAATTTTCTGACCATTTAAATTAATCAATTTTTCTATGTGTTTGTTTTTTGTTAAGTAAGGTTAACACTAATTTTCAAAAGCCACAGATGCCTTGAATTCAAACATTACTGTTATAACAAGCTCAGATCTCTTGATTGGCTGTTTCATGATATATGCAACATGAATTGTTTGATCGCATTGATTGACCTTTGTTATGTTTAGTGCAAGAGGAGGAAAGTGGGGCTATTTTCTCCATGGTTTCTTTCCTTTCTTTGCTTATTTGTTGTGCTGCTGTGTTTGGATTTTCATCAGTAAGTATTGTAAGTATTAATGAGCAATAATTTTTCCCATGATTCTTTTAGAATGCCAAATGCATTATCCTGTCTTTGAAATATGACTCCAACTCATGTAGTAAACCCTACACTTCTCTTGTAAAATAAGAATCTAAATCAAAGATAAACAGCAAGAATGAAAACTGTGTATCCCTTTAAATTGCCCGCTTAACTGATAATGAAAAATCATATTGATTTTTTTTTAAAATAACTTTTTATTGACAGAATCCATGCCAGGGTAATTTTTTACAACATTATCCCTTGCATTCACTTCTGTTGCGATTTTTTTCCCCTCCCTCCCCCAGATGGCAAACAGTCCTTTACATGTTGAATAGGTTACAATATCCTAGATACAATATATGTGTGTAGAACCGAAAAGTTTTCTTGTTGCACAGGGAGAATTGTATTCAGAAGGTAAAAATAACCTGGGAAGAAAAACAAACATGCAAGCAGTTTATATTCATTTCCCAGTGTTCTTTCTTTGGGTGTAGCTGCTTCTGTCCATCCTTGATCAGTTGAAACTAGATTAGCTCTCTTTATCGAAGAGATCCACTTCCATCAGAATACATCCTCAAACAGTATCATGTTGAGGTATGTAATGATCTTCTGTTTCTGCTCATTTCACTTAGCATCAGTTCATGTAAGTCTCGCCAGTCCTCTCTGTATTCATCCTGCTGGTCATTCCTTACAGAATAATAATATTCCATAACGTTCATATATCACAATTTACTCAACCATTCTCTAATTGATGGGCATCCATTCATTTTCCAGCTTCTAGCCACTACAAACAAGGTTGCCACAAACACTTTGGCACATTCAGGTCCCTTTCCCTTCTTTAGTATCTCTTTGGGGTATAAGCCCAGTAGAAACATTGCTGGATCAAAGAGTATGCACAGTTTGATAACTTTTTTGAGCATAGTTCCAAATTGCTCTCCAGAATGGCTGGATGTATTCACAATTCCACCAACAATGTATCAGTGTCCCTGTTTTCCCACATCCCCTCCAACATTCCACATTATCTTTCCCTGTAACTCTAGCCAATCTGACAGGTGTGTAGTGGTATCTCAGAGTTGTCTTAATTTGGATTTCTCTGATTAATAATGATTTGGAGCATATTTTCATATGTCTATAAATAGTTTTAATTTCTTTGTCTGAGAATTGTCTGTTCATAACCTTTGATCATTTATCAATTGGAAAATGGTTTGATTTCTTATAAATTAGAATCAATTCTCTATATATTTTGGAAATGAGGCATTTATATTGATTATTTTTTAAGCGGAAGGAGATGAAAAAGCATTTGTTATAAATTATGTGTAAAACAGTATGCTAAAGAGTACAATAAATATAGAAAAGAAAAACCGTCCTTGCTGTCAAGGAGCTAACATTGTCAGTGGTAAGAGAATACATGCAGGATGCAATGTAAGTCACACGGAAAGGCCCACTGAGTGTAGTGGCAAAGCAGATGATAATTTGTCTTCTTTAATGTTGTTTCCATTGATAAACTCTGTTGGTTTCTGATGTTGAGCTATTTGTCAATGTCAAAGATTTTGGTGGTTACAACTTTATTTTCCAGTCTTCAGGAGCTGTGACTGGAGTAATTGTAGAGGTCACATTGGACATATATGGACTTTATATATTTTGAAAACAAAGCCTTAACCATAGAACTTTTAACTCCACAAATTTGTAGCATAATTTGTTCAGCTTTTTGGCATTATTCAAGAAATTCCAAGACTTTTGTTAATTTAATAATTTGATTCCAAGTCATGATAAGCTATTGTTCTTAGGTTGTAACAATTCCAAAACTTTTAACTTACTCTCTTTGCCAGTGGTAGAGTGAAGCTTTGCATAGAAGGAAATGAACGCCTCAACTATATATCCTCCAAAAAGAGATTGTTATTTACTATTTTTAGTAAGACTATTTTTTTCACCTTCAGCCACATTCCTGTTGAATATAAGCTTACTTTGGGAGACAAAATTAAGGAAAGAGAAGTAACTCTTTCAGAATATTTTAATTTTGAAATTAAATGAATAAAAGTTTGGTTGGGCAGTCAAATAAGGTTCTTTTTAGTATAATCCACAATTTTCCTATTTTATCTTTTTTTTTTTTTTTTTTTTAAGCCAGGGAGATTGCTAAGGGACATTTTCTGATCAATGTTAAGCACTTTCAAAATAATTTATATTAGGTCATTCTATATGGTACACAAATGGAAGAATTTGTATTCCAGAGACTTTTTTCTTTATATGACAAAAAATGGAGAGGATTTTGTAGCTGTTTTCCCCTCTTTACTTTTCTTTGAAATGTTTCCTGATTTTTTGCCTTCTTAAAATAGTCAATTTTTTGAAGAAAAGGTTACATGTGTATGAATTACCTCTTAGCTTATTTGCTCCAGAACAATTTCAAAACCTTCCTCACTAGGTGATTTGATTGAATTGAATTCTTCTCTAAGATGTCCTTCCTTAGCATCATATTATTTGTTTGGGAAAATGAAATATATTTGGTCATACAAAGTATAATCACTTAATATTTGGTCTTAAATTTTAAAGTTTTATTGTGCCTTTTTATATATGTAATATAGTTATATTGCCTTATAAGCACCATATCCATTGATTCCTTCAATATAATGGTGAAAAAAAATTTAAACAAAGCCAACCATCTTTGATTGTGTCTGATGTATTTTGCATTCCACATTCATTAATTGTCCCCTATTTCTCTGTTGAGATGGAGTTGTGTTTCTTTATTAGTGCTCCAGAACTACCTTTTATCTCATTCTCTTGTCTCTAATTTGTATGTTTTGTTTTTTTTTTAATCTGTTCATTCAGGTCTTCCTATGTCTCTCAGAATTCCTCTTTTTTAATTTCTTTTGCTTCAGTAATACCTTATTGCATTCATATACCAGCTTTCATTTCTTTAAATTTGTTTTTTGGTATATAGATAGTTAAATGGCATTATGGGTAGAAGGCTGTACTTGGAAGCTAGGAAGTCTTGAATTTTAATCCTGTCTCAAATACTTTCTAGCTATGTGACCCGTGGAAAGCTTTTATCTCTCAAAGTCTTAATTTCCTCTGTAACATGGGAATAATAATCAGCATCTGGCAGAGGGTTATAATGAGATACTGTCTTATGATATCATATTCATAAAGTGCTTTGCAGATCTTAATGCTGTATAAATGCTATATATTGTTATTATTATGTCTAAGACCTTTTTTTTAACTATTGATCTCCTTGACCAAACCTTTCTTATTGAGCACCTATTGTACTAAGGCAGTACAAGGAAAGTATGAGAGAGATGGACAGGGAGAGTGAGTGTTTCTCTGACCATAAGATGCTTTTGACTCTCGGAAGATTTGAGGAGACTTGTGTGATGCACCTTCTTAATTTTTCTCCATGGACCCCTGCAGTGCCTTTAAATTTACTTGGAGTCTCACCTGGTAAGACCATATCTAACCCAGATGGATAAGCTGCATGAAGCAGGCATTGTGAAGCCATGCTGTCAGCAGTTCATGCCTCTAGCAGGCTATACCCTTCCTTGGAACCTATATCTGGTCAGCAGATGGTTACCCATTCCCCCTCAAGGCTGAGTGACTTCCTGTTATTGTCTTGGTCACCAGGACTGTGAATTAATCTTTTCTCTGGGCTAATATGTTTTTCTCTCATTTAGTTTTGATATAAAATCCCACTCACTTATGCTTGTGACCCCTTCCCCCACAAACTGAAATGCTTATACCAGGTTCTAACTTGATTATTTTATGGTACAAAAGAGTAGTCAGTTAGCTGTCTGTGACCATTTCATCTGAATTCTTCTTTCTTCCAGTTGGTGCCTTGCTTCTGGCCTGGTTTACCACATGCTTCTTTTTGGTGTACTCTTTGTATCTATAACTTTTTACAATCTGGAAACCTTGCAAAGCTCTGCCAGCTATCACCTGAGAGAATCAATCGCCTACATTGGAGATGTTTCTCTTGCACTTGCATTCCCTGCATGTCCAGACTGATCTGAGTGTAAGCATTAGTGTCATTTTATTTGGACCACATGTACAGGTTTGGGCAGAAATGAAATAAGTGGTAGCTGCTGTGGCCACCTTGGCAGGTTACCATCTTTCCACTACCGTCAACTATTTTTCCTAGAATATTATTGACAAGTTTCTTGGTGGCTTGGAAACCCCAAAGCGCCCACATAATATATTCTCATGTTTCCTACTTGTTAATAAGGGTTCTGTTCACTTATTATTAGTTAGCACATGTGGTAGTCCAGAATGAGGAGAGTTCCAAGACTTAAAGCTTAATATTTTCTTTTTCAATTGCCCAAATGTGTTATTGAATAGAGAATTTAGCCCTTTTATTTGATCTCTTTGGGTTTAGACCTAGTAGTGGTATCACCAAGATATGCAGTTTTAATAGCTTTTCAGACGTGATTCTATATACCTCCCAGAATAGTATCCCTGTTCATTGCTCTATCAACATTTCATTTATGTACCTATTATCCTATAACTTTTTAGGATTTTTCATTTCTTTCTTTTTAAATTAACTTTGCCAATTTAGTCGATGTGAGCTGGAACTTGTTACCTTCATTTGCTTTCTCTAATTATTAGTGATTAGAATATTTTCCCCTCCATGGATAGCTTGGATTTCTCCCTTTGAAAACTATCTATTCATATCCTTTTACCATTATCATTTGGGGAATAGCTTTTACTCCTACAAATTTGAATCAAAGGAATTATCAGAGGTACTTTCTGCAAATCTCCCCTCCACCAAGTTTCTTGTTTTTCTTTTGATTTTAGCAGCATTAGTTTTGTTTATGCAAAAGTTTTTTAGTTTTCTGTAACTAATATTGTGTACTTTATTTTCTGTGATCCCTTCTATGTCTTCTTTGTCCCCTATCCATAGATCTGATGAGTAATTTCTAATTTGCTCCTTTAATTTGTTTTATGAACTCAGTTGCAGCTTATTTTGGTATGGGGTATGAAATGTTTTTCTGTACCTGGTTTCTTCCACACTGTTTCAAGAAAAGCACAGAAAGGTAAATGGGAAAAAATATGTATTATTTAAAGGTTAAACTGTTTACATCCCTAGATTGGAAAATAATATCTGTAACTCTTGAGAACTCTATCTGTTACTGGGGCAAACAGAGGGGGGCATCACATGGACAAATCTGATGTGATCACATTAAAGAAAAAGATATTAAGGGGTAAGAATATATCTCTATTGGAAAAGAGGAAAGGGAATGTATAATAGGACAATTAGATCACACGAAGAGGCATGAAAGACCTCTAGGGAAAAAATGGGAGGCGGGAATGAACATTGAAACTCGATCTCATTAATTTTGGCTCTAAGAGGGAATAACTTAATCATTATCTCAACCCTTTAAAGAAGAAGGAGGAGAAAGGGAGAAAAAAAAGAGGGATAGAATAAAAGGGAGGAGGGTAGAAACACTAGGGAAAACGGTAACAGAAGTTGGGAAGTGGTAATAGATGGAGTGGGTTAAAAAAAAAAAACACTATTAAGAGAAGGGAAGGGGTGATATAGAATAAGGAAGTGGGTGAGGTGGGTAAAAAAAAAAAACTACTTAAAGACAGGGTGGAAAGAGAGAACAAAAGTATATAGAATGAAGAATATATGATAGAGAGAAATGTGAATTGGATAAAATAGAAGTGAATAGCAGAGTAGATTAAAAAACAGAATCCTTTAATATGTTGTTTACAAGAGACACATTTGACACAGAGAGACACATACAGAGTAAAAGTAAATGGCTGGAGCAGAATTTATTAGGCGTTATCTGAAATAAAAAAAGCAAGGGTAGCAAATCTGATCTCAAATAAAGCAAAAGTAAAAATAAATGTTATTAAAAGTGATAAGGAAAGAAAGTCCCTCTTGATAAAGGATACTGTAAATAATGAAGCAATAACAATATTAAATGTATATGCACCAAGTGGTAGAGCCTACAAATTCTTAGAGAAGATATTAAAACATTATAGGAAGAAATAGATAGCAAAACTATACTAATAGGGGACTTCAAACTTTCCTACTCAGAATCAGACAAAATGTAACCATAAAATAAACAAAAAAAGAAACTAGGGAAGTTAACAGAAGCTTAGAAGACCTATATATGATAGATATCTGGAGAAAATTGAATAGGGACAGAAAGGAACACATCTTTTTCTCGGCAGTAAATAGCACATACACAAAAACTGACTATGTATTGGGGCATAAAAAACTCATAATCAAATGTAGAAAGGCAGAAATAGTAAGTGCTTCCTCTTCAGAGCACAATGCAGTAAAAACTATATTTAATAATGTACCAAGGAAAGAGAGACAAAAAACCAATTGGAAATTAAATAATCTACTATTAAAAATAAGTGGATCAAACAACAAATTACAGAACCAATCCATAATTTCACCCACAATAATTACAATAATGCAGTTCTTAAGGAAATTTTATATCTAAATAGCTGTGTGAATAAAAGAGAAAGAAGAGATCAATGAATTGGACATGCAACTGAAAAAGCTAGAACAAGAACAAATTAAAAACTCCCAATTAAATAACAAATTAGAAATTCTGAAACTGGGACACTAATGCATTGTTAGTGTGGAATTGTGAAATTATCCAAACATTCTGGACAGCAGTTTGGAACTATGCCCAAACAATTGTAAAACTGTACATACCTTTTGACCCAGCAGTGCTATTACTGGGTCTCTATCCCAAGGAAATCTTAAAGGAGGGAAAAGCATCTATATGTGCAAAAATGTTTGTAGCAGCTCTTTTTGTGGTAGCAAAGAATTGGAAAATGAGTAGATGTTCATCAGTTGGGAAATGGCTGAATAAGTTGTGGTATATGAAGATAATGGAATATTATTGTATAAAAAATTATGAACTAGCTGATTTTAGAAAAAGCCTGGAAAGATTTATGAACTGGTGCTGAGCAAAACAAACAGAACCAGGAATACATTTTATCCACAAAAAAAAGATCAAGTATGAAAGACTTGGTTCTTCTCAGAGGTTCAGTGATCCAAAGCATTCCCAATAGACTTTGGACAGAAAATGCCATTTCCAACCAGAAAAAGAATTATGGAGACTGAATGTAAATCAATACATGCTATGTTCACCTCCCCCCCGCCCTTTTTTTTTTGTTATCTCTTCCATGTTTTTTTTTTTTTCTTTTTGCTCTGATTTTTCTCTCCCAACATGATTCATAAAGCAATGTATATTTAAAAAAATAAATTTTTAAAAACTTAAATTTCCGTGTGTATCTTAGCAGGTAGACTCTCAAATATTTTAAACTTTTCCATGTTGTTTTAAATGGCATTTATCTTTTATCTCTTCCTATTGGGTTTTGTTAGTAATATTCAGAAATGCTGTTAATTTAAGTGAGTTGATTTTATATCTTGAAATTTCACTGATATTGTTTCAGTTACTTTTTTGGCCAATTCACTAGGGTTCTCTTAATTAGCTATCTTAGAATCTTTAAAAAGTGAAAATTTTCTTTCTTTTTTGCCTATGCTTAGTTCCTCGGTTTCTTTTTCTTGACCTATTAATACAATATTTTGGTCTTGTCATTAATATTTTTTTTTTCCTTAATATTGGATCAGCCCTTTATTCTTGGTGGAAACACATTCTAGTCACATTGTATTACATTTGTGATATATTGACATAGTTTTCTTGCTAATATTTAAAAAAATTTTTTTTGCATCCATATTTATTACAGATAATAGGCATATAGTTTTTTTCCTTTGTTTTGACCCTTATTAGTTTAGAGTTAATTATTCTTTAAATGCTTAATAGAATTTGCTTGTTAATCATCTGGACCTGGGTCTTTTTCTTTAGAAATGAATTTATGGTTTGTTCAATTTCCCTTTTGAAGATTTAATTGCTTAGGTCCTTTATTTCTTGTATTAATCTTGAACATTTATATATGTTTGTAAACATCCATTTCATTTAGATTGTAGGTTTTATCGGCATGTAATTGATCCAAGGTTATTCTCATCCATTCAGTAAATCAACAGATATGTTTTAAGTACCTACTCTGTGGAAAGCACTGGATGCTAAGGTATTAGTCTTATACATACGATAAATAAACCCTCTTCACAAGGAGTTCACATTCTAACAGATAAGGTAATAAAGTGTTAATGTACAGAATAAATATAAAGAGAATGGATAGAAATAATTAAAGTCAAATGTAAGGTTGATTGAGTAGCATTGAAAGTTGGGGAATCAGATTCAGGCTGGAACAAATCTAGTATGAAATCCCTAATCTTTCAGTGAGCAGCCAGCAAGGAAATCTTCCACTTTTTTGTCAGATGGGTGAGTATACTTTAAATTTACTGGCAGAGACAAATTTGAAGGGAAAAAGAAGTAAGTGGAGGGTAGGATGCAGATAGGAATAAGGGTGACCCTACCCATTTTCCCTATTAGTGAGAGGAAGGAGTAGGATTGATTGACTCATATGTATAAAAACTGATATCTTTTTCCCCTTTTCATAAGCTGGACATACTTCTTTCTCTCTCCATCTTTCCTTGTTATTTCCTTCTTAAGTTTATTCCACGGATAAAGGCAGGGAAAATCCTAAGTTCTTAAAGTAGGAAAAGGACCATAGAAATCATCTAGTTCCAACTTCTTTCTGAGACCTGGAAGGTCCATTGATTTGCTCCATACTATATGGCTAATGAATGGCACTGCTGAGCCATTTCGCCTTGAGCCCTGAAACTCTTTGTTCCATGTTCCTTATATTCTGTCAGGTGAGCTCTTGGCATGATTCACAGTATTTTAAGATCAGACAATTCTTTTAGCAGTAAGATGCTTCATTCTGGGATTGTTGTTGTTGTTTTTTTCTTATTTTCCTTCATCTCTTTCTTGATGATGGACAGTTGTGGTGTTGGAACATTTTGTTGCTCATTTTCACTTGTGTCTTAACTCTTCATGACCCTATTTGGGTTTTTCTTGGCAAATATATTGTAGTGGTTTGCCATTTCCTTTTCCAGCTCATTTTATGAATGAGGAAACTAAAACCGATTTAAATGACTTGGCTCAGAATCACATAGATAGTATGGTTCAAGGCTGGATTTGAACTCAGTTGTATGATTCTTCCTGACTCAAGGCCCAGTACTCTATATGCTGTGCTAGGTCATGGGGCTTTGAATCCCAGACTTGGAGATTTACAGAATAGGATGTTAGAGATGTTGGAAATAATTTTCAATTGCATGCTGCCATCATTATGGACATTATGCCATTGATTTTTACAGCCCTGCTTGTGTTAGTCATTGGCTGAGTATTCCTTTTGTAGCCCAGAGTACTATGGAGCACATGGCCTGCAGACAGTGTGACAAGAATGGCAGCTGGAAGTTGTCACCAGTCAGAAATTATTTATATGTGATAAGGGGGAGTGAAGTGAAAATATGAGAGAAATGAGAAGAAGCATTCCATTTCCTCTCCTTTCTTCTCATGAGACTAGAGAGAGAGATGGTTTGTTTTGATGATAGCATAATGTACTAAAAAGAATACTGACCTTGAAGGGATTTGAGCCTCCCTTTTATGAATTGTAAGCTCTGTGATAGTGGCTACTTAACTTGACTGAGCTTCTGTTTTCTCACCTGTAAAATGAAAATAATAACATGCAACCTACTTAAGAGAATTGTTTTGAAAGATAACAGATAAACTTCTTCAGAATCATAAAATTGTATATTATAAATGCAAGATTGTGATAGTTCACATGAAGAATTGTGAACTAAGGCTCTAGTTCAGAAGATTCTATCCAAACTTTTGAGTTTTTAAAATTGCTGAATATTAACACTTTTGACACTCCCTTAAACATACCCCCTTCCCCTAAAACAACAGTGAATTTTACAGCTATTTTCACATTTAGTTTATAGGATTAAGCTAATCTCAATTTGATTTGAGTACTAATCCCTGTTTGGAGTCCTAAATCCATTAAAAAAAAATGATTGAAGATCAAGGGATTAAGAAGCTACTCAGCAAGTATTTATTAAATGCTTACTATGTGTCAGGCACCATTCTAAGTCCTGGGGATGCAAAGAAAGACAAAAGTAGTCTCTTCTCTCAAACAGCTCCTATTTCTAATGGGGGACATATAACAATTATATACAAGATATACTGGAGACAATCCCAGAGACAAGACAGTAGGAGAGGCAATACTAAAATGCAAACTAAAGATCTATTCTATGAAGTTAGCTAAGTTCTAATTGATTCTAAGAACTAGATTGTGTCTCTAGTATATGGTACCTGTATATTTTTTATTAGATTGTATCTAGTATATGGTACCTCTATACTAAAATGCATATTAAAGATCTATTCCATAAAGTTAGCTAATTGATTTTAAGAACTTTTATTAGGTTGTATCTCTAGTATATGGTACTTGTATACAGTAGGTATATATTGCTATAGTTAACATTTGTATCCTAGTTCTGCCACTTACTATTTGCATAATCTTCAGTAAATCACTTAATCTCACTGGGCCTCAGTTTCCTCATTTGTAGAATGAGGTGTCTGGACTTCTATAGCTCCTTCCAGTCCCAAATATATGAGCCTAAGAAGGATGACTTTATTGAATTGGTACTATTAGGTTCACCCATTTCAGTGACCATTTAAGTTTTTATGTATATCATTCTATGAAAAGGACAAAACCATTTAGAACTGTAAGATGCCTTAGGTAGAATCTAGTCTAGTTCTTATTGGAGTTCAACATTTTACACAAGTGGGCATTTATGCATTGTTTGAATGTCCCTGGTAATGTATCTTCACTGCTTCCATGGCAGGCCATTTCAATTTTGGACAAATTCAGTTTTTTCTTTACATTAAGTGTAAATCTTACTTTTGGGGGGAGGGGGGCATTTAATCATTTTATTAACAAAGCCAACAGGCTATTAAAAAGAATGGTCATTTTGCCATTTTTTTGTCGATCAAAGATAAACACTTTAACAAGGGTTTCTTGGGACTTATGATGGGAGACAATATGAAGAGGGGGGGGAATAGATAACAAAATGGCTTGACAAAAATCAAAGGAGGTAATCATCTTTGATACTATTGACAAAATCAAAGAGGGTAGTGCTCTTTGATAAATAGACCTTACAGATAAAAGACACAAAGAAAAAAGTAGTAAATCTGACTCTTGACTTCCCTAATAATTATTACTTTTTCTGTCACTGGGCATCAAGCAGAACAAATTTAATCCATCTTCCACATGCTAACTCTTAACTTGAAGATAAGCCTTTTTTTTTTCTTTAGGCTAAACATCTTCATTTCCTTTAAACTATTCTCATATTATGAGCAACATCTATCTCATGGCCCTTTTGTGCTACTATCTGTATACTCATTAATGTTTTTCCCTAAATGTTATACCTTGAATTGTTGCCTTCTTGTTTTGTAACTTAAATATAATTTATACTTAAGCAATTTGTAATTATGCCCAAAACGGTATAAAAACTCTTTTATTCAGCAATACTACTACTACTACTACTACTACTACTACTACTAGGTCTATACATCCAAAGAGATTTTATATATAGATTTATATCTATATGTACAAAAATATTTATAGCAGCTCCTTTTGTTCTGGCAAGGAACTGGAAATTGAAGGGATGTCTATCAATTCAGGAATGGCTGAACAAGTTGTGATATATGGGTGCAATGGCATAGTATTGTGCTATAAGAAATGGCAAACAGGATATTTTCATCAGAATTTGGAAATATTACACAAACTGATGCAAAGTAAAATGAACAGAACTGGGAGAATAATATATATACTATATACAGCAATATTGTAGGATGATCAACTGTAAATGACTTAGCTGTCCAAGACAGTTCTAAAGAATTTGGGATGAAAAAAATGCTATCCACTTTCAGAGAAGGAACTCATGGAGTCTGGATACAGATTGAAACATATTAAACTATTATTCTTGGATTTCTATAGTCTTTATGTTCTTTACAACATGGCTAATATGGAAATGTTTTGTATCACTATACATGTATGGTCTACAACAGATTGTTTGCCATCTCAAGGAGAAATAAGGGGAAGAAAGGATGGAAAAATATGGAAATGAATGTTAAAAGAAGAAGGGAATGAATGAATTTATCTTGTTAAATTGCTCTCTTGAATAGTTGGAATGTTTTACAACTTTACCAATGGTGTATTAGTGTCCCATTTCCCTCACATCCTTTCCAACATTTGTTTCCTTAGTGACTATTCTAATTCCTTCAATTTATTTTTTCTTTTCTTACTGCTATAGCTAGGATTTCTAGAACAGTATTGAATAACAGTGATGATAATGGGCATCCTTGATTCACACCTGATTTTACTGGGAAGGCTTCTACCTTATCCCCATTATAGATAATGTTTGCTGATAACTTTAGATTATTGTTGTTGTTGTTTTGGTATTTCAGTTGTGTTCCACCCTTTTATGACTGTATTTGGGTTTTCTTGGCAAAGGTACTAGAGGGATTTGCCATTTCCTTCTCCAGCTTATTTTATATCTGGGGAAACTGAGGAAAATAGGGTTAAGTGACTTGCCCAGGATTACACAGTAAGTGTCTGAGACCAGAATTTGATCTTAGGGAGATGAGTCTTCTTGATTTCAAGCACTACACTTAATTCACTTTACCATTTAGCTGTCCTTAAAAGGAAACCTCCATTTATTCCTATTTTTTTCTGGTGTTTTTAATGGGAATGAGTGTTATAGTTTGTCAAAAACCTTTCCTCCTTTTCTTGAGATAATCATGTATTTAATCAGTTTTGTTATTGATAAAGTTTTTCCTATTATTGAACCAACCTTACATACCCGGAATAAGTCCCACCTGGTCATAGTAAAATGACCACAATAAACTAGAAGGAAAAACACAATAAACTAGACCAAAAAATGGATTAATTTGATTTTAAAAAATTATTATTAACTATATAAATATTGTATAATTATATAAATGTAAAGAATTCTATAAAATATATAAATAATTAAATGATTCTATTTTAGAAGGGGGAAATTGAAGCCATCAATGAGATCCTTAATTAAAAAATCCCTAGGACCTGATAGGTTCACAAGTGAATTTCACCAGACATTTAGAGAATAACAGTGCAACATTATATAAACTATTTGGAAAATGAAGTAAAATCCTACCAAATTCCTTTCATAACACAAATATTGTGCTGATATCTATACCAGAAGGAGCAAAACAGAGAAGGAAAACCATAGATCAATTTCTCTAATGGATATTGATGCAAAATATTTAAATAAAATACTATTAAGGAGATTATAGCTATATATCACAAAAATCATTTTACTATGACCAGGTGGGACTTAATCCGGGTATGTAAGGTTGGTTCAATAATAGGAAAAACTTTATCAATAACAAAACTGATTAAATACATGATTATCTCAAGAAAAGGAGGAAAGGTTTTTGACAAATTATAACACTCATTCCCATTAAAAACACCAGAAAAAATAGGAATAAATGGGGGTTTCCTTTTAGGGACAGCTAAATGGTAAAGTGAATTAAGTGTAGTGCTTGAAATCAAGAAGACTCATTTCCCTAAGATTAAATTCTGGTGTCAGACACTTAACTGTGTAATCCTGGGCAAGTCACTTAACCCTATTTTCCTCAGTTTCCCCAGATATAAAATAAGCTGGAGAAGGAAATGGCAAATCCCTCTAGTACCTTTGCCAAGAAAACCCAAATATAGTCATAAAAGGGTGGAACACAACTGAAATACCAAAACAACAACAACAATAATCTAAAGTTATCAGCAAACATTATCTATAATGAAGATAAGGTAGAAGCCTTCCCAGTAAAATCAGGGGTGAATCAAGGATGCCCATTATCATCACTGTTATTAAGTTCTAGTTTTATTTATCAATTCAATGATTTTCTTACTTTCGATTTTCTTAATCTCTTTTTTGATTTTCAAGATTTCCAATTTAATTGAGAATTTTAAATTTGATCTTTTTCTAGCCTTTTTTTTAGTTACATATTTAATTCATTGATCTTTTCATTCTTTAATTTAGTGATACAGGCATTTCATAAAATAATTTTCTCCTAAGTACTTCATTGACTGCATCTCATAAATTTTGGTATGTTGTCTCCTTGTTTGTCATTCTTTTTAATGAAATTATTTGTTATTTCTGTGATTTATTCTTTGACTCACTCTCTTTCTTTAGAATTACATGATTTAGTTTCCAATTAATTTATACTCTGTGTTTTCCTGGCCCCTTATTGAATGTAATTTTCATTATGAACTAAAAAGGACACATTTACTACTTCTACTTTTATGCACGGGGTAGTGAAATTTTTATGTCCTAATATATGATGAATTTTTGTGAAATGACATTTCATAGTAATGATAATGAGTTATATTTTTCTCCAGGTTGCCTCACAGCGTATCAGCTCAGTGGACCTTTCCTGCTGTAGCCTGGAACATCTCCCTGCCAACCTTTTCTATAGCCAAGACCTCACTCATCTCAATTTAAAGCAAAACTTCCTAAGGCAAAATCCCAGTTCACCAGCTAGCAGAGGACTTGGTGAACTCAAAAGGTAAGGAAACAAAATCTTGTTGCTTCATGACTTTTTAAACTTACTTTTGAACTTGTCACATATACAGAACATCCCAAAGTTTTAGAGCAGTTTCTCTTCCTCTCTTCCATTCTTTCTGTCTAGGTAGATAAGGGACAGAGCAAGATAAAGAAAGAATGCAAAGATTTTTTCCATTCTCAATTTATGTGGCACCATTCCTTCATATATATATATGTCCTTCACCTAGAATTTTTAACTCCTTTTAGTTGATGAAAGTAACATTCTTGATTTGTGTATATTAAAAAGAGCAAGAACCATTCTTTGCTCTTAACTTATCCAGAAAGTATATAGTTAAATAAAAGCTAATAATTTTTGGTGTGACATCCTTAAATTGTAAATGTTTGTTCTGATTAAATTGTCTTAATTCTATAAAGACTGATCTCTAAAGATCAGTTTCTTTGTGAAATCACATTTCCTTAGAAACACAGAGCCAGGACTTAAATCTATTATCACAATGTTATATGAATTATAAGTGTGTATTTTAGGAGTCATATGTTAAAGAACTGAGATCTCAACCTGACCCTAACGAGAAAACAGGCATGGGACTTCATATCTTACATTGACTTGAGAATTTAGGATTGAATAGCATTTAGAGCTCAAAGGAACTATAGAAACCAGAAATTCAACCTCTCCATTTTACAAAGAAGAGGGAGGTTCATTGAGGTTAAATGTATTCATGTGGTAATGTTATAGACAGACCATTGGTTTTGTTTGGACTGTAGTCACTTGGGTCCAAATTATGTTTCTATAACTATGTTAAAGACAATTTTTTCTTTATTAAAACAATAATTGCTGAGTCTGTGATATATCAATCACCATGGTCTACCATGTTTATTGAATGACAGTAATTATTGCAGAATATGATCCAGCATTTGAGGCCATTGTTTTTGCTTTTTTGTTGTGTGTGTGTTTTGGGGATGGGATAAATTTTTGGTATTTTATCATCATATTTATGTATATGATTTGCATATCTCATGCTTCCTTAAACATTTGTCTTTCTAGATTATTTTATCTGTTGCTTAAAATATCTTTAGCATGGGATTACTGAAGAAGGGGATACATGTGTATATTACTTTCATTTATATAGAGATTATAGAATGTTAGGACTGAAAGGAAGCTTAATTCATTAATACATTCAATAAAATTAGGGTAAGAATCTGTGATTGATATGGCATGTATTTTAGAAGACTGCATCTGTAGTCAAGAAACAAGCAGTTATCAACATTTATTATTCACCAAGCCCTGTGCTAAAAACCAGGAATGCAAAGAATGATAGAATTATGATCTTTTTCCTCAAGGAGCCCACATTCTAATGGGAGAAACAACATGCAAAAAGAAAAAATTGTACTTAAAAGATGTATAAAGTTTAAGTGGAAAGTGCTTTCCAAGGGAATGTCCTGGGCAGAATAAAGGAGGGAACTGGGAAAAGCCTCCTGCAGAAGGTAGGATTTGAGCTGATTAAGGAAACCAAAAGTTTTAAGATGATACACATTATAACTGAATTATGTGCGTGTGTTTTCCAACATACAAACAATAAAATTTACTAAGTGCCTGCCACACACAGATTTTTTTGCTTTGTGCACAAAGTTTCTATAAGATAAAATACCTTTCCCTACTGGGCTAATGGATATGAAATCTGTATGTAATAAGTACCTTAAATACTAAGTAATACATTGAATACATAAAAAAATGTTCAGAAATTGCCATGAAAGAAAGATGATTACTGATGGATGAGTTCAGAATAAGGGGTGTAGGAATAATAGAAAAAGTTTCAAGAAGGAAGTCCTTGATTTGGGCTAGAGGTAGAAATTCAACCGTTGTTGCTGTTGCGGTAAGGGGCAACATCCCAGGCATAAGGAACAAAATGAGCAGAAGTATGAAGGCAGGAAATGTGAAGTGTAAGCATGGGCATCAGATATCTAATTGGCTAGAGGACATGACGTGAAGTAATATAAGAAAAGGCTGTAGGAAGAGGGTGGCATTAGGTGATAGGGGATTTTGAATCCCAGGTGTAGAGAGTTTGAGTTTTATTGAGTAAGCAATCAGGAGTCATTGAAACAATTTTGAGTGGAGGGATAGCATGACCAGTCCAGTATTTAAAGATTGCTCTGGCAGCAGTACAGAGGATGGCTTTCTTTTTCTGTTTTGGGAAGGAAGAAAAAAGAATATAACACCAGTGAGGATTTGAGAGTTTGCACTTCAGAATTACAGTAGGAATAGTAACTTTTCACATTTATATAGTACAGTCAGGTGGAACCAAGTGCCTTCTGCATTACAACTCTGTGATTGTGTATGATAGATGGTATAAGTATCATTCTGCTTCTGTTTCTCTGTTACCTTCTCTACTTTGTTTTTTTTCCTCATCTATCTGCCTTAAAATGAGAGAAACTGAGACTCAGAGAGGTTTAATAAATAAGCCCAGGGTAATATAATTAGTACCTTTCAGAGACCTTTGGTTCTTATAATTGCAAGATAAGTTTTTTGTTAACTGTTTCTTTTTTGTTCACCTCCTATATTCCATTTAACTTTCCAACATGGAAAACTGAATAACTTGTAATGTCATTCACAGAAATAATGAAGTCAGAAAGAAGAGGTTAGGAAAAAAGATAAGCTCAGTTTTGGATCCACTGAATATGCGATGTTGATGAGACATCCAAATAATAAGGATTGTTGGGCACTTGGGGAGTTTTGAAATGCGTCTTGCTCCACAGGCATTTACCTGAAATACAAAGTATACGGATATCAGAATATTTTAGGTTCACTCTTCCAAAGATTTATTATGGGTTCTGGAGGGAATCTGGGGGAGAAACTGTTCTGAACCTAGAATTGCCCTTGTAGGATAGGATCATTAAACCATAACCCTTCCAGGTTGGCTGTATAGTGCCCAGAGGCCCACAGCTTTTTAGGAATAGACTCACATAATCCTAGGACCCTAGAGTTGAAGGGAACCTCAAGCTATCTATCATCTTTTAGGCAGGCAGGCAAGATCTCATTACTATCCTCCTTGTTCAGAATCTCTAAACATCCATCTTGTATCAAGGACTTGAAAGATCAGTCAGGTGTCACACTTGGCATCAGTGACATAAATCTCAGATTGTTACTGCATCCCTGATGCCAGGGCATCAGGCTTCTCTCAGAGCTCAGAAGAAGTGTTTTGTAAGCAAAGGCCATGTACTAGTGCTTCTCATTGGCTATGGACAAGTGTGCAGGGTCTCTAGGTTTTGATCTGAATTCCAGAGGCTTAGTTGACAAGAAAAATTTGATTATTTGAGTATAGCATGCAAGTTAGTAAATACAAAAGATGTAGGCTGTGAATTATTTTAGAATTTAGGAGGCTGTTTATATTGTTGATCCTTTTTTCTCTGATCCCATTACAGCCTGCTTGGATTTGTTTATTTATTTATTAATAAGTGAATAAATAAATAAATAACTTTTTATTGACAGAACCCATGCCAGGGTAATTTTTTACAGCATTATCCCTTGCACTCACTTCTGTTCCAATTTTTCCCCTCCCTCCTTCCACTCCCTCTTCCAAATGGCAAGCAGTCCTTTACATGTTAAATAGGTTACAGTATATCCTAGATACAATATATGTGTGTAGAACCGAACAGTTTTCTTGTTGCATAGGGAGAATTGGATTCAGAAGGTATAAATAACCTGGGAAGAAAAACAAAATGCAAGCAGTTTATATTCATTTCCCAGTGTTCTTTCTTTGGGTGTAGCTGCTTCTGTCCATCATTGATCAATTGAAACTGAGTTAGATCTTCTCTTTGTCAAAGAAATCCACTTCCATCAGAATACATCCTCAAACAGTATCGTTGTTGAGGTACATAATGATCTCCTGATTCTGCTCATTTCACTTAGTCTGCTTGTATTTAAAAAAGGAGATTTGCATATATGATAAAGGAGAGTATCAGTTTTAAAAGGCAGCAAGACAAGGCCTTTTAAAGTATGTATAGAAGATTTCTTCTTAAACTAACTGGGTATCTGCCAATTTGCACTATATACTATCCTTTTAAAAAGTGTCCTGGCCTAATTCATGCCCCCTAGAAGAGTCCTTGTCACATTATGGACATAAAATTCTTTCAGATGCAGGTTCAAAGAACAAATAGAGTGTGTTAGACCACAATTTGACAGGCACAGAAAATTAGTTATGCTTCAACTAATTCTAGTTCTTGTAATAAAGAGTAAAATAGAATGGAAATCATTTTGCTTTTAGGGGGGATTGGATCTGATTAGGAGCAACACAGTCTTATTTGTTTTAAAATAGCCAGTTTACCTAATATCCATTTATCCTGGTAAAGAGCCTGTTTGTTTTAAATCACTTTGTAATCTTAATGATGGAGAGGCATGGTGCTTCAGAATTGACCACTACTTCTTGGCAAATATTTTGACTAGATTGCTTCTTCTACTTCCTTTGGTTGGGGGGGGAGGGTAGCATGGGGGAGAGCAGAAGGAATATTTCTATTTTTAAACTCAGGTACAAATTAACAATTTATGGTTTATGAGAGATATTAAAGAGCCTTGAATTTGATATGTTTATCATGGAAAACTTTCACAATCCATGCTGCTTTGTAGGATTTTTTTTTTTTTTTCCTGTTGCTATCTGTGTGGGGGTGGAAGTAGGCTGGAAACGTTGGTACATAAGGGAAGGGTGACTGTTTTGTCAGGCATCTCTCATTTGAGTAAGCTGGTTTAAAGCCCAACTGAGTTATTCACCACCCACTAGTAAAGACTTTTTTTTTTTCTTTTTCTAATGAACCAAGATAAGCATTTCTAGGCAAGTGTTCATAATAGCACTATTTACAAGTTTGTATTTTTTCTTTTTTTCTTGCAATTAAAATTAAGATATTTAAGAGTGTGACATACTTTTAAAAGGCATTAATGCAATCTTTTATATTTAAATAAAGTGATGATATTCCTTTTATTTGTAGCTACTTAATTTCATTCATATTTTCATGTGTATTAAATCATATAGGTAAAACATAGAGAGTATATCAATAAAAGAAAAGCTTTATTAAAGAACTTACACCTAAGACCAAAGAACAATCTATCCCCTTAGTTTTTGTGTTTTTTATTTGAGCATAAAGATATATATAAGGCTCACAGGTAGAAAGGGTGTCTGAGCCTATTGTGTATGTTCATCTTGATAAACTGGGGAGGGAGATCTGGATTGTCTCATTGGCCACATATCTCAGCCATTGCAAAGTTTCACAGTTGAGAATTCTGGGTCAATAGGTTCTAAAATGTTTTGGGATCTTTTTTTTAAACCTTAAAAAGTTTTCCCATTTTTCACAGAACATTTAAATTGGTATTCGTACCAGCCTTCTAAATTAGGAAAGATGGCATACTGATTTTATCCATGGGTCAGCAGTTAAGAAAGAAAATATTGTTCTTGGAGTTATAATTATTTGTTTTTCCTTTATTGGCAAAGGAACTTTTCAAGCTCTAGTTTTCAAAACACAGGAGCAAAATCAGAGAAATTTTTGTGTGTGTGGTTGTAAAGTTTTTTGTTTTTTTTTCCCTGAAATTAAATTTGTGACCAACTAATGACCTTAATACTTACTTACTTCTGCTCAGTTTGGAGGTAACAACTCCTTTAAATTAAATCCGGCTTCATTCGTTTAATTTCTCTATGATTTCAGGCAAGTGACAAGTCTTTGGGTATCAAATTCCTGGTTTGTAAAAGAAAAAGCTTATAAGGCTTCTTTGAACTCTAATTTTATGTTATTATGCCTTGAATATGTCTCTTTTAAATGATTGATGCTATCCTAGTAAGAAGTTTAATATTTTCAGTAGATAACATTCCTTTTAGAAGGCAGAGGAAGACTTGCTGAGAGCCACACAACTAGTACATGTCTGAAGATGAATTTGAATTCAGGTGCTCTTGACTCCAAAGCCTGTGCTCTGTCTGCCCCTAATCAGGCCCCTAATCATTCCTTTTTAAAAATTAAAACTTTTAATAATTGAAATTTAAAAACATATAATTCAGGAATTAAAAAAAAATCCTTTCATAGTTGTTTAAGTCAGGAACTGAAGAAAATACTTTTCAGGCAGTTCGAGATTAGAGATATTTCTGATAATTTTCTTTATCCTCTCACCTGTCTCTGACTTTTTTCTCCTTTCATTTTTTGTGATAATCATAATAAAAAGACAATTTGGTATTCTGCATTTCATTGTTTGCTAAGGAGACCAAAATAATGAAGACAAACAAGATTAATTTTATATTTTGAATTGGCATATCTTCTTGCTGATTTAAATCCAATGAACATATTATATTCTTATCATAGGTCATTATTTTAAATTTGTATTTTAATATTGGATCCATAATAATATGAATCTTTCTGCACAACATTAAGTTAAGTGTTCAAAATTACATTTTATCAGATATTCTGATTAATTTCTTTTCATGAATGTTTCATTAAAATTGTTGTCTATTGATAATGATTCAATGACAAAATATTCTTGAAATTTGCTATTAGTTCTGATATTGGTATACTTACTAGATATCTTGAAAGCAGTATTGTGAAGTCAAATGCAAAAACACAGTTGGAATATTCCAAAGATATCTTCAGCAATTTTTTTTTAGGTTGTAAACTTTTCTGTCTTGGAAAGTGTTATTTTTTTTTAAATATTTAAATTCAAATGTAGTTAGTCATACCACTGTGGAAATAATAGATTTTTTAATTTGCTGAAGGGCTTCAAAGGGAAATGGTGATAGACTTCATACAATGGTGTTTAAAAACATCAACAAAAACAAAAATAACCATTTAACTCTAGATGTTGGGAATCAAATAGATTATGAATATTTTTTTTCCATATCAGTATCAATGTAATTTTTTCATTTGATGGCAACTTTTTTATTGAATTATTTTGATTTCCTAAGGCAAATGAATCTATTGTCTCTGGCCTGGGTAGGTTAGCTGGCAGAGAGGTATAGAGGGTGGCCAGTAGAAACTTTTTTGGGAGACCCAATGAATATTTATGACTTTATTTTCCAGGTGAGTGCAACTGCTATTAGCAGAATTCAAATGTGTTTCAAGGTATTTGTTAAAATACTGATTGTTTGTGGAGCTGTGGATATGACTTATACTGTAATTGATTCTGAATCAGTCCAAAGTAATGACACACGTCTACACCAAATAAGTCTTAGATTTTCATAATAAGCCCTTTGGGTTTAAATTTTTTTGGTTTCCCTTTGCGTTTAAATTTTTTTCATTCTTTCACACATTCATTCCACAGTATGCAATAACCTTAAAAAGATCTATTCATATTAACACTGTTGAATGTACTACTAGTTTTCAAGAAGAAGCATAAGAGAAAGAATGACACAGTTTTGCTTATGCTCCAGCTCTGATATTTACCAGCTTTGTGAACTTGGGCAGCTCAATTAGGTAGATTAGACTTGGAGCTAAGAATGCCTACTACAGTTACTTACTAACTGTGTGAACCTGAGCAAAGTGTTTAAATTTTCTTACCCTGTTCCCTCATCTGTAAAATGGGAATAATAATAGCACCTACCTCCTAGAGTTTGAGACTCAAATAAGATATTTGCCTATTACTTGGATCATCTTAAATGTGTGTGTATACAAATATATATTATGTATGTTTATTATTAAATAACTTAAGTTGAAGCTTTTTCCTTATTCCATAAATTTTATTTTATTCTGTTTGCTCAAGTGAAAAAGTCCAAATAGCAATCATATGTTGCATACCTGCTTTAAGAATCAAAGATTATATAAAATCCCCTTTAATCATATATATAATCATATATATAAAAGAACTATTACTGTTATACATACAGCAGCAAGTATTGACATTTATGTAGTGCTTTAATGTTTGGAGAACATTTGATCTACAGTATCTTATTTGAGCCTCAGTTGCTGAGTTTGAATCCTGCTTTATGTACCTGGGCAAGTTTCTTGCTTGCTATCTGCCTCAGTTTCCTCAAGTGTAAAATAGGAATGTTGATAATCCCCTACCTCCTAGGGTTGGTTGATAGGGTCAAATGAGATATAGTATATTTAGAACTCTTGGCAAATCTTAAATCATGTATAAATGTTGGCTGCTTATCATTATTATCATTGTTATTATGTGACCAAATATGAGGCTTAGACAGTGACTTGCCATCGTAAGGATGAAAAGAAGGATTTTAATCTAAGTATGTTTTCTTCCAACTCCAGTGCTCTAACGACTCTTCCACATTTCCAAAGCACTTTATGCATGTTGGATAAAGAGAAGGTAAGAGCAAAGAAGGGAGAAGCTGGATGAGATCAAGGAGAAGCTAGTAGGAATTTAGCTGGCCCTGGTTAAAGATAAGATGTGGGGACTCAGTATAGAATGAAATAATCCAAAAATATATTATTTGAAAGAAGTTAGGCCTTACAAAATTGGGACAGGAAGTCCCTGGACAAATAGACATAATGTTTCCTTTATGTGAAAGTCTAGACAATGTATAGAGGAAATTGAACTATGTCAGTAGATAGCTGATAGGATTTTATCAGTGAAAGTAACTTTGAAGAACAGGTATTGTGACCTGTTGTGCTTCTGTTTTCCAAAGCCCATAGGATTTTTTTTCCATCTGATTTGATGTTGAAACCTTCTATCTGTGTTGTCTTTCCTATTAGAATCTGAGCATCTCTAGAGCAGTCTGTTTTTCAGTTTTTGGTGTATCCTCAGTGCTTGGCAGAATGCTCTGCGCATAATAAGTGCTTAATTAATACTTTACCCATTCATTTGTTTAAATTCAAATACTGCAGTTTGGGCTGGTAGATACCAAGTATAGCTTATTGACCAGGATTAAATGGTATTAGCACTGGAAGATCCTTAGGAATTATCTGGTCCTGTATAACAGAAAGAAAAGTAACATAGAAGTCAAAAGATTTTAGTTTAAATCCTTTCCCTGATGCTTACTACTTGCATGATTTTAGCCATCAGTAATTATAATACTAACAATTTTAAAAATAGCTTTTGCTTTGAGATTTGCAATTTTTAAATTTGTTACCTCATTTGATCCTTCCACCAGTTCTATAATGTAGGTGCTGTTTATCCTAATTTTACATATGAAGTTGAGAAAGGTTAAGTGCCCAGAGTCACACAACTGGTAAAATATTTGAGGGAGGATTTGAATTCATGTCTTTATGTCCAATGTCACTATATTATTGTATCATAGTCTCTCCCAAACCTTTTTTTCCACATCACTGAAATAAAGAATGCTGGAATAAGTTGTTCTCTAAGAGCCATTCTAGATCTCTAACTATGATCCTTATAAGCACCCTTTCCCTCCTTTTTTTTTTTTTTTTTTTTTTTTTTAAATCAATGGAGAAAGTCAAGTTGATTGACTTGCCTAAGGTCATATACAGGTATCAAGTGGTAGAGCCACAATTAGAAATGCAGGTTCTTTGAGTCGAAACAGTATTCTTCCCACTTTATCACCCTAATAAAAATTGAAAGCAGTTATCCTTGCCAGATGTTTTTTAGAATCTCAGAATATATATGTAATGTGTTGTTGTTTTATTATTTGTTTTGGATACTGGGAGGCCCTTTCAAATACATCTAACTTTTCTATAGCTGATTTTTAATTCTTGGGAAGATTTCTACTCTTTCACATTGAACATTTGATCAAAGAAAAGTCTTTAGATGATGATCATTATAGTAATAATTGACATCTCAATATCATTTTATACTTCTTATTTCATCTGCATGACATGCATATACTGCTTTTTGGGCCACCATGCTGATTTCTGTTAAAGTTAAAATTCTGTTAAATCTTTCTCGTGAAACCACTTTGAAGGGAGGGGATATCAGTTTATCTGTATTCAGTTGCAGGTTGCCATATTTTTGAATCCATTAAAGATTCTCTGCAACTTTTTGAAGAAAGGGTATTTTTTTAAAAAAGCCTTGGCATCATTCCAATTTGGTTATAGGAGTCTACCTTACTCCAGTCTTTTAGTAGCTGTATTGTTAGTCTTGTTTTTAATTCTATAGGAAAAATCCTAAGGGCTGGTGGCCTTTTTTTTTTTTTAATATATATTTGAAGGATACCAGTGGATCCTGATCAGTCCACTTTAACAATAATGTTATATCTACTTTAAACAAATTTTAATCTGTGTATATGATATTGTGTGTAACTAATATGGACTGTGAAAAGTAATTCAAGAGGAAGAACAACTAAAAACTGGCTCTTGTGTAATACATGGGGCAGCTAAGTCAAAGCTGGCCTCGGGCACTTGCCAGCTGTATGATCCTGGGCAAGTCCTTTGCCCTTGTGTGCCTCAGTTTCCTCATCAGTAAAATGATCTGGAAAAGGAAATGGCAAACCTCTCCACTATCTTTGGCAGGAGAACCTCAAATGGGGTCAAAAAGAGTTGGACAGGACTGAAAAATGATTCAACAACAAAACAAATATAACATGTAGGGTAGGAGCTGTACTTTGAAGGAAGAAGATTTTATAAGGCTGAGCTGAGCAAGGGTAACAGTTATGACACTGGAGACTATTTGTCTTGTATAGGGAATAGCTGTGTGGGAATAATATTAAAGAGGTTGGAAAGGAAGGTGGGAAACAGATGGTAGAGGGTGTCAAGCATTCCCCTGAAGATTCTGTATTTTATCCTAGAAGCAGTGGAGAGATATTGAAAGCTTTTGAGCAGGTCATGACCAGTCTGTATTTTAGGAATATCTTTCTAACAATTGTGTGGAAGATGGATTAGGGAGGGAAGACATGGGGAGGTAATTAGGGAGCAACCACAGCATGTGATGAGGACTTAAATTACAATGGAGGAAGTGTAGGTAAGATAAATAAAGTGCAGCAGCTAGATGAGTATGGTTGTTGAAGAAGAGCAGAGTCTGAGAGAATCTGGGTGACTAAAAGGATGAAGGGATGTCAGCAACAGGGAGGGAGGATTTTGGAGGATGGATGGGCAGGAGGACAGGGATGGCAAATAAAATAAGCTTGTTCTAGACATACTAAGTTTGAGTTCTATCCTAAATATTCCTTATTTACCAATCTGTCTTCTCTGTGCTCTCAGATATTTAAACTGAATTACTAAGAACTTCTTGAACATGGGCTTGCTCTTCTATCTTTGTGCCATGGTTCAGTATGTTCTCTTAAACCTTGAATCCTCCTTTTTATCTCTACCTGTCAGATTTCTACTTATCTTCTACAGTAGGATTCAAATAAAATCCTTCCTGATCTCTCTACTCACACCTCCCTCCTGTAACTAGGTGTTATCTCTTTAGTCCATGGCTCATCAATCTACGGCCTGCGGGCCAGATGCAGCAGCCCCCTCACCCAGGGCTAAAAAGTTTCTTTATTTAAAGGCCCACAAAACAAAGTTTTTGTTTTTACTATAGTCTGGCCCTCCAACAGTCTGAGGGACAGTGAACTGGCCCCCTATTTAAAAAGTTTGAAGATCCCCACATCAATCAACAAACATTAAGAGCCTACCATGTGCCAGGAACTGCTAATGGAGGAAGTGTAGGTAGGATAAATAAAGTGCAGCAGCTAGATGGGTATGGTTGTTGAAGAAGAGCAGAGTCTGAGAGAATTTGGGTGACTAAAAAGATGAAGGGATGTCAGCAACAGGGAGGGAGGATTTCGGAGGATGGAAGGGCGGGAGGACAGGGATGGCAAATAAAATGAAGCTGTTCTAGACACACTGAGTTTGAGTTCTAATGCTGGGGATAAAAAGAAGCAAACAAAGCAGTATCTGCCGTTAGGAGCTCACAGTCTAATGGATTTAAACTTTGTAGTTCTTAGGAAAGTTACCAAATTATAACTTCTGTCATGGCTATTTGTGTACTTAAACTGGTCCCCATCACCCCTCCTTCCCACTAGATGTATGCTCTTAAAGACAGGAACTGGATTTTATTAATTTTCATATCCTTTTAAAATTGTAAGCTTCTACCTTTCTGTGTCTCCAACATTTAGCACAGTACCTGCAATCATAATAGATGCTCAACAAATATGTGTTGACTTATTCTTCAGCATAGTGCCTTATCAGTGCTTAATAAATGAATATGTGAGATAGAGAATAATAAGCATATATTTTACTATATGTAGTAAAATATTTAGTATTGGATTTGTTTTCTAGTCAATCACAAATGCTTCATGTGCAGGTAGGACAATATTTGAAGGTGGAAAATGAATAGGGGAGGATGACAGATTGGTAAGCAGGAATTAAGGAACTTAGAGACTATTTTTCTTTTAATAATATAAACAAGGTGACTTTTTTGTTTTGGTGAGGTTTTTTTCCTCTATTATGTTCCACTTTCCTTTAGTGATATGTTCCATTTGATATGGATGTTATTTAGTTCCCAGATATTATAGGGCCTGGTAGCTGTTCTGAGAATTGTTCATATCATGCAGATCTTTGTAAGGATAGACTTCTTTCAACACTGATGTTGGAACAGGAATGTTCTTTTTACATATATGGTTTTCTTTTAGGGATTAGGCAATTTCTTCTTAACGGAGCCTAAATTGGTTGATTGTGGGCAGATCCTGCTCAGGAGAAAATGAATAAATTCAGTCATTTACAAAACAAAGATAGAACCATATGTCAGTCTTGTAGAAGGGATTTAACTATAGCATGTTGAATTGCCTCATATTTGGCTTTTTAATAATTATGTTGCTAGCTTATTATTTAGAAAAATAGCTTGTGAAAAAGAGGTATGGTGGTTGTTTTCATTCTGAATGCTTAAAGCCAAATGAGCCTTTGTCATCTTCCTTAAAAGGAAATGAATTTATGGGGGAAAAAGGGGGATATGGATGAGTGTGTCTATGGCTTTTTGATTTCAACCATAAATATGAATCAATGGTAGTCCAAAGATGGCTTTTTCTTATTTTTTATAATTCATTGTCTTCTTTCAAGTTTGTCACATGATGTACTTGCTTGATTTTTATATTCTTTTAAAAAAGAAATTAAAATAACTTAAAAATAAGTCTCCTTAAAATTTGGTTGAATGAGAATAATTTATTAAATAGAAGTATAATATTCTATCAATTGATGACTTTAATGCATTCTTTTGTAGTTTCAAATTCTATTTTTATCTTTGTGTCATGGGAGAAAATGGTATCTGGTTTGTGGTTTTTATGTCATACTCTCATTTTTTCTTTCAAATTTGAGACAAAAGAGAAAGTTTCAATCATTCTTACTGAGGCAGTGGTATAAAATTTAATTCAAGTTTTAAAAAGTAAAATATGCATGCATTTACTTTTTGTTTTCAAGTCATTTGAAGTGATATGCTTATCTTTCTTGGTGACACCCAAGTGTTATTGGTAGCTTTTTTTGTTGTTGTTTTGGCTTAAGCTAGAAAAGCTGACCTTGTGGTGCTATATGAATGGTGTGGTGCCCGGAAGTGCCATTGTAGAAGAATCAAGGTAAAGAGCTGACTATGAAAGACAATGCTGGGCCCTTCCACAGAAATACCACAGAATTTCATATGACAAAAGATATAAGATGAAATACAAAGCAGGTTATTGAGAAAACCAAGAATTTCTGGGTAGATGATAGTTAATAATAATTGAAAAGTCCCTGATTAGAGCTGAATTTGCGGGTAGGTGGAATTTGGGAGAATGTGGAGAGGAAGATGACCATGAACAGTGTGGGTACAGACAAAAGGTTGGTGTAGTCACTGCTTTGTGGAGGGTGGGTGTGCATGAACAGAATTGAAATATAACCAAAAACCCTGTACTATGATGGTAGCCACATGAGGCATCATATATTGTGTCTTCATGATTTCTACTAATCTTTGCCTTTGTGTTTTCCCCCCCAGCAAGTGTAAGATAAGACTGATTGTTTCTGTACATAATCTTGATAGTGTGTATAAGTTGCTTGAAAACAAATCTAATTGAGGTAAAAATTTTGAAGTATTATTAAAGACCTTATAGAAAGATTCATGTTTTTTAACTCATACGTTTTTACCCCAGAACTTTAGGATCATGTGAGTAATGGGATGCATGTTTTATGATTGAGAAGGACTCTTACTATTACTCCCATTCTAAAGTCATTCTTTGGGAAAGACAACCAAAAAAGGAATGTCAGTAATTGAAGCATTTTGTTCTTACCCTTTGGGAGGTTTGTGCTACATTTGGAGAAAGTTCCCTTGATAATACTTAATTTCCCTGTTGTTGTGCGTAGTTTTTAATAGATTTTCTTGGAAAAAGAGAAAAACTAAACAAAAAGTACATTTGGTTTATTTTTAATCCCATTTTTGCCTTAATAAATGCTTGTTGAATTAAACTGATTGACTTCAGTAGAATATATATTAATGCCTCCTTTTTTGTCCTCTTTTTCTTCATTGTATAAAATGCTTTCAATATCAGAATCAGTGAGTCAGTATCAGAGACCACTGATAACTTGGTACTGTTATCCTCTAAACCATTAGGGATTCTGCTATTAATAATTAATGAAAAACAAGACCTGAGCTTCTGTGAGCAGGTGCCTACCACCCTTCTTTACTAAAGACAGATGCCTGAGTCTATTATTAGTATTTACTCCTATAAGATAAAAAGTCAGTAAATATAGACTGGGCTTTTCTTTTTTCTTTTCTTTTCTTTTTTTTTTTTTTTTTTTTTTTTTTTTTTTTTTTTGAGAAGGAAATAACTTTTATCCAGGGAGTTCCTGTTTAATTGGCCCTTTGTGGTAAGTAATAACTAAAGACAGTACTATTGATTTTTTTTTTCGGTTAAGCATATCAAGTGAAACAAGTCCAACTTCCTCTGTCTAGTTATTTGTAACATTTATTTTAATTATAGATAGAAAAGTATTTTAATCATAATTCGAAGATATTTTAAAAATTATGTATCTTTCTACCATGCCCCCATTTCTTTTCAGTTTGAGACTGTTATTTATAATATCCTTATACTTAGTTCCTAGAAAGAAAATTATCAAAAACATTGGTCTAGATATAAGCAAGGCTCATGATTTATCATTAAATGAGAGTATTCATTGAGTAGCGGCTATCTCTCAGACTTTTCACAATAGGACTAGCTCTATAATACTTACGTTTTATTTTAAATAGGAATTTTATTTATACCTCATTTTGCTCTTATTTAGAATGTAATTATTGCAGCTCCCTCATCATATGCAAACATGTTACATGGACATATCAGTGATAATCTGATGATATGGAAGAAAGAAGAAACATAAGGAATTGTTATCTTTAAAAACTTTTAAAACCAATGTAGTATAAAGGAAAAAGCATGTTTATTAGGAATACTTGCTGTATCTTCATTACTTATTTGTGAATTTATCTATCTTGCTGAAGCAATTGGGGTTAAATGTCTTGCCCAAGGTCATACAACTAGGAAATATTAAGTGTCTAAGGCTAGATTTAAATTCAGGTCTTCCTGACTTCAAGGCTGGTGCTCTATCCTCTACACCACCTACCTGCCCCCTGTTTGTAAATTTATTACTCTTTTTCATTCCAAGTATAAACACTCTGTGATGTGATATTCTTTTTCTTGGGATCCCAAGATATCTTGAGATTAGACAAAATCATGTTTCTTCCTTTTGTTTATATCTATAGCAATAGCTATAGAACATTAATTCTCTTGTTCCAGCCTTTGTATAGTAACTATAGCTAACTTGTTGGGGGGTGGAGGGGAGCAGGGTCTGACTGTAGGTCTCTTGACGTTTTGTGAATACTAGTATACCAATTAGGCAGTACATCTGTTTTCCCAATTTTTGCTACAAAACCTATTTCCTTTTCTGCTGATAATAATTCCTCAATGATGACTCATACCTTTTCTACACTCAAGCCTCTATCTAGTAAACTATATTGAAACATTTTTTGTAGAATTTCAAGTCATGTCTTGAGTATCCCATGTTTTCCTAGCAAAATTGATTAAAATTTTAATATATGTGTTTGATTTAGCTGACAACCTTTCTGACAAATTTTATTTAACAAACTAAATATATTTTTCTTTAACTTTTGAAAATTTTATTTATAGAGCTAGACATTTTGTCATGATGATAACTTGGCTCTCATATTAGAAGAAAAAGGAGGGAAATATATTTTTCAGTCTGAATTTCTAGCTAAATTACATTCACATTGGTGTATGCTGCCATCTAGACAAAAAACGGAAATGATATGTTATCAAGGCAAAACAAATTAATGCTATATTCCCTCTATAGCAATTTGAAGGTCTGTGTTTGTTAGGTATCATTTGCTGCTAATTAGAGATTACTGGGAACCTGGAGAAAAAAGACTAGGAGGAAAAAGGTAGGGAAATTAAGAACGTTTGGGGATATGTGGTCAGATAAGGTCTTTATATGCTTTGGCACTTTTTTCCCCCTTAGGTATATTCTAACTACTAGATATTTCATCATTTTATGATAATGTTGTGCCAAGTGACCTTAATATTTCAGGATTCGTATTTGCGGAATAAAATGAAACTTCTGGTCTCCCTTTCTCAGGTAGTTTTTTAAAACATAGATTTATCATAGATTTTCCTTATGTAGTTCTAGTTTGAAAAGAGAAATAATGAGATTATTTTCTACGTAGAAGATCAAGAGTAATAGTTGATAGCACTTCCGAGCTGTGTTACAAACACACTGGACTTGATTCTATGTGTTTTCTATAATTATTTAATTCTTTTACATTTGTAGGTAACTGTTAGAAAGAGTATAATGATAATATTGACTTAAGCTTTTAATATGCATCCCATTGTAGGGAATTCACTGTCATTCTTTATATCCGTAGATGACCTTTGGCAGAGAAAGACTATGGAAAGGTTAATGACTCATCAGTGATATCTTCCATACTGCATTCCCATGTAGGCTCTTCACTGAACACTGTGGCTGCTGTTTCCAGAGTCACAGTTCCAAGTTTGAATTTTCCACAACCTGCATTGATAACCTGAAATTTGTCTTCAAAATCAAGTTCTTGGCTTCTCTGGGGATTTGATATTCAGACCTCCAGAATGAATGATGGGAGAATTTAATAGAGATCTTGTTCCCAGGAGTTTTATTCTGGAGTCCTCTACAAACAGAAATTTGGAAACATTTGGCAGTGTTTCTATTAGAGGAATAGCTTTGCTACCGTGTTTCCCCGATAATAAGACACTGCCTTATTATTTTTTTGGACAGAAAAACACCAGAGGGCTTATTTTCAGAGGAGGGCTTATTTTAATGAACATTGACAGCAATTTTAATAAAGAGGTAAATGTGAACAAAAAAAAGTACCTTTATCCAATAATGATCATGTCATTTTCTTCAGCAACATCGTCTTAAGTGTCCATACCTGAATTCCGTCCTGGATGTCTTGCACCTCTATTTCCTTCAGAAGAAGTAGACACAATCTGTCATGTCCAGCAATATAGCTCTCTTTAAACGAACATGTCTTGTCCAGGTAACCTGCTCGTAGTGCCTTGGCGACACAGCTGTCAGTAATTTTATCCCATGACTTCTTCACCCAAGTCACAACTTCTTGCAGACAGGGCTTCACAAAGTTTCCACGCTGATTTCTTTCCATTCTATTTTCAATGTAGTCATTGACTTCCATGCACAAATGGTCCTTGAATGGCTTGTTTATTGCAATATCAAGGGTCTGGAGATAGGCAGTCATTCCTGCAGGAATCATTACTTGATCTATTCTTCTCTCTGCCAGGAAGTTCTTCATTTCTTTAGCGCGGTGAGTGCTGGCTGAGTTCTTCTTTTATCCTCCATGATGCCCCCTGAGTTCTTCTTTTATCCTCCATCATGACCCCTCACTCCCGCTTACATACCAAGTTTTTATGTTGTCCTGCCTCAGCTCCCCTCCGCGGCATTGCTCTCAATGGCGCCAGCAAGCAAATCACTGGGGAAGAACAGGATGACGCGCTCACTGCTGCAGCTCTGATTGGATGCAGCTTGGAGCATTGCGTGTGTTTCACCCGGGGGGGTGGGGGAGTGCATACAGAGGGTACTGTAATGTAGCGTGTAGCGCAGGGGATCACCTTCACTATAGTAGCAATCTCAATAGGGCTTATTTTCAGGGGAGGGCTTATTTTAGAGGAATCTTACACAGTAAGGGGAGGGCTTATTTTTGGGATAGGTCTTATTATCGGGGAAACACAATACTGCATAAATCAGCATTCACTATAAGCTGCCAGTAATAGCCTGTTGGCTAGTAGCTGTCATCATAAGAAGTCATCAGCTCCATGTATTCTTATCCCAATTCCCATTCTTACAAATGAATCTTAAGTCACAAAATAAGACTTCATTTTTTTCCCTCAGGAATCTAGGGAGTATCCCATAAGGAATAGTTTGAATACCCACTGGTGTCCTTCCCTGTCCAAGATTATCACTTGAGAATCACTTGGTTCACAAAAATGTACAAAGTCCAGAGGAAATTGCGCTCCTGTCTAGAGAATGCATACAATCAAAGAATAACTCATAGTTCCTAGTTGCTAGGAATCTTTTTTTTTTTTTAAACTATTCATGTGGTGCTATCAAAAATTTCCACGTGAATGTGGTGAATTGTCCTTAGTTCCTAATTCAGATATTGCCTCTAGTTGATCCTGTGATCCTTTGAGAACAGATGAAAAGTCCAAAATTTTCTGCAATTTTCAAAACTCATAAGTTCCCTCTTCAACCAAAGTGGGAAATTGGGGAAAAAAGACCTAGTCAAAACTAAGAACTCCTCTCTCTCAGACCCCCTCCTGTACTTTTCCTCAAAAGCCACACACTTAACTTTTTGAATGATATTGATTATCTTTCTTTGTAACTTATAGATGACTCCTAAGCTGTGGACAACTTCCCTTAGCCTATTCACACATCACTTTTCTGCATCACTTGGCAGTTAACTGAACAGTAGCCTGGTGATACAATGGATAAAACACTTGACCTGGAGTCAGAATGATCTGAGTTCAGATATGGCCTCAAATACTTATCAACTGTGTGATTATTCTCTAAATTCAATTTTTTCATCTGTAAAATGGGGCAGATAATAGCACTTCTCAGAGTTGTTTGTAAAGATAAAATCCCATCATGATTGTAACGTGCTTTGCAAACCTTAAAATGGGACACATATGCTGACTGTAATTATCACTGTCTTATTTAAAATGAATGAGATGACTGGGCAAATGTCAACTATGTGTAAAAATCAGAGTCATTGAGAGAAATGTGTGTTCTCTTTCTATAGCTAATTGACTACTGATTGATGACTTTGACTTTGAGATAGAAGAGCATCCTCAGCAAACCTAAACCTGTAGTTTCCAGTTAACTATGGGGAGAGGTGGTGATAATTGATTTACTATGGGGAGTTTGCATGTACAAATGTAAATCTGTAACTGAGCAAAACATCTTTCTATACAGTTGGCAAAGCATTTTGTTTATCCAATATGCAAGAGCATATTGACTCTTTTCCAAAGGTATGTAGGTGCTATTGTGATTAATATATATAAACTACTTTAAAAAGGATTGATTAAGCTTTTTGTATTTTCTTGGTCAAGGGTATTAATAGTATAGCATTATATATCTCCCAAAATCACATTAAAAAAGTCTTCTCCTCCTTTCAGAGTTTGAAAACCACTGCTCCAGACTTTGAGCACTTTTTTTTCCTTTTTCTTTTTGATTTTTTTTTCCCTACTAATATGTGATATAGGACATATGTAGAGCACCATATTTGAAAATATAGGATCTGAGTTGAAATCCCCATTCTGATGTGCAGGAGCTCTGTGACCTGGGACAAGTCGCATTCTGCCTTCTCTATTAGGTGGGGGTGTTGGGCCAGATGATTTCTAAATTCTCTCCAGACTATACTCTTTGATTCTATGTTCAACTTTATTACTGTATTTGACTGTATCTTCTCAAGTAAACATATTTTTTTACTTGGGAATTTTTAGATTCATATTGGTTTCTTCCACACCAAGGATACCTTATCTAACATTGTTCAGTGGTCCTGGGAACACAAAATATTAAGTAAAGAAATGTTATAAGGACTACTAGTTCCATTAGAATAATACTCTGAATGGGTGGTCAGCCATCCATGCATTGATTCAGTGAGCTTTTAAGATAGGATAAGGGTTTGTTTTTTTAATCATGTGTTAATGATGCTATTGCCAAATGATGTTGATCTGGGCCATCTTATGCAGCATGTGACAGACATAAACAAACATCTGAAAAATGGATAAATAATACAGCAAGTATTGGGTAAGAAACAGTAAAAATAATTTTTTAAAATTTAATTTAAAATTTGTACTTACTACTGTAAAAGATTTATTTTATACTTAGCCTTATTTATTTTAAGTCCTGTACCTAGCTAGCTATGACAATTTGCTATGTTATGTTGAACTGGTTTACCTGAGAAACTTTGTGATATGCTATGAAGGCTGAATAATTCCAGGTCCTGTGTTAGATAATAATCACAATGTGTCTTTTTTTCCTTTTTTAACATTTTTTCAAAATGAGGGAAATGGGGGAAGGAAGGCCAGTGTCTCAAGTATTTCATCTCCTATATTTCTCCCAACTGAAGTATTCAATTCCAAGTGCCTACACTTCTACACTATTCCCCCCTCCTGTTTTAAAAGACAGAAATTAATTTCTTCCCTACTATGCACTTAAGTTAAGGTGAGCTTAAATAGAAGAACTGATTTTGTGTGAGTCTTCTCGATTTACCTGAAAGGTAAATTCTTTTGAAAGTCATTTTTGAAAGGACTTTTGTTGTCTTCTGAGTCTGTCTCCAGTGCACAATGTGTGTGTGTGTGTGTGTGTGTGTGTGTGTGTGTGTGTGTGTTCATATGTATTTTCAAGGAAATATAGAATAAAACAGATTAGAATTTTGATGTTGGTGGGTGAACTCTGATCTAGATCCTTGGTCATTAGAAATAATCTGCTTTGTTTGTTAAACACATTTTTTGCTGAATATCGTGTTTTCCTCTAAGTAGGGTTGGGAATTTAAGATACTAGCACATTAAAACTATCCAAGTACCAATAAAATCAGTAAACTAGCAATAAATCAGTGTTAGCAGGAATGGTGCTACTATTTCTGTATTCAGAAATAGTGACCAATTTAAGATTTTTTAAAAAGAGAAATATAAATAAGACTAATTGAGGTAACCTCTGCTGAGGGGACTCCTTGCTTTCAACTTTTAAATCTGACACACATCCTCTCACTTATTCAATTCTCTAGTCTGTTGTTTTGAGTAATTCTCAGAGGTGGTATGGTCCCTGTAAATCTAGTTGCATAGATTAATTTGCCCAAGAGTTCTATTACTGATCCACCTGAACCTTCTCAGATTGCATTTTAAATTTCTGAGCAGGATGTTCAGAACTACTGCTCAAATTCCTTTTTTTTTTTTTTTTTTCCAGTAGTTTGCAGACTTTTATAAAAACTGAGGCTGAGTTCTTAGCTTATAAAATTCTGAAAGAGAAATCTTAGCCCATTTGTGCCATTTTGAAAAATTTGCATTTCTTCTTTGACATCACTTCTAATGACTGTCTCATGTTGTTTCTGAAATGTTCAAGAGTGCTAAGAGAGAATCTTAATTTCATTAATTCATTATAGTTAGTTTTGGAAGAAGACTTTTTTATTCTTTCCTTTATGACGAGCTTTATACTCTATGGAAAATCCTCTCTTGAAATGCTCAGTAGGTAGTTTTGTTTTCTCCTATTGCCTTCTGACTTTGTGTTCCATTTAATAACATATTGAATAAAACAGCAATACCACCAAATTAACAAATAAATTTGCAAAAGGATGCACACATTTGTAATCCCTGGTCATGTGGAGGCTTCAACTGATAGATCACTTAAGCTTGGAAGAAGTTGGAATTTCTGTAGAGTTAAAATTGATTGGATGCCCACACTAAAACTTTATTAATTTGATGAACCCTAGAGAGTAGGGAGGAGCACCCAAACTGCTCAAGTTGGAAAAACCGATCAGGTCTGTGCTGATCAGCAATGAGGTCAAGCCTGTGAACAGCTGCTCATACTTCAAATCTGGGCAAGACAGGAGATCCAGATTTGAAGAAAAAAATCCAAAGTCTAATATGTCATTGGTCCATTTTTCAGTGATAAATCCTCTAAGAAAATCACGGAATCTGAGAATTGGAAATGACCTTAAAAACTACCAATTGTAAACCTTATCTATATAGGACTTCCTTCTAAAACCATAAATTTTTCTTCTTCATTTTCATAGACCTATAATTAGACTTCAGCAAATTTCCCTCAAATGTTTAAAAAAAAAAATGTGAGAAGGGGGTTATCACTAGATTTCTGAAAGAGTCCCATGGAACAAATAAGATTAAGAATTCTCTGTATGATATTCCCATTAAATAAGTGGTTATATAGCCATCTCTTTACAACTTTGTAAGAAAGAAACTGATAAAGAGAAATATATAGACCATCTTATGTCTTAACTTGAAAAAAAAAGATAAATTAGGGGTAACAATGTAAACAATATTATAAGTATATACAAATAATATAAACGATAATTCAGAATGAGAATAATAGTAATTGACTTTTATCAGCAAAGATGAGGAAGAACTTTATTTATAATGGCTAGTTTTGTAGGTAGGACAAGTATCAGAAGAAGCGATTGCTCCTCAGAGAAGTTAAATAGTAATGATTTGCCTATAGTTCCTTAGTTAAAAAAAAAAAAAAAGTGTTAAAACTTCTGACTACCAGGTTTACTTCTTTCCATTTTATCACACTTCTTTCTGCATACACTAATCAATCAGGCACTGTGCTAATTACTGAGAATACCCCCAAAAGACAAATGACAATCCATGCTTTTGAAGATCTCACAATCTAGTTGGGGAAACAGCATGTACATAACTATATACAAACAAGCTATATATTGGATAAATTGGAAATAATCAACAGAAGGGAGGCCCTAGAATACAGAGGAACCAAGAAGGACTTCTTGTGGAAGGTGGTATTTTAGCTGAGACTTTAAGGAAGTAGAGATCAAGAAGAATGATAACAATAATATCATTGTTATCAATAACTAACATTTATATAAGTTTCTAATTATAATCTCATTTTACATTCACAACAATCCTGGGAGGTGGATTCTATTATTATTCCCAGTTTACACATGAGGAAACAGAGGAGACAAATGGCAGTTTAGTGGCTCATCTGGGGTATCATAGCCATTGAGTATCTGAAGCTGGATTTGAATTTGCATCTTCCTAATGCCAGGCCTGGTGTTCCATCCACTGTGTCACTTCAGTGTACCTTAAAAGAAGAACTTTTTCAGGCATGGAGGGATAGCTGTTGAACATCCCAGAGTTGGGAGCTAGCTGTTGGAATAGTAGCAAGGAGAGTATATCATAGGCTATATGGTGATTTGGGGAATAAAAGGAATCAAAATACTAGAAAGGTAGGTGAGGGCAGATTAAGAAGAGCTTTGAATGCCAAACAGGATTTTACATTTGATCCTGAGAGTGATAAGAGTCCCTGGAAGATGCTGGTTGATGTGTGCTTTAGAAAGAACATTTTGTCAGCTAAGTGGACATGAACTGGTAGAGGGTGCATTTTGTGGTACTGTATTTCATTTTCTGCAAAGGACATCGATAGTAATATTATTGAAGGCTGTTATTGAATTTTTCAAAAAGCCCTGTTATGTGATATTCAGGAGGTCATGCTGTTTGGGTTTTTTTGTTTTTTGTTTTTGCTCTGAACTTTAGAGAAAGAGGCAAATGAGAAGGAATAAAATTAAAGCCAGAAATTTATTCAAGGAAATAAATTCCTTCTCCGTTAATCCATGTATCCAATCAGTTACCAAATTTCATCACTTATACATCCCCAATAGCTCCTCTTTCTTTGTTCTACAAACCTGTCTTTGATCTTAGGCTTTCTCTTTGTTACTGTTCAATTGTTTTTCAATTCTTTAATGACTTCATTTAGGGTTTTCTTGGAAGAGACATTGGAGTGGTTTGCCATTCTTTTTTTCAGGTCATTTTACAGATGGCAAAATTGAGGCAGACAATGACTTGCCCAGGGACACACAACTAGAAAGTGTCAGAGGCTGGGTGGGATTGAACTCAAGTCATCCTGACTAGCACTCTATCCACTGAACATCTAGATGCCCTCTAGGCTTTCTTTTAGAATATTGCAAAAGTTTGCTAATTAATCCCTCTACCTCCATTATCTTTCTTTTCCATATCTCTTACATATCAAATATTTTTAAAGTACAGATTTCACTGTAATTCTTCCCTCTTCCCACAACACTCCTCTCTCCATTCAAAAATCATCAATGACTCCCTATTTCCTCTAGTGAAAATAAAAAAATTCTTAATCATCATGGTATTTAAAGCCTTAAATGATATGTTTTCCATCTACTTTTCCAATATTATTTTCCATCATTGTCTTTCTCCTCCACCCAACATACTCTTGACTCTTTGTTCCATTAGCTATTCCTCATAATATCTTCTCTCCTTGTTGAAAAGTCGCCTCATAGCTAGAAAATGCACTTCTCAGCTGCTTTGTTATTTATGCCCTCTCTTCAAAGCATCATTTTGGTGCTGCCTGATGAACTCTAGCACTTACCTGGTCTCTGCCCCTTCCCCTAATTATTAATTGTTTCCCCTTTCATTATATTGAATATAATAATATGGCTTCCTTATGTATGTGTTAATGTCATCTCAATATGGTGTAAGCTACCCAAGAGCAAGAACTGTTTCATTTTTGTCTCCTCAATGCATAGCTAGTGCCTTATACATAGTAGGTACTTGGTTAATGTTAAATTGAATATCCTAGGTTCATTATCAGTGTAGCCCATTTCACTGTGTCTTCTAGGTTTACAGTATAGTAATTGTTATGTTTCTGAGTTATTAAGGAAAATTTTAATTATGTTTCCTATACTGTTGACTAAGCAGAGAAGCATACATTAAGTTGTAGAAAAATTTGTTTAAAAAATGTAAAAAAAATCAGAATAGATTTGCTCTTTTCCTGGCTCTCCAGTTATCTGGATCCAGGATTTTATTTCTTGAATCATGACATAGGATATTGTTTCTGCTGTATGTCTTTGCTAACTGAGTCTGTCATTTCTTTGATTTGAATAATTTCTCCACCAAAAGCAATCACAATCCTTCCAAAACCTGAGTGATTCTTGTCATAACAGTAATAATAATAGCACATGTAACATTTTCTTCTTAATAATCCAATGAGATGGTGAATCTTTTGGGATTCTTTCATAGAAGATTTATTTAATCTGTTTAAAGCTTTCTTTTAGTTCTTTAAGCATCTGGGATGGAGGAAGAGGGAGAATGTTGTTACATTGGGTTACAGAACTCATTTTGCCTATCTTTTGTTGTATTGAATAGAATTCCGTTCCTCCATTTGGAAAAACCTGTCTTAAAATATGGTCTCAGTCACTTACTAGCTATATGACCCTGGACAAGTCAGTTTCCACATTTTACAGATGTTGATAGTTACAGATACAGATACATACACAGATACAGATAGATACAGATAGTTACAGATGTTGATAGTACTTATCGGGGTTTTTGTGAGGAGAAAATGAAATGATAATTATAAAACAATTAATGTAGTGCCTGGCACATAGTTCAACTCTCATGTTTACTGAATAATTGATTCACAACCTTTTCAGGTTATAAGTAGATATTCTAGAGCGGGGTTTGGCAAACTGCAGCTCTTGGATCAATTCCATTCTGCAGGCCTGGTGGGTTTTTTGTTTTTATTTTTGTTTTTGTTTTTACAGTTTTAAAATCATTTTTCATTCATTGGAGTAATTTAGTCTGCTGGCCATGGTTTGCCAATTCATGTTCTGGATCATGATGCTATCTACTGGGTCTAGCATGATTCTTTTGGAACCTTAAGCCTAACTATGCTCACTGGTATGACTGATTCATCTGAATAAGCACCATTGCGACTCACCTGTGAAAACTGTATAATACCTAAGAATCTCCCTTGTTACCTTTGGTAGATTTTAAACTTTTGCCTCTTGAAATCTTCTTTTGGCTCAAGCATTACTTTAGTTATCCAGCTACAGACAAGGGAGAGGAATGGTGGAGGGGGAGGATACAAACATATAAGAAATATTGAAATGGTCCTGAATATATTGCGTTTTAATGACATTGAAATTTGTCACAGATATTTTATTAAGCTCTTGTGATATGAGTAGTACAAAAATTTTGAATTAAATTAATTTGAAATGTTTGCTTTTACATATATGTTTTCACTTCATTTGTAGTTATAAGATTGCATTTGGAAAAAGATTAATCTTATTATTCCCATTTTTGACATGGGGAAATGGAAACACAAAACTTTGTTCTTAGCATAGGAAGAAACATTTAAGTGACACAGTGGGTAGAGTGCTGGACCTGAATCAGGAAGACCTACTTTCAAGTATAGCCTCAGGTAAATTTACCAGCTGTAACCTTAGACATGTCGTTTACTACCTCTTTACCTCATCTGTAAAATAGGGATGAGAACCTCCTGGGTTGCTTGTAAGAATACATTGAGATAGTATTTGTAAAATGCTTTGTAAGTCTTGAAGCCCTATGTAGCTAACTGTTGTTACTTTAGTTGGGACCCTGACTTTGTCCTTTCTGCTGCATGGTCATACGTCCTGTGTCCTATATAAGCTTACTAATTATCAAATAACTGGGACAAAATTGAAAGATTTACTCTGGTGATCAAAGTTATATCTTTGTTTCAGGTTCTGTAGAGATAAAATTGTTGAATTTTGAGAAATACACTGGACTGGAAATCAGGCAGGAAATCCAGATTAGTCCTGTCTCTGTCCTGTATAATTTTATGCACGTCACTTAATCTCTATGGGCATTAATTCCTCACCTTTAAAATGAAATCCAGAATGAAAACTTTGCTCCTTTCATATTTTAGAGTTCTATGACTGTGACCTTTTTCTTTCTCTTCTTTTAAAAAATTTGTTTACTATAGGTTTACCAAGTTGAAGAGCCTTAATCTTTCCAATAACCATCTCGGAGATTTCCCTCTGGCAGTATGCAATATCCCAACCTTGACTGAGCTGAATGTGTCCTGCAACGCCCTAAGAACTGTTCCAGCAACAGCAGGAGATATGCACAAGTATGTTCTGAAAGCCTCATCATAGAGTACAGGCCATGACCTTTTTGTATAGGTTTTACAATGTCTAATGTTAAATCATTTTCTTGGCTGTGTTGGTTCCTTAAGTATCAACTTTCATCCCCTAATTAAGCAGTTGGAAATTGTAGACAAGGTAAAAAACTCATTGGTTTTCTTAAATTTTAGTAACAGAAAAATAAAATTTTAGGATTTTTATTGTTTTGGTAAAACTGAAAAATCTATTTGGGTGGGTGGCTTTAAGTATGGATGAAAGAGGTAAACTTCCATTGCCTGTGTTAAATAGCAAGATTTGGAAATGATCTCAAAATAACAAGGGATGTTTTGGACTTTTGCCATAGTTAGCAAGTATTGTTCCCCATTATGTTTACCCAAGTCAGGAAAACCATTCATCTTTTCAATTTTGTTTTGATTTTTACAGATGTTTAGGTTTATCTATGACCATGTTCTCTCTTGTGCCTCACTCCCTCATACTCTGAGCTTCTCTGGGTGAACTACAATTCATTTTGCCAGTTGTATAAGCTATTACTTGTGCTAAAGTTCTATGCTCATAAAAAAGAAATGCAGTTTCAAAAATCTGTTGTTTCTCTCTCTTTTTCTCTCTGAATAGTTTACAGACCTTTTTGTTGGATGGTAACTATCTTCAGTCCCTTCCTGCTGAGTTGGAGAATATGCAGCAGCTCAGTTACCTAGGACTCTCCTTCAATGAATTCACAGACATTCCAAAGGTTTTGGAGAAACTGACTGCTGTTGATAAACTTTGTATGTCTGGAAATTGTATGGAGATGCTCAACCTGCCCGCTTTAAGAAGAATGTCACACATTAAACATGTGGATTTGAGGTAATGAGTTAATAGGAGTATATTCTTCCAAGTCAAAAAAAGCTAGCAATTTTGGTACTTTCTAATTGAATTATTATTTTGTATTTTAGGGTAGGTTGTTCTCCTATTATTTAGCTTTTTTCGGGACGCTCCCACAACCTTATTCAATGACAGCTACTGTAAACAAAGCAGGCTAATTGTAGCTAAGGAGCTAAGGGCCACTGGCTGTTTCTGCACATAGTATGTAGTACATGGGCAGAGATGAGAAATTACCGTTTTAGAGGTGACTATGTCATTGGGAAAATCCTTTTTAAATGGTTCTTATCCTCATTGACCTCTTTGTATTATTCACTTTATTGATCATGCCCTTTTTTCTTGAAACACTTTCCTTGGAGTCTGTGAGTCTACTCTCTTCTTCTATTACTCAGGTAGAACAATGAGCCTGGAGATAAAAAGAGCTGAGTTTAAATGCAATCTCAGACATTTCCTAGCTGTGTGATTCAAGTTACTTAAGTGCCTTCTGCCTCAGTTTCCTCATCTGTAAAATGGGAATAATACTAGCACCTCTCTCCCAGGATTGTTGTAAGCTTCAAATGAGATGTCTATTTAGTAAAGTGCTTGGTATGTACTAGGCACTTAATAATAAATGCTTGTTTCCTTCCTTTCTTAAGTTTTTCATTCTCTGTCACTGTCACTTTTGTCATCCATAAATGGTATTTCCTAAGACTGCCTTTTACCTTCTTCTTTTGCTTATTTGTGCTTTCAAATTAACTTATCCTATATATTCTCATAATTTTGACTTAACTTTTTGCAAGTTACTTTGCTCTGTATAAACTTTTATCTCTAGCTCTGATTGTTCTATAAACTTTAGTACTTTATTTCAACTCTGTTCTAGACATCTATAGTATAATTGTTTACCTGGAATATCAGATGACAAATCCAAAAACAAAAACAAAAGAACAACATTCATCATCTGGTTCTTTCTTGTGTTTTTTATGACTTCTGATGGCTTTTACCTATTTCCTGGAGGAAGTAGCTACTTGAATAGAAGGTTGAACTTTGAGTCAGGAAGAACTATCTCATTTTCTAGCTATTTAAGCCTGGTCAAGTCATGGAATCTATCTCAATTTCCTCTTCTGTTAAATGAGTATAATAGTGGCATCTCCCTTCCAGGGTTGTTAAAAGAATAAAACGAGTTAATATTTGTAAAGTGCATTATGTAAATGGAAGTTACTACAATAATGACAATAATAGTAATATCTCCTAATTATCTAAATACAACAACTTGAAGTTATATTTTCCTTTTGTTCCTTTGTTCTTACTGTATTTTCTCAGTTTTCTTTTCCAAATATTTCTCAGATTCTTTCCTTTTTTTTTTTTTTTTTTTTTTGACTTTTACTGCTACCAATAGGAGATAATCTAATTCACCTTCCTCATTGGACAAATAAAAAAAACTTAGACCTAGACAAATGAAATTAATTTCCTGAGTCACATAGGTAGAAATCAACAGAGAGATCACCTTATGTCTCTGCCTCTTTTTACTCTTAGCTCAGAGATTCCCTAACTTGGTTCACAGTACCCTTACTATCTCATTTGTTTTTTCATAGTGTTCCTAAACCAAACCAAAAAAAATATTGTTAGGTACAAATGACTTAATATGTATTTATGTCCTAGTAACTTTGTTGTATCTAAAAAGCAATTGGAAGAAAAATAATATTTTTATTTCATTCTTATATAACCATAATTATTTACTAAAGGGATGTTATCGGTGGGGCACTGAACAACTTCTCAGATCTTGGAATCAGCTTGAACACTGCCAACTTCATTTCCTGTTTCACATCAGTTTTCATGTGATACTTGCTTTTTATCACAGCAACCATGGAAAATCTAGTTCGGTAAAAATATGATGTTCAAAAATTAGAAGTTACATATAGAAGCTACATCTCTCATGTAGAAGTTACATATCCAAAAGTACAAGTTAACAAAAAAAACCTCACACATTAGAGAATATCATACAAATTAATATAACACAATCTCATATAGAATGGTGAACTATCCAAGATTAGGAGTTCTTTGGACAGTGTCCAATAGATGTTGAGTATTTCTTGTTTCTCTCAAAAATTTTAAATGATTTTTTAAATTAAAATTTAAAATTCTGTATTTGTCTATATGGTTTGTCTTAACTGAGATCTTAACTGAATCCTATAGGATTGTCTTTTAGTAAATAGGCAAAATTGAAAACCTTGATTGGTCTAGAAAGAGGATATTGGTCATCATAGAACTTCTTTTCTGAATCGTGTCAGAGAAGTATCACTAATTTAAATGATAGTCTTTCCTGCCTTTAAAGATTATGGGTCTTCTTTTTTCATCTCTTTAGACCTATTACTTCTTTTCTGATTTACGATTAATAAGTCCATTGTGTATGTTTTTGATGAGGGCTTTAGCATAGCTTTAGAAGCAGTCTGAGAAGGGGCCTTTGCCATTCAGTTCAATCCCCTCACTTTTTATAGAGAAGGAAGCAGATCGTATGAAGTGGAGTTATTTGTTTGAAGTTATAGAGCTTTTAAGTGTCAGAAACAACTCAAGGTTAGGTCTCTGATTTCAGGTCCAGTGTTTGAATCTCTTCCGAGTAAATTGAAACACTAGTTGAAGGAAGAATATTTCTAAATTCTGGTAACATTTTGTATCCAATGTGAAGTCAATTTTCTTGCCTGCATACAAGTTTTAGCAGCATAGGGAAACTTAGAATCAGATTTTTATTTTACATCCTATTTATAGAATGAAAATAGAGAAGAGAAAGAATACCAGTGGGCTGCTTACTGAATGGTTGGTTCTCCTTATTGGCCTCTGTGCTTTCCAAAGTAGATTCCAAGCACACATGCTTTGTCCTCCTTGGCTTTTCATCTGTTGGCTTAACGGTCTGTTTATAAGAGTGACATGACACATTCCATCTTTTCCATTCATAATTAAAACTCATTGATGAGGAAAATTGTCTTACCTTGATGATGGTTGGAAGTGAAAATGTTTCCTATAGGCCAGCTTTAATATTTAATGTTCTTTCTCTCATTTGGCCATTACTTGATTTCTAGTGAGTTCCTACCATTCCAATTGAGAAGTTGCTTTGGGGGGGGGGGGGAAGATCTTGGAACTTTGTTAATTCAGTAATATCAAATAAAGTTTTTCTGGAAGAAAGTATCATCTAGCAAAGTAGGAATTGGGAATTTCCAACTCATTTTTGCAGCAATATATATCCCTTTGTTATGTTGATCAGTACTCTCAGTTCTCTTCTCCTATGTATCTTAGTGCCCACAATCATCTGACATCTCTTCTTAGGGGAACATTTTACAGAGAGCTAGCTGATTCTCTATTATACATTCTGCTAGCTTAAACTTGGGTTCTAGTCCAGTCTACAGACAATATGACCTTGCACATATTTTAAACCTTCTTGGTATGACAGGCAACTCTAGCTCTACAAATGGCAGAGTAGATGCTGATCTGCTTCAATAGTGGTCATTTCCTAACTTCTACCTTTTGGAATCTACCAATGGAATCACAGATTGAGTCTCGTCAAAAATAGATACTGTAAGACTTGTTTTCCCCCTACAAACTTTGTTCCATCCTTGGATTGTTGTGCCTTATCCTGTGATTTTTTTAGTCACTAAACCTTTGTATGCCAGATTTATATTCATTTGAAACTTTCTCATTCCTAGCAAGTCTTAGGCACAGCAAAAGCATCAATAGCTCATTCTCACCCTTGTGACAGCTTATCTTTTTCCCCTTTTCATCAGACTGTGCTGTATTTATAAGTTTTATCAGTTAATTTCTGGATTCAGCCAAAAGCAGGGAGGATGTAGTGGAAAAAAGATTAAGAGCCTGAAGTTATAAGTTCAAATCCTTGTTCTGCTACTTATTACCTATACAAACTTGGTCAAATCATTTAACCACTATTTTCATTTATAAAATGAGAAAAATAGATGTCCTGCAAGGTCCCACTCTAAATATTAGGATAATTGAGGTAGTATCTCTCTATTCCCCTATTTATTTTCTTGAAGATTTGAATATTTCTTCTAGTAATGGACATTCCAGGAAGTTTGGGCTTTTTGCCTTTATGTTGTCTCCAGTATGATATCTGTGGTTCTTTTTTTGCTGAAATAAATTAAATCTGTGATTTGATCCTCTTAAATTAATTTCAGATGGATTCCTTATGCTAATTTTTCCCCAGTCATAATTCTCTCCATCATATTTAAGAAGGTATCATCTAAGTTAAAATCCTTATGAGTTACAAAATAGTGAGAGTTGGTAGAGCTAGCCATTTAGACTAATTCAGAGAGCTGAGAATGGAATAGTAAGCCTCTGAAGTACCTGGTACCAAGAGTAAGAATGAGTCTATATTTCTTATGTGGAAATTAAATGACATCTTTATTTGAATTTTCTTCCTTCTTGTCCTAAGATTGAATATAATTAGGAAGCTGATGGTACAGGAGGTAGACTTCCTTCCACATGTGACTCAACTAGACTTGCGAGATAATAAACTTGGTGATCTGGATGCTACAGTTTTCAACAATCTTGAAGTTCTGCACTGTGAAAGGAACCAGTTGGTGACACTCAATGTTTGTGGCTATTTGCTAAAAGCACTCTATGCTTCTTCAAATGGTAAGTGACTCAAGTAGCACCAGCATCTGTTCTTCTGCTACCTGTGCTTTCTACTTCCAGCATTGGTCTGCCTTCCTTCCTCAGCCATCATGTAATTGAAAATGTTAAATGTCCTAGGTGTTGGATGTGAAGGAGGGAAAAATTCTGATTTGGTGGCAAGAGTAGAAGATGGAAAGTTGTAGTTCTTCTATTGTTCCTCATAATATTTTATTGTAATTATTAAGCTTAGTAATCTCCTTTTCTGTCTATGTCTGTTCTCCTTAGAAGTGTAGGGGGGGAACCTAGCCTTCTTTTAGAGCTATTTGGTAACTATGTCTCTGAAGACCAGAACATCGAATGTACTCTACAATAACAGATTAATTGTATAGAAAAAGCATCATGGTTTAGTGGAGACGTGGAATTCTGGATTTGGAATCAGAAGAACTGGGTTCAAATTCTGTATGACTTTGTATAGATCTCTGGGCCTCGGTTTTTTCATTTACAAAATGGACAACACAAGCATTTATTAACATCCATCTCAAAGGAGTGGCACAAAGAAAGCCATAATTTACAAATTATGAAATGTTAAAATAAATGCACTCTTTTTGTTATTGTTATTAAATAACTAGAAAGGGAGGCTAGCTAGTAAGCTAAGGTAGTATTGATGCAGGGAATCATCATTCCAGGGCTTCTTCATTGGATTGTCCTGGAATCCAAACATGGACAAATTACAGGAGGTCTATGAACTTGGATGGGTAAAAATTCTAACACCATTTCAATATAATTGGTTTCCTTTACATTCTTTATATTTTATTCATTCAAAAACATTCTGAGAAACGTCCTCAGACTTTACCAGACTGCCAAAAAGGGAGCATGACACAAACAGGTCAAGAATTCCTATCTAGTCCAAGGATTCTTAACCTAATTTTAATAGAAGAAACTGAATCCTAGACAGGTCAACTGATTTACTCAAGATTATACATGTGGTAAATGGTTTTCTGAAAATAAGTCTCGAACATTTTCTACTGAATCAAGGAAAGCACCATGTAGTGCTAAGGCTAACTGGAAATGTCATAAAGAAGAGATATATGAGGAAATAAGACCATTCTTGAAATCTGTTCAAGAGGGTTTAGTAATAACTATATGATATATAATTTACATAGTGTTTTAATAAAGGCTTACAAAGGACTTTATATATATGTGTGTGTATGTATGTATATGTATGTATATATATATGCATATATATGTGTGTGTGTGTGTGTGTAGAATTAAACTTCATCTTCACAACAACCCACTTTCCAATATTTTTAATAAAATATTTCTTGCTCATAATTTGAAAGTTAGTGGCAATTCCTTTTTAAAAATGTATTTATTTAAAACAAAAACAAAATAGGGAAAAAAGAAAAGAAAAAGAAAAAACAGTGGCAGTTCTGATAAGCAAAGATCACAGGGAAATAATCCCTAACGTTAAGATTTCAGGCCCTCTTTTAGTTTAAAAAAAAAATCTCTTCAACAGATGCTTTTAAAATTCTCCTCTTTTTTTGCTTAGCACTTTTTTTAGGATTCTGAAGAAATATTTGTTAGACTTCAGCCCTCAAAGAACTTAGGTTTTTGGGGAAATAAGACATGTAATTATTATAAAAAAGTATGAAACAAAATATAATCACATCCTTAATTATATACTATAGATTATATGTACCATGCAGATTTGGAAGTGGGCAAAATCAGTATGAGCTAAATAGTGAAGAGTGGTTAAGCTTAGGATAGAGAAAACGGGAATCATTCAACATTTATTAAGTACTACTATTCCATACGAATTGGAGCAAAATCACAAAGGGTGGGAATGAGCTTGTTGTGATCAGGGGACTGTGATGAGATGATAACTTGTAACATGAACTCTGACAAGGCAAGGAACTTAAGACTTAGTCTAAGAAACATTAAGGCTCTAAAGCAGAAAAGTAGTATGTTAAAAACAATATTGTAGAAGTGTTATAAAGTATGGTGAATAGTCAGGCTATTTAAAGTAAAAGAACCCAGAGTCATGGAACTAATTACTTCAGTCATCCAGGCATCCACAAAGTTTCCATGCCGCACATGGAAAGAGGCAGCAATGAAGGACAATTTTGAAAGAATCATTAGTAAGCCAATTCAGCAAATATTGAATACTAGGGACATGTAAAGGCCTATTACTGCAAAGGTGAAAAAAAACAGTCCCAGCCTCAAATTGATTTATTATGTAATGGGATAAAACAATAATAAAATATAACATTTTACATATCCTATGAGAAGCTTAAGGAAAGAGCAGTTACATCTTGGTTGAAATGTGTAGCAGTCTCTTAAATAGGAATCAAGCTTAGAGAGACAATACAAGCCATAGATGCAGATTAGGATGTCTTTGATTATTAAAATCAGAAGAATAGGTGAATTTCTCAGAGGAGTTAGTGAAAGCAGTGAAGAGATAGGAGAGGAACAGGGACAAGGAGATCACAGTATCATAAAACCCATAGGCACCCCATGTCTTAGGGAGGTTGAGCATAAGGACAGTTGAGAATAGATACTGGATTTGACTAGAGAGAGAGTCATTGGTGACTAAGAGTAGTTTGGTACAATGGTAGAAGTAGAAAGCTAGAGGAAATTCCCAGTATCAAAGATGCATAAAATGAGTTTGTTAATCTACCAATTATAACAGCATACATGTCAAGAAGAAGAATGGAGAGCTAGATGCACGAGTGGGGGGAAAGTGATAAAACTTTTAGTTCATCAGATAAGTTTTGATTGCATGCAAAAGATCCATTTAATGTTATTTTTTATTTTTTTTTAATTGTATCAGAGTTAATGCAAGGGGAGGAGAAAAAAGATAATAATGATATCAACAAATTTGCCATTTTTACAGTGTTTTCATATCTAGTTTTTTTTTTCCTCTCTTAGAACTTGTACAACTCGATATTTACCCAGTTCCAAATCATCTGACATTCATGGATGTTTCGAGGTAAGAACTCAGTGTGCTAGAATTGAAGTGCTTATTTAAATTGTTTAAAAGTTCCAGCTGAATTCACGTATAAACACTTTCTTGTATGTAAAATATGTATTTGAAACTTCAATGTTGTTTCATCAGTTTTTAATCTTTAAGCTCTAAAAGAGTACCTGAGAAATCTCTCCATTAAAATGCTCTATTCACAATAACAAGTACGTCTAGAAGAGTGTCTCATAGTCCAGATATGAATATTTGTACTCAATACCGTAATACAGCCTAACTAGTCACCAATAAACCAAAACGATGCATGGGGGGAGGGGAGGAATTCTTAATATTAGTTCTAATTTTGTTATATCAGTTAACTAAGCATCTTTTGACTAGAGCTCTTACAGTGGAGAAGCAGTATGTTATGATGAAAAGAGCAATAAAGTGGAAAACTTAAGGAGGCCTCAGTTCAGCCAATAACTATCACTTACAAAGATAAAACAAAAATCAAGGTCCAAAATGTTCTATCACTTTGTGCAAGAACATTTTGGACCTTGATTTTTGTTTTATCTTTGTAAGAAAAGAATTGAACTGCATGATTTCTCCATTTTGTGTTGTACTCTATCTGAACTGTGCTCTAAGGTTTTTCTTTACATGAATTAGGGGGAGGAGTGGCTAATTTAACTCATACTGAATAACATTCTCCCACCGGGGTCTGCATTTCTGTCTATTCCTTGTGGCATTTTTAGCTATGTCTCCTGCCAAAGGATCCTAGTTCATTAAAAATCAAGATTTGGATTATATATTCTGACCAGTCCCCTGGTCTCATTTTAAATAGGAAAGTTGAAATCACATTTGGGCACAAAATTGTGCCAGAACTGTGAAATTTATGCCCAACATCCTCCTTTTGAAAAGAATGTTATAATAAAGTTGATCCTAAAGCACTAGAGATGTTTGTGACTCTACTGTAAACATGCATATACTTAAATATAATTTGACTATAACAAATACATATAAAAATATAGCATAATTATATAAATGCTATAGATGTAAGTATAGTTTGTGCTTAAATATAAATAACATTTAAAAGTATAAAATTCAGTTTACCGAAAAGAGTTGTAGAATTTTGGGCATCTAGAAGAGAACATAGTATATGGGGAGTGGGGTCCAGGATATATAGACTGCCTATATATATGCTTAACCCTATAAAGTTAACTTTATATTTTTTTAGAAAATACAATAAAATAATTCACCTAATTTTCCTCTATGTTTCACAATCTGGCTGAAGACAATTCCAAAGGATCAGGTCTAAAAATGTATTTAACAGTAACCGCAATGATACGAGATATAGATGGCTTCCCATGCTGATTGTTTTAAAGGAAAGTATTTATTTAGATGTAGGGAGGGGTTCTGGTATTATTATTGTTTTAAAAATAATATATCATCATACTTTGTAATCATCACATATATGACATTATTGAACATATTTTGTCTTTTATTGTGAATAAGTGACTTTGGGCAATTTTAGCACTTACCTAAGTGTTAGAATTTCTCCTGTCCCAAATTGCAGTGTTATCCTTGTTATTTTTAAAAATTATGTGAACTTTTTATTCTCTCTTTCTTCTTAAATATATAGTTTACACATTATGATCTGAAGGACAGAGCCTCAGACTTAAAAAAAAAAAGAGGTTGTCTTTGGCATCTCTTTAATCCTAGGACCAAAACTTAGGCTAAAAATTAACTTAAAAAAAAATGTATCTTGATTTGTAGGAACCACCTAGAAAGTGTCCCTGAGTGGGTATGTGAGAGCCGCAAGCTAGAAGTGTTGGACATTGGTCATAACCAGATCCGTGAGCTCCCTGCACGGTAAGTACAATAGACAAAAGAACCAAACCTGGAACTAGAAGTCACACAGAAAGAACTGCTGAGTTAGTATGTATCTTGTTCTTGTGACAGAAAAGCTTGTTTTCATCTTTTGTTTGGTGTCTTTTACCTCATGTGGTGTCATCGGGCTATAAACTTGGCCTGGCTTTTTCTTCTTTACTTTCATGCAGTGAAAAACAGAATGTGGCTTTGGATTTCAGCCAAACATTTTAAAGCAATGCAGGCTTAGTAGTGGAAATTTTTTATTTCATTTCATAAGCCAAAAGGAATGTTCAAAGACGTGGCAAGCCATCTGATGGGGCCACCTATAGGATCTTGATTCTTTTGGAATGTACCATTTGTACAGATTGACTGTAACAAATGACTGCCTCACCTATTCAACATAGTTCTTAAAAAGGAATTTTCACAGATTTTTATAGAGAGACTTATATGATCTCCAGTGTCCCACAAAAAAACAAAACAAAACCAACCAAACACCACACCAGAAATATCCTTTATTTTCAAGTTGTCAAAATGTGCAGCTAAATAATTTGGGGATATCAAACTAGGCGATTATTGATTCAAAATACATTCACTCTCTTACTAGTTTTCCACTGGTCAGTAAATCTGAGGAAACATATGGTACCATGTTTGTTCATTTAGTAATATAGGACTAGTGAAAACACTATTAAAGGAGTGTATAAATCTTTTTTCACAGGAACTTTTATATAAGAAAATCCTTCAAAGTAACTATTAGGAGCATTGATGGATAATAAAATCACACTTTCTGTTAAAGAATTAAGTACTTATGGAATATACATGGTTAGTTGACTTGACCAAGAGACAGAGAGTTATTTCACCCAAATACTAACTAATAAAGCAAAGGTTACTTTTTTAATCCCTACAGTCATCGAATTATTTTTGTATAGTATGTATCCCTCAATTGTATTCCTAACTAAATGTAGCTCCCTTGCAAATATATAGCCTTTGTTATTATAGGGAATAATTAAGTATATGTGGAGCAATACATTACTAAAATAGCTCTTTAAGTATATATTATATTGACATTGGGTTAGTAGCCTCTCAGGAGAACAGGGACATTAAACAATTTACTCAGTAGGAAAAGGGGTATTTAAGAGGGCATTAGGATAAGAAGAGACTTCAGAAGCATTTAGTACAAACCTCTACCTGAATAAAGTTTCTCTTTACAAAATATTGGCAAATGGTCAGCCAGTCTTTAATGACCACCAATGAGGAAGAAATCACTCCTTTCCAGGGCCATCCATTCTACTTTTGGATAGCTTTTGTTAGGAAGTTCTTTCTTCAAGCCTGAATCTGTCTTTTGGCAGCTTTCATCCATCTTTCCTGATTCTGTTCCCTGGACAGAACTAGATTTTTCCCTTATCCAGTCATAGCCACCATTTCCTTCAGGGCCTTGGAAAGTAATGCATTTGGCCTAGCAACTTGAATTAATCAAGGATATATAGGTTACCTTTTTACTATCTTCCTAATTTGGGACATCAATCCCTGAGGAGCCATTTCTGTTCTGTCCTTTCCAGACAAAGCTTTTTCTCCTTTGCAGAGAAAACAATCTAAATAAGAATTGAGCAGTTCTTTCTTGCTTCTGTCGTGTCATTCACCATAAGCAGTAGTCCTTATATACCTTCTTAATATACTTATCATTGTACAAAAAATTTTTTTATTCTTGGTTTTCCTCGTCAACTTCAGGTCATCGGGAGTCTTAAAAACTCCAATATAAATCTTAAGGAATGGTGCCATATTTTTGGATTCTACTTCCATTATCTGTTTTCTAGTCCATCATCTGCACATATCTTTTTGAATTTGAGTTGATTGATGAGTTCCTTCTTGGACTCTTGAGACAAATTCCCTTTTTCATTCTCATCAATATTTTTTTTTTCTTAAATTTATGTTTTTTAGAAATTTCTTCTTGTTTCCTGCCCACCCCAGGCAGTGGCCTGTGAAGAACTTTTAGTCCATAAGATCTCATTTATCCTTTTTCTTTATCCTTTAAAATCTTTTTCTGCAAATCTAGGGTGTCTGTCAGTCTATACCTGACTTTGTTTTCTTTCTTTATCACAAATTCTAATATGAATAACACTTTCCTTCTGAGTTCGTATCTTAACTTATTCTTATTTCTTATAGATGGGAATTAGCTCAAGAATGGCAATTGTTTCTTCCACTTTATAAAGGTTGAAATTATCATTAAATCAATTCCATAGAATTGTTATAGGTGTGTTTTTATTGTTGTTGTTTTTTTTTTTTTTTGTCAGAGTGAGCTCCAGCAGAGGTCCAGATGATTAAAGTACCCCAGCATGATAAAATGATATCTACATATCAAGTAGATGACATTCCTCAATTATTTATTCATCTAATCTGTTCCTTTTGTATAAGGCACACTATGCCTTTCTAGAACTATATTCCATTCATAGAGTTCATCCCACCAAATGAAGAATATATTCTTTTGAGCCACAATGTGTAGTTTATCTTGTATATCCAAAGTATTGGGTTTTGTTGCTGGTTCTTTTCTTTGATTTCTGTGGTACTCTGTATTGCCTGCTATTCTTCCTACATTGTGGTTTCTGTCTATTTCATGAATGTTTGAGTGAATTTTTTTCCTTTTTCAACATAAAATCCTTTGGATTATTTTTGCAAGATTCCAGGCAAATTTATTCTTAAGAGACTTAAAAAAAAAAAAAAAAGCATGTTCCATCTTTGGCCAGAAGAATTAAATTATACAGTTTAAGCTAGGGTCCATTAATCTAAATCCCATCCTTAAACACATATTTTTAAAGTTCTCTTCCCAAGCTTGCCTTTTTCTCTTTTCATTCCTTTGGGCCTCTTTAGAATGTTCTTCTCTCTTCTCACATTGAACCTTTTCCCTCATTTTTTTTTTATAAGAAATATTTCATTCTACCAGATAATCTGAAAAGATGAGAGACCTTCTTCCAGCCTCTGTGCCTTCTCTTCTAGGATGAAGACCAGAATGCACTTAGTTCATAGATAACCACTATGAATTTTGTTCCAAAATTCTTGGTTCTCCATACTCATTGAAAGTGAGATCCTTTATACTGCAACATATTTAACATATATAGGACTGCTTGCCATCTTGGGGGGGGGGGGTGGAGGGAGGGAGGGGAAAAAATGAAACATAAGCGAGTGCAAGGGATAATGTTGCAAAAAATTACCCTGGCATGGATTCTGTCAATACAAAGTTATTATTAAATAAAATAAAATTAAAAAAAAAAAAAAAAGAAAGTGAGATCCTTGACCTTCTTCCCTTTCTTGACTAGTACCTCTGTTAGAAAGCTTTCTAGTGTCTGACCTGTAGAATTTCCTCAAATAAAGTTATTGCAAAGTATCATGTTCTCTCTTTTCTTACGCCATACTAAAAGATTCTCATTAGCAAGCTGATAAAATCCATACCTAATTTAAGCACATAGAGCCTATTACATCTTTAATTGCAGTATATTCCTTCAGGCAACATCTTTATAATATCTGAGATACAGTTTTGGAATTTATTGCTTATATTCTAACTCTCAGAAGCAACTAGGTGGTATGGTGACTAGAATACTGGTCCTGGATTCAAATCTAGCCTTAGATACTTATTACCTCTGTGACCCTGGGCAAATGAATTAACTGCTGTTTCCCTTAGTTTCTTCAACTGTAAAATGAGAATTATAACAACACTTTACATTCCAGGGTTGTGAGGATCAAATGAGATATTTGTTAAGCATTTACTATGTACCTGGTACATAGTTGGAGTTTAATAAATTCTTGTTGTCTTCCTTCCTATGTTAAAGACATAAAAACAAAAGAAAATATTGCTGACCTTTAATCAGAATTTTTTCCAAAGATATTTAATCTTAAAATTTTGTGTTTATGGAAACTGTTATAATTAATAATTATTAATAATCATAATGATAATAGCTATCACATATAGTATCTATAGAGGCAGTTATGGGACTAAGTGGAGAAAACCTGGTCATGAGGCATTAGTTATGTGCCTCTGGACAAGTCATGTAACCTCTGTTCTCCTTAATCTATTGGAGAAGGAAATGACAAACCTCCCCAGTATCTTTGCCAAGAAAACCTTATATGATGTCACAAACAAAGGGACATTTGTTGAATGAACAACAATATAGTATCTATACCTTTTGTCAGGCACTGTACTAAATGCTTTACAAGTATTATCACATTTTTATCATCCCAATTAACTTGTGGGGTAGGTGCTAAGAAATGTTACTCCTAAGCAAAAAGTTGCACATTATATGAGGTAATGTCTCAGTGTTGAAATTCTTTTTTTTTTTCTTTTTCTTTTCTTTTTTTTTTTAATAATAGTTTTTTATTTACAAGTTATATGTATAGGTAACTTTACAGCATTGACAATTGCCAAACCTTTTGTTCCAATTTTTTCCCTCCTTTCCCCCACCCTCTCCCCTAGATGGCAGGATGACCAATAGGTGTTATATATATTAAAGTATAAATTAGATACACAATAAGTATACATAACCAAACCGTTATTTTGCTGTACAAAAAGAAGTGGGCTCTGAAATATTATAAATTAGCTTGTGAAGGAAATCCAAAATTCAGGCAGGCAAAAATATAGGGATTGGGAATTCAATGTAATGATTCTTGGTCATCTCCCAGAGTTCTTTTGCTGGGCGTAGTTGGTTCAGTTCATTACTGCTCCATTGGAACTGCTTTGGTTCATCTCATTGCTGAGGATGGCCAGGTCCCTCAGAATTGATCATCATAGAGTATTGTTGTTGAAGTATATAATGATCTCCTGGCCCTGCTCATTTCACTCAGCATCAGTTTATGTTAGTCTCTCTAGGCTTTTCTGAAATCATTCTGTTGGTCATTTCTTACCGAACAATAATATTCCATAATATTAATATACCACAATTTACCCAGCCATTCTCCAATTGATGGGCATCTACTCAGTTTCCAGTTTCTGGCCACTACAAAGAGGGCTACCACAAACATTCGTGGACATACAGATCCCTTTCCCTTCTTTATAATCATTTTGGGATATAAGCCCAATAGTAACTCAGTGTTGAAATTCAATATAAGAAAAGAGAAATAGGAAAAAAGAGCAGAATTTGTTACTCATATTTTTTAAATGAATGTCAATTTTTTTACATGTGGGAAATAAATAAATCTTAGGAGAAAGTCAGTGCCCAAATTTTATCTGTATTGGAAACCAGTATCAGAAATGGGTTATATCTTATGCCTGACTAAATTTATGTTCTTGGGGTGGAAATCGGATGATAGATAAATACTGTGTGTGTGTGTGTGTGTGTGTACATATCTATTTCTCTCTGTCTTTCTATAATATTGACAAAAGTTATATATTCCTACTCCAAACTGAGCTATATTAGTTAATACTAACTTAACTAACTTTTCCATGGTATCTTCCTCAGTTCCCAGTTTTTAGCATATCTGGCTAGAATCTGATTTTATTGTTTATAACAGTGTTAGAAGTTCCACCCCAGTAGAAATGTCATTTTAAATCTCACCCAACAGTTTTCTTTCATTTTACCTCTAATCATCAGTAGGAGGGAAAAAAGCATGCCCAAACTTACAAACAACTTTCAAATGTCAAGATAGAAAAACAGATTAGATGAATTTTATTCCCAACACAAGTCTTTTATAGTGATTCTAGTATTAAACAAAAACAAAATAGGAACCTCCTTCCCTCCCCCCTCAAAAAAATAAAAACAAAACAAAACAAAAAGAGAAAAGAAAAAAATCCAAACACATATAGGTTAAGAGACAAAGGTAAAAAACCCTGTCAAACTATGAGTCTACAAGTGAAGAGTAGTATAGACTAAACTTTTCTGTATGTATGTGGGGGGGGGAAAAAAGAAAGAAAAACTTCCAAGCAAATGGGTGGTATAATGAATGGAGAACTGGCCCTTGAGTCAGGAGGATCTGAGTTCAGATGTAGTCTCAGACACTTAATTAAGCTGTATGGTCTTGGGCAAGTCACTTCCTTCCCAATTACTTCCTTTGATTAATTAATAATTAATCAAAAATATTTGTACCACATTTCTGCACTAAGTACTAAGTAGTATGATTGATGAGATTAATTGGATAACTGCCATATTCAAAGTCTTTTCTTCTTCCTTTCCCAAATTTTTTTCTTTCTTTTATTTTCTCTTTTTTTTTTTCCTTTAGAGGAAAATTGATTTATTGACTAATGAGTATACCATAGTTATATGTAGAGTTCTTTAGTTATTTTTCAGTCTTGTCTGAGTCTTCATGATCCCATTTGGGGTTTTCTTGGCAAAGATAACTGGAGTCATTTGGCATTTCCTTTTCCAGCTTATTTTACAAATGACGAAGCTGAGGCAAACAGAGTTTAAGTTACTTGCCCAGAATCACACTGCTAGTAAGTGTCTGAGGTTAGATTTGAACTCAGGAAGATGAATTTTCTTGATTCTAGGCCAGTACTCTATCCACTCTGCCATTTAGTAAGTTACTGATGACTTGTATGTTTCTAATAAAATTTTGAGAGTTCGTCAGTCTTTTATTTCTCAAGTTTACTCAAGTTACTTGTTTTTAAAGGAACAGAAAAATTTGAGATGGAGATAAACGTCTACCTTGGGCTGAAACAGACTTGTCAGTTGCTTAGACCCTTTTGATCTATGTAGCTTTATGAGGTGGAGGGGGGCAGCAGATTTTCACTATATTTAATTTTTTAATTTTTTCTCAATTCTTTTTCTTCTTAAATCTGTTGTGTTTTTCAGCTTGTTTTATAATAGTAGTCTTCGTAAACTGCTGGTAGGACATAACCAGCTAACCAAGCTACCAGAAAGACTGGAGAGAACCCAGGTAGAGGTCCTGGATGTTCAGCACAATCAGCTTGTTGAGTTACCACCCAATCTCCTGATGAAGGCTGACAGGTAAGGAAGCCACAGGAACATCTAGTTCTATTGTTTCTATTAAGACTCATGTGCATGGGATCAAAGTATAGTATTAAGGCAGGGAGGGGATTTACAGTGGAAGTGGTTTGGAGAACACAAATAGCATGCTATCTATTGTGTGGTCTTTGGACACAGTAGACAATCTTCAGGATAGAAATCAAATATGATTGCCTATACTTTTGCTTTTTCAGAGCTTGTCACCTTATTTAGTTTGTGTGAACTTTCTGACTTTTCTTTCAGTTTCATACTGTGTTTGTGGACAGATTACAGATAAGCTCTTTGTCTTAAAACCAGGCATATTATTTCCCTTCCTCTTCCTTACATTTTTGAATTTTGCTACTTTCCCCAAAATTTAGTACCAACATGGTTTTGCTAGAAATAGGTAGGGTACTCATTGTCTTAGTTTTCATTATGGTGTAACTCTTTTTGCAGTATACATTTGTGAGTTTTGGTGATAAATGTAGTTTTTTTTGGAAGAGTTTATTTGTAGATTTATTTGAGTTTTTTGCCCGTTCCTATCTGTATTGAAGTATTTGCCACAATTTAGAAGAAAAAAAATCCCAATTAGGGAGATTTAAGCATTAAGACTTTTTGCTTTATTTAAATGTTTCTAGGTTTTTGAGTTACTGCTTTGTGTGGTAGCTTTTCTATAAGGAGTAGAATTCAGAATACAGAGTAGATTTAGAACTTCCAAGCTATCCTTGTCCCAAAATGGAAAGAATTTGGCAAACATTGATTGTTTCATTTGCATTTGTGTTGTATTGTGCTATGGTAGGCATTAGCAGTACACTCCTGTCTTTTCAGAGAGCTTACTATCTAGTTGCGAATATAAGAAATATCCACAGAAAGTGATCATACATATTATAATATAAATACAAAGGAGAGGTCCAGGCAGAGTAACATCAAGAGCGGCTTCATTTAGCTGTGGGGAAATCACAGAAGTTTAATGGAAGAGGTGTTATATAAAGTGGGTCTTAAAGTAAAGGAAGGATTGAAATGTGGGTATAAACAGATAATTCCAGGATTCAAATGATGGCATAAAGAAAAGACATGTGGACAAGAGGATAGGACAGCATTGGAAAACAGTGAATAGAGAGGATTTGTTTGAGCAAAGAGTGACAGCAGGTTAAGGAATGACTGGAAAAAGATAAATTAAAAGCAAATTAAAGAGGATCTTCCATGCCAGGGTAAAGACTTTATACTTTTTTCCATAGGTAATAGGGAGCCATTGAAGGTTTCTGAGCATTAAAAAAAAAAAAGTCTCCATACAGCACTATGCAGGATATATTGGAAAGGCAAGAGACTAGAAGCAGTGAGACCAACAGTACAGGCAGGAGATGATAAGGACCTGAATTAAGATGGTTGCAGTAGCAATGGAAAGGGAAGGGGAATGAGAGTTTTGGATGAATTTAATCTTCTCTCATCTTTTTTCCCTCCCTAGTCCTAAGAGGACTCTTAAGGTTTTGAGCCTAAGTGCCTGTAAACATAATGACTCTTAATTGGTAACATTCTCTTCAGGGCTCCAACACTTTCTGCCACATGATACTTGTACAATCTGTTAATGGCCTGAAAGAGTTAATTTGCTACCCACCCTCATCTTTTAAATCCAAAAGCTATGAATGACTTTGGATTCCCCGAAATGTAAAGCTTAAGATGCTTACTAGTATGTCATTTAAGACTTTCTCCATTCTGGTCCCATCCCACTTTGCTTTGCTTCATCTCATAGGCTCTACACTAAACCAGAGAATAAACTATTGCTATTCCTTCAAGACCTTCCTATATCCTGTTGCCAATGCCATTCATTATGCCTAGAATGCTCTTGCTCTACCTCTCATGTGCACACTGATAGATACATAAACACACATACATATACACAGACACACATATATACCTGTACACAATTCATGCACACATGATCCCTGTTGAAATCCTATACATCTTTTGAAGGTAAACTGAGATGGGAGACTCAGACCCCCAAAGTTTCCATCCATCCCCTCCCCACCACAACATTCAGTTACGTGACTCCACATTGAGTCCTATTGTAGAAATGCTTGATTAATGGTCATACTGCTGTTTAGTCTGTTATTTATAAGAGAGTATAAGACTTCATTTGGTAGCAGAGTGTCCTTAAGTAGGTCAGTGTCTCCTTGATCGGGGGGAGGAAGGGGACCTTCTTGTTTGCTGTAAACAAAAGACCGTTGCTTGCACAACATCCAGTTTTTATTGAATCCAGGCCACAGCAATATGCAAATCCCCCCCAAAGATGCTAGAATTTCTGCAACTGGTGCATCAAGAATTAAAAAGCAATCCCTTGAGTCATTCTCTTGATGGAACTTCAGATTTAAAACCATGCTGGTTTCCAAAGGATGTTTGTTATCTTGATAGCCAAATATCAAGTCTTACATTGAGCTTTTTTCTTTACTAATCAACTTTCCCTGCTATAATAGCAAGTCTGAGTATGGTCTTTCTCAATTGCTTGATTCTCTAAAATATTAAGACCTTCAGGTGGTATCCTTTGAATAATTCTGCTCTGCCTTGAAAGCAGAAAAGAAATTGGCTTGTTCTTTAGCCAACTAGATAGCCAAGCTATTTATGTCTTTTTGACTTTTAATGATAACTCTCTCCTAAAGATAGATCAGATCAGTATTTCACACTGTTTTTAAGGTAGAACATTTGACTTATGATTTTGCTGCCCTTGTTTAGCTTTGATGTTGTTTTATTTTAAGTTGCATTTCAGTAATACTCAAACTATAAAGACAGATGCATGAAATGTGATGGGCCATATGTTCCTGAGGATTTGGCTGTGAGTTTGTATCTTTTGATCAGGCTAGGATTTAGTTCTATTGGCTGAACTGGGAAATAGTCCAATCTGGATCATATTGGCATGGATCGCTCTCTTTCCCTCTCCCATTCACTTGATAGTGAGGATTTTCTTGACTGAAAGTAAAACCAGAGGGACTTTCAGTTAATCAGTTCAGTTTTTACTGGCAGATGCTGCTAGGAAAATAGATAATTCCTAAGAGTCACTAGAGTGTGTCAGGACCGACAGGGGCACTGCCGACCTTCTGCTTCAAACCTGCATTCTGGGAAGTGACTGGCCTCCTGTCCATTCTGCATCTTAACTTTCTTTTGATGGCTGAGTCCTTTCTTCTGGTGAAGTCAATTCAACTTAATAGGATGGTTTGGTTGACCAAATAAAAAGGAACAATGTGGCGGGGGGAAGGAGGGAATGGGAGCTATAGATATATAGAAATATACATAGTTATAACACTTGCCCAGAAATTCCTTTAATTATTATCTTTTTGTAGAGTGAATTAAAAACATACTTTAATCTTCTATACAGAAAAATTAATATATACTAACCTAGATAATAATACATAGTTAATTTATATAATTAGATTCTATATGTTAATCGGATATTAACTTGTATATATAGCTAATGTAGTCTGTGTCTTTATATATAATCTATAGTTAATGTCCTCTATGTTATAATCTATAGATTTATGGATATATATCCAAAGATAGATTAAAAACAGACTATTTTATCTATACCTATACATATAAATGTATAGGTGTAGATTTTATATATAATGTGTGTGTGTGTATGTGTATGTGTAGGTATAGATTATATATATATGTATAGGTATAGATAAAATAGTCTGTTTTTAATCCCCTCATTACAAAAATAGGATTAATATGTTTGACATTTCTGGGGAAATGATATATCAATATAGATATCTGTATATCTACATAGAAATATCAATACATGAGTATTTTTATCTTTTTACCATAAGTATAGAATTTAAAGGTATGAAAATGTGTGGAAATGGGTTATGATTAAATAGATATGTAAAAATGTGATTTTCTCTCCTCACCACAAGGATAGGATTTGAAAGCATTTCTGGGAAATTTTGTAAATGCATGCACGTACCCCCTTCCCCCTACAAATGCAACAGGGCTATTGTGGGTAGGATTTTTTAGTTAGAGAGCATATAAAAATGTAGGGGGAGGGAATCCTCTGTTTACCCATTTCTATGTATTGGAATAATTTCTCGCCACTGTTAACTAGACTGATGCTGATTGAGAGGAAGCCAGCCAGTATTGGAGGACACAGGAGGAGCATGAGAAAACAAAAGCCTAATTCCTTTCCTCCTCTAGACTGGGGCTTCATAAACTTTTTTCATTCATGATCCCTTTTTGCTTGAGAAATTTTTACATGACCATGGGTATACACACACACGCACACACATAGATAGATAGATAGATATAGATATAGATATTGATATAGATAAATAAAATATGTTGCAGAAAGTTAATAAAGCCTGTGAAAGTAGAAGAGTCGAGATTTGGCAACTCACGAGGCAAATGAATGAAGCACTGTGTATTCATAATGAGCTCCTAGACTCCTATACCTTCCCATTCTTTTTCATATGGTTGGATAGTTGAACCTTCCCCAACTGGTACTGTGAAGTTGATTTTTTTTTTTAATCCTAATATAATGTGCTACACAAAGTCCCTTGTCTTTCAAGATCTTTAAGAATAATAAGGTCATATATGTAAAAGTAGAAGGTGCCTTAGAGGCCATTTCTTCCAATGAATTCATTTTGCAGATGTGGAAACAGTCCTAGAAAGGTTAAAATTTGCCAAGGATTATATTATATTGCCCAGGGAGAGATCATCAGAGATAGGATTTGAATCCAGGTCCTTTGTCACTTTGTCACTAAAGCTTTTCCTGTTCACATTGACAGATTAAATATTTCTCCCACTTTTGTCATCTGAAAACTTGATAAGTGTAGCATCAGTCTAAATAATAAAGGAACTAGGCGATATTTAGTCTGTAGAAAAGAAGATTTAAAGAGAAGATATGGTTATAAATTTAGAATTGGAAGGGACTTTAGATATCAGGTAATATTATTCTTCATTTTACAGATGAGGAAATAGAACTTCAGAGGTTAAGTGACTTTTTTGAGGTCACAAGGACAGCTAAGTGATGCAGTGGTTAGAGTGCTGGGAGTCAGGAAAATTCATCTTCCCGAATTCAAATTTGACTTTGGATACTTAATAGCTGTGTGGCCCTGGGCCACTTAATCCTTCTTGCCTCAATTTCCTTATCTGTAAAATGAGCTGGAGAGGGAAATGGCAAACCATTCCAGCATCTGTGCAAGGGAACCCCAAAAGGGCCACAGAATTGGACATGACTAAAACAACTGGACAAAGAATGTAGCTAGTGACAGTTATCTCTGAATTTTTAAATTATCTTTACATCTAATTGACATCAGAGAGCAGAACTAGAAATAATGGGGTAAAAATGTACAAAGAAACAAGTTTCTACACAATATAAAATAAAAATCTCCTAGCAATTAGAACTGTCCCTAAGAGAAGTAAGTTCTTAAAGATGTAGTTAGTTCCTTCTCACTTTGAAAAAAGACTCAACACACTTTTGTAAGTATGTTCTAGAGGAGATATTTATTGAGGTACAGGTCAGAGTTGATTTGCTATATCTTCCTTAATGTTGAAATTTTCTTAATCGGTTCACTTGCAAATTGAAGTTCTAAACTTCCTAAAACTTTCAGGTATCAGAACAAATATTAGGCTTGCCCCTACCCAGGTTCTTTGGAGAAGGCAAATTGAATTATTTCTTTTGAGAGAAAAGAAATTTGAAGATTTCTGAGCTGTTTCCTACCCAGTAATTTAATTCTTCTGCTTTGAAATAATGCATAGAATTCAGAGAGCTACAAGGACAGAATTTTAAAGCCAGAAAGAATTTTAGAGAACATCTTTTGTAAGGGTCCTTAGCATTTTTTGTGACTCTCTGGGTAGTCTGATAAATCCTAGAGGCCCCTTCTTAGAATACTAGGTTTAAATTATTAAAATACATAGGATTAGATAGGTAACCAATTATATAGAAATATTTTTATCCAAATTGTTTTAAAAACTAAGTTTACAGATCCCAGTTTAAGAAACCCTGAATGCTAAATACTTTGCTTTACATATGAACAAATCTGAAACCCAATTACAATTTGACTTTGGAGCATAAAAGACATCACCAAGGACATATATAATTGGAAAGGGAGGTGAGCTATTAGGGACTAAGAGTGAGGATCACAGGAGAGTCTGCATGTTATTCTAGTATCCATAAAATAATTGAAGGAAGTAAGCATATTGGATAAATTATCTTATGGAAGGACATTAGAATGTGAGCCTGCTGAGGGCAGAGACTATTTTTACCTTTTTTTTATATCCCCAGTGCTTATTTAGCATCATGACTGCACATAATAGATTCTTTAAGTTTTTATTGACTTCTGATGATGTATGGGAGAATCAGATAATATCATAATTATAGCTAGCATTAAGATTTATAAGGTGCTTTGTATATGTTAACCTTTTTTGAGCCTCACCACAACCTTGTGAGGCAAGTGCTAATAATATCTCCTTCTTACAGATGAGGAAACTTGAGTGAAAGAGACTAAGTGACTTAGTAAGTATATGTCTTCTTGACTCCCAGCACTCTTGTCCACTGGGTCATCTAACTCCCCCCATGAGAATGTGAAGACATAAGTTGTTTCTATTTGTAATAAGGAAGTAATTTGTGGATCCATTGAAATAACAGGGAGATGAACTAAAGCAGTTAACTCAAACTATAGTCTAGGGTTAACTCTCCCAGATACCCCCTCACAGCCCTAGCCCCCTGTTTCCTTAAATTTATCCCTTAAGAGATGTGAACTCTTTTTAAGAGAATGGGAACTTCTTCAGGCAGAGCTTGTCATTTTTATCATTGTGTTCCCAAGGCTTAGCACAGCGTGGTACACACAGGAAGAACTTAAGTTCATATGTGCATGTGTGCAAGCATGTGAAAATTTTCAGGTTTTGTTATTTTGATATTTCTTGTCTTTAAAATTTTGATGTATAATCTATCTATTATATCCTCTTATTCCCATAAGGTAGAAGTAGTGTGAACATAGTAGTCTATCAGAGCCAAAATATAGGATTAGTCATTTTTTTTGAGTCATGTCTGACTCTTTGTGACCCCTTTGGAGATTTTCTTGGCAAAAAGCTTGGAACATTTCCTTCTCCAGCTCATTTTACAAATGAGGAAACTGAGGCAAACAGGGTTAAGTGATTTTTCAAAACCAGTCAGGTAGCAGATATCTGAGCTTTGATTTCTTCTTAGCTAATTAGTCTTCTTGACTCCAGGCCTAGCGTTTTATCCACTTTGCCACCTAGCTGACTCCTATGGGACCATCTTAGAAATAGAGTAAGACATGACATTGACAACATTCTCATCTTTATAGGATGTTTGATAACCATGATGTTTATATGTCAGTTCAATTTGGTAAAATGTTAAACCAAATTCTGTTGTTTCATTTTCCACTGTTGGTGGTGGAAAAAGTAGACAAGACTCTAATGCCAGTAAAGTAAAGGACAAGATTTAGCCTTGAGATTTTAAAATGAGCAAGAGTGGTAAACTACTTAAGGAAAATCTCGATGAGTCAGAACAGATGAACAGAATGTGCCAAGGAAGAAGAATACAGCAACTCAGAAAGCAGGAAATGGATTTGTCTCTTTGCTGTTGTTGCTGGATATTTTCCAAATGCTTGAGGGCAGGAACTGTGTCTATGTGTTTGCTGAGTGTAAGAAATGTCACTTTTTGCTAAACAGATTTTTTGGAGGTGGGTATCATGAGATTTATGAAGTTATTTACATGTGGTATACACTGGCCTTAATAGTACATAAATGATACACTGAGTTGACCTGAGGCATTAGTACTGTAAAACTTCTTCAGAGGGGAAAAAACAAAAAAGAAATGTAACTTTTTTAAAACTATATATAATAATGGGGGGAAAAGAACATTACATAAGGCTTTTTGTTAGTAAGAATCCAACACCACTAATTTCAAAATTACCAGAGATTTTTATGGTAGCCCTCAGTAAATATTTTATAGTGATGATGTAAAGCTTGTGAAATCACAGTATTATACTTGACTTGCTTAAACAAATTTTCTTCTTTTGTAACTTTTTAAGGCCTAGTTTAATTTTGATTAATTGATATGGGATTCTGTATAGATACTCTAGTTTTTCAAAGTTAGAAGCACCCTATCATTTTGGTCCTTACCAGCATTGGTATGCTGGAATGGGGCTGTTTTTTCCTTTTGGCTTAGTTTACAAGTTATCTTTAAGGTTTTGTATCTAATTTTAGTAAAAATGGGGTAATCTGATGTGATTGGGGCACAGTTCTTGTCACATGAAGCAGTTTTAAAATAATGTTTCCAATAGCCATTGTGCAGAAGGTCCTAGAGTTATGGATAATGAATGAATTGAATCCACGATATACTTCAAAGAAGGCTTGAAGGACTTGTTGGGGTGACTTGAGGAGAAAGGAAGTCTGTGTGAATCAGGGGTTCAGATGAAGTTTAACAAAGGAATGTTAGCTTCATACCAAAAGAGAGTTCAAAAGTGACTTGTTTATTCTAGTTATGTGATATGATACTTAGACTATTAAATCTACACAGTTTGTCTGTTACCAAAAGTGGGGGAAGGCATTTTGTGCTTCCAAGAGGATGGATAATATTGGGGTTTTTAAAAACATTGTAATCATTTCTCTCTTTCAGGCCAATGGTATGCTCTTTTGACTATTAACAAGAGTAGTGATTAAGACAGGCTTATTCTTTTCAAATGGAGTCCTCTAGAACTGGCTGACCAAAAGCTAGCTAACCTAGTTTCACTTCCTGGAGGGGGCTCTCCCTCCCTTCCATTTTTCATGAAGAGAATACTTTAGTTATATAATTGTAGTGGACAAGTATCAACATGAGAGGACTATAAATCTTTTTTTTTTTTCCAAAAAAATTGCATTTTTCATCCAGAAGCTGTGAAATATTTGTAAATTTTTTTAGTAGTCTGCTAGGAAGAGATCTTTTTGTCAATGTTGCATTGTTTCCCAAATATCCTTCATTTTGTAAATTATTATTTTTTTTCCTTTTTAAATTTCCTTTTTAAAATTTGGGGAAAGGAAATAAGCCTTTTTTAAAGCACTTACTCTGTCAGTCAAGATGCTTTACTCTAATGTTCTTCTCTAAAATATATTGTTCTCTGGGAGCAGGTTTCTTGGGGGGCTTCTGGAGGCAGCCTTAGTTTGAGTTCAGAATGAAACTGAATCACCCCAAATGCAGCAGTTAAAGTCCAAATCCTTGATGGTCTTCTTCAAAGTCTTGTCTCTTTTCCTGGGGCCCGGTTAGTTTTCTTAGAGGCCTATCTCTCTCCTTGGTTCTGAGAACTTGAGCTCTGGCTTCTGAATCTCCTCAACTTCCAAAGGTTTATTCTTGAGCCTCAAGCCACAACAAAGGTGGATGATGGAATAAATCTGTCTTCTCCCCAAAAGCTTCTAGTTGAATTCTGTTCTAGTGGGCTTGTCTTTTAGTGAGCTTGTCCTCTTTGGCCCTGAGAGCTCCTCCTTATATATGTTCTGTTAAAGGTGTGAATTTTGTGGAATTATAGTAAGTACTAAGTACATGTAAATTAGAAAATCATTATCTCATCCACTGATTTGGCACCTTGTGAGAATCCTAACACTTTACAGATATTATCTTATTGAATTCTCACAATCCTCTGAGAAGTAGGTGCTTTTATTATGTTCATTTTACTATTGAAGAGACTGAGGCAGACAGGTTAACTGACTTATCCAGGATCACAATAGCTAATAAGTGTCTGAAGTCAGATTTGTACTCAGGTTTTCCTGATGCCAGGGCCAGTGCTCTATCAACTATTCTGTGTAGCTGTCTAAAATAATTATGTTTACATAAATCTGATTACATCGAAATCAGTTTATCTTAAAGCAATTGTTTCATAGATTTGCCTTCTACACAGTTAGTTCCAGTCCCATGATGTTTCAGAGTGCTTCAAATTTAGGAGAAAAACAAAAGGTTTATTATTTAGTTCTCAGTTGTTCTTGGTTCTTAGTTTTTCATTAGTAAGTAGCATGGGAATCAAAAGAAAATTATATGTGTTCAATCTTTAGGAAAATGGAATGCTGAAATTAATCTCATTTCTCTTTGAGGCCAATTTTAGAATTTGTATCAATGCAAGTTTGTTTTTTCCACCATAGTATACACTAACCATAATAATTTCCCATGGTTTTTTAATTGTCTGTGTAGCCTTTTCAGGCCTCCTTATTTTTTTTTCTCTTAAGTCACTATTAGGAATTGTTCTATTTTGGGAGAGCTGCTTTTTCCCTAAATATGGTTCATGATACAGTGGAAAGAACTCTAGACTTGGAGTCTGAAGGCTTAAATTCAAATCTTGCCTCTTCCCATTTTACTATCTGTATTTATACAACTTCAGGTGTATCATGTTTCCTTTCTGTTCCTCAGCTCTCTCCTGAAGGTTTGGAATGGAAAACTTGTAAGATCACTTCTCATTGTAAATCCGCTAGTGCTATAAGGCAAAAGCAAGCCTATATGGGAATTTTTACTATGAACTTTTCACAAAATAAATATTTATGTATTGTGAAGAGTAGAATTCTTTGGCATTAAAACTAATATATTTCAAAAAAGTGATATTAAGATAGCCTTCTTTGTGTATTTCCAATGTGTGTTTTTTTTTTAAGGCTCCCACCTGCTTTATCTGATTCTGGTCTTTCTGCTTGTAAATATCCCCTTTTTTTCCATCATTGACCAAAGTGAGGTTTGTACCAAATCCATTCAACATTTTGCATCTGTCTATGTGGCTGACAAGAAGTTTTTCCCAAAGATGTGACTACTTTTAAGATGATCTAGGAAGGGGTATTATAATAGCCATAATTTTGATCTTTATTTCAGTCTGTCAGGAAACAGATCTATCAGGAAATAAAATGACAGCCAACAAAATTTAAAATTGATTTCTTTTCTGTTAAGATATTCAGTGAATGTATGTGAATAGAGATTGTAATGAATGAACAGCAGAATTGTTGTATTCTGATGATTCTGTTATAGGGTTATCTATTATCTATTCTTTATTATGCCCCAAGTTTTATTTAAAATAAGCAAATTCCTAACTTACTACTTCAGTTCCATTCTTGAGAAGATTAGATGGAAGAATAGAGAGGTAAAATGGTCTTTTACACTAACTGTTAATTTAATTAAGACTTATTTCAGCAAGTAGCTTCTGTAACAAGTTACAGTGGAACCTCAAAATGTTTCATAAATGAAATAACCATTTTTAATAGATGCATCATAAAAAACAATAGAAAATAATAATTACCTTTAATGGCAGCATCCTTAACTCATAAGATGGGGTTGATTTCCCATTTTGGAGATGGATCTTTCAAGCTAAAAAATGATTTCATTGTCTTTTTCTAATCTTCCTTCCAGAATAAAACATTAATTGAAAATACTTACTTGAAAATAAGGACAAGATAAAATGTCTAAAATGTCTGTGTTTGTAAATCTAAGGGAGTACTTTTTACAACATTTAAATGTATAGATTTTTGTTTTTTTCAAGCACTATACCTCATTTGACATTTGCAACTATAGGCAAATGTTAGAATTTAGTTCAGCAGACTTTTTTAGGGAAAAAAAATATTTTGTTGGGCTCCCTTAATACCAGAAAGGAGTGAAGAGTGGAAGGCAGAAGGAGGCTACTTGCAGTAATTTGGCTTTAAATTGTTCTTTTGGAATGGAAATTTAATTCATAACTGATTTTATACCCAATAGCTATCTGGGGGAAAAAAAAAAGCAATTTTAATCCATAGTATTTTGCCTCTAAAATTTTTATCATATCCCAGTGCCTTGCAAATAAAGTTTACTTTTTTCTTAGCCTAGTATTCAGTCCCATTTATAAAACAGCACCCACTCAGCCTTATCTCAACTTATTTCCTTGTACCAAAATCGTGTAAGGTCCTTAAGTTCCCTCCCTCCCCACTCTTTTGTGCCTATGTGCCCATGCTTTACCCTGTGCTTGTAATGAAATGTTGCTCTCTTTTTACCCCATCAAATCTCTAGGATAAAATGTTATCAGCCTTTCATGACTCGGCTCAACTGCAACTATTCCACCAAACTATACCTACACCTGAACTCCCTTCTTTGAGCACTGTTTTTATTCTTTCTTTATGTTCTCTACTGTCTACTTTGAATTAAATTGATTTGTGAGTCAATATAATGTGTTTCAGCTCCCTTAAGAGTTTATAAGATCCTTCTGGATAGGACTAGGTCTTTGCCTTGCCAGCTGCACAATGCCTTGTGAATGGGAGGTACCCAGTTAGCGAAGAGGATGAGCAACAGCAATAATACACCTTTGTATAGTGTTTTGTGGTTTATGAAAAATTTCATTCTTGGGAAATCTGTGACATGACAAGCATAAAGATTAGTATCTTGGTTTGGTAGTTGCAGAAACTGAAGTGCAAGAAAGATGAATGACTTACTCAGGATCGCACAGCTGATATTAGAATAGGAAATCAGGGCCACAAGTAAATGAAAGCACCAAATGCTAAGTACTTTTATGACTGTAATTAACAAAAGAAAATAATTGCAAAAAAGTTTTTAAAAAGCTTTTTTCTGGTTAGAAATCTTCAGAGAGCCTTTTTTTTAAAGTATATAATATAGCTTTAGTTCTTCCTTTGACTATTCCCATTTTCCCATTTGGAACTTTTTCTCTTGACAAAATGGTGATTTCTTCAAGGTTTGGATTATTTAAGTGTCATAAACAAAAAATGTTGATAGTGAGAAAGGATTTTAGAAATCAGATGGTTTAGCCCCTTCCTTTGTTAAGATGAGATTAAATAACTTTGAGAGGTGTTGATTAACACGGGAATTTCTATATTTTGCAGCTTGAGATTCTTAAATGCGTCTGCCAACAAGCTGGAAACTATTCCTCCAGCCACGCTTTCAGAAGAGACAAGTAGCATCTTGCAGGAGCTGTACTTGACTAACAACCACCTCACTGACAAATGTGTGCCCTTGTTAATAGGGCATCCTCACTTGAAGATTCTGCATATGGCCTATAATCGGCTTCAGAGTTTTCCAGCAAGGTACAGGAAGACTTTCAAATTGTTCCTTTAATTACCCTTTTTTAAAGTATAATCAATCCTAGAAAGTAGGAATGAGTAAAAACAAAGATGTACGTTTAAAAAAGAAAACAACAACTATGTTTCTGTCTTCAAATCATTTAAATTTGGTCATCACCTTTGCTTTATATAATGACTTTATGCAAATTATGTGATTGTGCTCCTCTAACAAGGTTGATCAAAGCATAATTAGTTCTCAACACAACACATTGAAATTTGGAGGAGGGAGTTCTAATGCTAGTTCTCTACATTGATGAAAACACATCCGGAATTTCCTCCCAAAAAAACAGTCAGGCAATAACAACAGATCTGTGATTAGATAAATCACATTCTGATTTTGTTTACGTTTCATCAGCTGAGTCTATTAGTATCCTTCTTACTATTAATATACTTCTGAGAATGAGTCTATAAATCAGGAACATAAAGACTATTACATAGCTGCTACACCTGTATTTATTTCACAAAGTCATAGAATAGTGTCTAATTCACAGATAGGAATGACCTTATTTGTCACAATTCAAATAATTTGTGCTAACTACTAGAAACACAGGTTTGATATTTATGGCTCTTTTGCATTTAAATGCAATAGTATTACATTAACATTTTTTGAAAGTTTTAATAACTATGTACACATACTGAATCTTATATGAATGATTTTACTTTGTATCTTCCTATCAGAACATATTCATTAAACATGTTTGGACCTTGCACACACACATAAAAGAAGCATACCTTGTATTTAATTGCAGCATTTAAATTGTGTCAGAATTAAAATTGTACCTGGGTTTCTATGTTCTACTGCCATTGAAGTTGTTTTATCCTTGTTAAATATTATATTGTTTTTTATGATATTGCCAATCATTAAGTATTGTTGATCATGATTTTTTTTTCACATTGTACCTCAATCTCCTTACTCTTCTAATAGAATACTATCTTAAAGTCATAAAATCATACAATGGCAAAAAAAGAGATGTAAAAGGATCACAGTGTCATCCCTTTGCCTTCACACTAATGAATTGCTAAGCCTTCAGGACAAATCTGTTCTCTTGGTGAAAATCTCTATTGTGTTAGAGACTTATAACTCATTCAATATCTTTAGTTCTAGAGGAATCTTCATTTTCACTAGTTGATGTTCTCCTTATACCATTTCTGATCACCTCTACAACTTAAGTTTCATGAGTTGGTCTTGCTGAAAAAAGCCATGGTCTGGTGGTGAGTCCTCTGGTAATGAACTTACCTAGAAGAGTCCTTAAATGGTCACCTGTTGAATCTGTACCTGGAATCTTTCTGTACAAACTGCAAAAGTCACATGCTGACCACAGAGAGACCTAAAAAAGTAAAATGTTAACCCATTACTCATATTTAAATTACTCTAACTGTGAAGGAATTCCTTTTTGAGCCCAATTGAGATTTCTCATGCTTTTTATCTGTTTTGTCTTTTTTCAGAGGTGAAGAGTACCTGAGTATCAGCTTTCTCTCTCTCTTTCTCACACACACACACACACACACACACATCTCTATCTCTATCTAAAAATATATATACTCTATATACTTTCAAAATCTTTAGCTAAAGAGCCTATTTCCTTAGCTTTTCTCCTCACTGGACCTATTTTCCAGGACCTTTATAATTTTCACCATCCTTCTAAGAGTTTTGTAATGCACAGTGTAATATGATTTCCAAGCCCTTACATCTAGTATATATTCTCTTTAATATGTCCTAGTAGCAGAGTGGCTTTATGAAAAGATCTGGATTAACATTGTTTACAAATCTGTGACTCAATACGGTTTAGTAATGCGAATTCCATAGGAGAAATGTTCGGTGACCAATGACATATTATCTTCCAGAAATAGTTAAATAACTTTATATTTGGAATAAAAAGGAAAAAGATATTGTGGCAGTGAAAAGACAATTAGAAGTTTTCCTGCTGACTCTTTTAATCACTTAGTGTGTTGTAAGAAATCAATAAATGTGAATAAGTAAAAACCTTAAATTAATTAACATAAATAACATTATTGTAATTATCAGAGAACCTAGAAAAGGGAATACAAAGCTATCTTTGAAGTTAGGAAAGTCTGAGTTCAGCTACTGCTGCTGACACATATTGACTGTGTAATTCTTAGCAAATCTCTTGACCTCTTTGTACTCTGGACAACTCTAAACCCAAGTTGTAGAGAAGGTATCAGTCTGCATTGGTAGAGGGAGTTTTCCCCCCTTTTCCCACATCATTGAGAAATGGAGGAGGAGTGAAGGGAAAGATGGAGAACAGTGTTGGGGGAATATGTGTTTCTCTACATGGAGGTATGGAAATGAATGTTAGATGGATCCTACCTTGGAGGCCACAGAATTACTCTGTAACAGAACAAAATATTGGTAGATAGGATGGAATTATATCTGAATGAACGAAGACATATATTAAAAATAACTTCTCATTTGTCCAGGCTAGAGACACTGGAATATTTCTCCATTTTTGTATGAAAGTATAGATTGTCTCTCAAATACTTTGATATGAAGACTGTCCTGTACCAACTATGAGGCAGAGACTTTAACTACACAGTCTCTCCAGATGCTCCATATCCTACCTCCAACCCTTACTAACTGAGTCATTTAACTTTTCTCTATGTCTTAGTTCCCTCATCTGTAAAATGACAGAGATTTAATAACCTCTAAGGCCTTCCAGCTTTAAAGATGATCTCTGATCTGTATTCCATCAGTCTCACAGAAATCCATTTCAAAAGGAGTCTTTTAAGAACAAAAACATCTTTTAATAAGATATTTTGTAAAATACCAGGCATGTATCCAGTATTATATAAAATACTTATTCTCTTTCCTCCTCTTTAAGCATATTCCCCCTTTTCTTCTCTTTCTTGAAGTGGCTGAGAAATCATACTTTCTGTTAGAGTCTTTCAAATAATCTAGACGGGCTACTATTGGTTTCATTGCAAAGGATTTTCCTGAAAGTCAAAACTTTAGCACTGAAATAAATAAATATGCTTGCTCCTGCAAAAGATATTTCTGATCTGACCTTTACTCAACCTGTGCTAAAAGCACTTTGCGAATGTTAAATGAAATGCTCATTATTATTTTTAAACATAACTATGTAAAAAATATAAGTACATATATATTTAAATATTAGTAATGACAAGGGAAAACTTTAGTTTTATATTTTGTAATCCTTTCCATTATGAAGTAGCTTTCTAAAAAGACAATAAATTAGTCTAATTCCTTTTTTATTCTTATTAGTAATGTTATTTTTCAGATAAATTGAATTATAATTGTTATATGATTTCTCTCCCTTTCCCGATCCCCATGATTTTCACCTACATAGTAAAATGGCCAAACTGGAGGAACTGGAAGAAATTGATATCAGTGGGAACAAATTGAAAGCCATTCCAACCACTATCATGAATTGTCGGCGAATGCATACTGTGATCGCTCACTCTAACTGCATTGAAGTCTTCCCTGAAGTCATGCAACTAACAGAAATCAAGGTATGCCTTCTGGTCCCTTAAATGATAGATTTCAGGGACAGCTAGGTGGCACAGTGGATAGGAGCACCAGCTTCTGAAGTCAGGAGGACCTGAGTTCAAATTTGATCTCAGACACTTAACATTTCCTGTGATCCTGGGCAAGTCACTTAACCCCATTGCCTCAACAAAAAGCAAAAACAAAACAAACAAACAAACAAACCCCAAATAAATAAACAAAACAAACACAAATAAATAAATAGATGGTAGATTTCAAGAAATGAAAAATGAATTTTTTTTCTCATTCATCCATTACATGTGTTTTGAAATTTGGTTTCTTTGATTTATTTTGAATGAAGAAAAATTATATAGCTCTCTATGGTTGTAACTAATATGGAAAGAACACTGGATTAAAAGTTGGGAGAACTGGTTTAAACTCTAGATTTTCTATGATTTGAGGCAAATTATTTAGCTAAGTGTGTTGATTTCTCCATTTGTAAACTAAGATAATAGCTACGTGTGTTTTGAAATTTGGTTTCTTTGATTTATTTTGAATGAAGAAAAATTATATAGCTCTCTATGGTTGTAGCTAATATGGAAAGAACACTGGATTAAAAGTTGGGAGAACTGGTTTAAACTCTGGCTTTTCTATGATTTGAGGCAAATTATTTAGTCAAGTGTGTTGATTTCTCCATTTGTAAACTAAGATAATAGCTACTCTTAAAGTCATTATAAAAATCAAGTAAGATAGTAAATATTAAAATATTTTGAAAAGCAAGTATTTATCATTCTAAAGGAGGCTCTCCATCACAGAAGGACATATATATTTGTTGAAGTGTATAATGATCTCCTGGTTCTGCTCATTTCACTCAGCATCAGTTCATGTAAGTCTCTCCAAGCCTCTCTGTATTCATCCTGCTGGTCATTTCTTACAGAACAATAATATTCCATAACATTCATATACCACAGTTTACCCAACCATTCTCCAATTGATGGGCATCCATTCATTTTCCAGTTTCTAGCCACAGGGCTGCCACAAACATTTTGGCACATACAGGTCTCTTTCCCTTCTTTAGTATTTCTTTGGCATATAAGCCCAGAAGTAACACTGCTGGATCAAAGGGTATGCACAGTTTGATAACTTTTTGGGTAGAATTCCAAGTTGCTCTCCAGAATGGTTGGATTCGTTCACAATTCCACCAACAATGCATCAGTGACCCAGTTTTCCCACATCCCCTCCAACATTCATCATTATTTTTTCATGTCATCTTAGCCAATATACAGGTGTGTAATGGTATCTCAGAGTTGTCTTAATTTGCATTTCACTGATCAATAGTGATTTGGAACTTTTATTATTTGTTTAAAGAACATCCTCAGTTTAATTATATAAATATTCTATTATGTATGATTTTTTTTAAATTAGGAGGGAAAAGGATTTTCCCATAAAAAAGTTCTATATGGTAGAGTTTAATAATACTGATTTTTAAAATAAATATCATTATTGCATTTATATAAAAGTCTCTTATGAAACTTTAAAAATTCATTTTCAGCAGCTACAAAATGACCACTTAATACAAGCCTCTGATATGGAACAACTGTTCTTGGCTGAAACTTGGCAAAGCTCAGGAAATTGAGGCTTGCAGCAAATGGTTTTCCCTCTCTGACACAGGAAGGAACCTGACAACTAAGCTTTTCAGGGATTCTTTAGCTGTCCATCATTCCATGTGACTATTGAACTCTATATCTTAAAGCAATTGTTATACTGATATTTATGGGCTGTCCAAGAGGATACCAAACACAGAAATGAAAAAGAAGTTTCAAGATTAACCTGTTTTTTAGACATTGTTACCTTGGCTCACCTTTAACATTATAGCTACAGTTACTTTTTGTTCATATTTTAATAAATAGGCTTTTTTTTTTTTAAGGAACTTCATTAGAAAATATATCCAGTAAATCTTTACAGTTTTTTTTAGACCTGACTTTATTTGGAAAAGCTTGAAACCTGACAATTTGTAAATTCCTTAGGGCCATATTCCTCTCAGCCTCTTGTCCTCAATATCTCCCCTGGCTTTCCCATTATGTGCTTTCCGGTTTTTTCCTAGTTCATTTCAAATTATGCTGCTTATGATAGTAGATGTAGAGCTGGAAGAAACCTAAAAGGTCATCTAGGCCCAGCTCTTCATTTTATAGATGAAACAAGTGACTAATTGAATGGAGGACTTTATTTTAAAAATATCTAAATTGGCATTGTAATAGCTCTTCTTTTAAACTGATGGTATTTTTAAAGTAACAAGTACAGGCATGGCTATTTAGATCATTCAGAGAGAAATTATTTGTGAAAACTAGTTCCTGGATCTCAAGGAGTCCTTTTCAAATACCAGATATGCTTATGAGAGATTGCCTTATAAACTATGCTCTAAAAGCCTGTTTGTATTTTGTTTTTGTTTTTATTGTAAGAAAAATGGATTCCTTTCTTCCTACATTGGCTTTTGCAGACCAGCACAGCATTTGTCTTAGGTGAGAGTCTCACCTCTCTGCTCAGGCCCTTTTGGAAACTCCTGAATGAAAGGGGCCCTCCCTGTATTATAATTAAATCTCAGTTACTGTGTCAAGGAGAGAACTGATCTTGGTATATATAAATTTGTGTCTAAGCCTTGTCCTGAATTTATTTTCTCCATGAATTGTATTTAGCAGATGAGTAGCCATGGATAACAGAACAGCATCAAGGTCTGTGCTTCAAAAAAAGAAAAAAAATTAAATTATAATCAACAATGGCCACCTCTATGCCTTTTGAAGTATTGCTTTTATAGTAAAATTCAGACTTTCCAGTACCAAGATTCTTAATTATTGCTGCCAAAATACTAACGTGTCCTAGTTCTGTTTGGGTTATAAATGTAGTTTAAGCAACAGAAAGAAATGGGTGGCTTGTATAGTAGACAAAATCTCTTATTTAAACTTCAAGAGCACATTCACAACTTTAAAAATGCAGTGTCTCTGGCTTTATTATTTAATTGCAGGATTCTGTAGTACTGTTTAACATGTTCAAGCTCCTCAAAAGACATTTCTCTTTCTTATTCTTCTGTTATTCTTACTACCTGCTTTCCGTAACAGAACAGATCCATCTCCAGGAGGGGCCTGAATTCAGAATCTTAGGGTATAGCTAGGGCAGAAAGGAAAGATTTCTCTGCTTGGGCTGCCCTTACCTCTTAAGAACAGTGGCCATAGAGGAAGCTGAAGGTCATTTAGAACTGAATACCTTTTGTTTTTTCTTTGAAGTAGGATGAAAAAGGAGATCTGAGTCATAAACACACAGACAAAAGACATGATTGTAAAAGGTGTTAATTCATGGGAAATAGGGTAATAGACAGAGTAGAAGGAGCCCCCTTTTGTGGAAGCTTCTGTGATGAGAGTTGCAGGTCAATCAAGGTATCAGTTTCACTGAAGACCTAGCTCAATCAATAATAATGACAACAAAACTTCACATTTCTTTAAGTTCTTAAAGTTTGAAAAACACTTTCTCATGATATAACCGTGAGACAGATATACCTGATTTGCAGATGAGTAAACTGAGGCTCTGAAGGCCTGAATGGCTTGCTGCATTTGCCTAACTAATAACTGCCTGAGATTGGATTAATAGCCAGGTCCCCAAATTCTTTTAAGTCCAACACTATCTGCACTGCTCCCAGCTTCCTTTGTAAAGTTAATTCACTTCAGTATTATTCGGATAGGTGTTTGCCTCTCATGTGCTTGCCATGTGCAAGGCATTTTGCAACAGGAATGGAATATGAAGGCTCTGACCTCAGGAAATTTAGTCTAATAAAGTGCTCAATTCTTGGTGCAAAATCACAACACATTTACAAATAAATCTTATGCTCGACAATGTGATAGGGATAAATGAAAGATAAGAGTATTTGAACTGCCCCTTAAAGGAAAAAAGTTCCAGAGACAGAGATACAGTGAGTCATATCCATTGGAGATGGCTGTTCCGAATGAAATGAATGCCACAGACACTAATCTCCTAATTATAAGGCACTATCCTGTGGCATGTTCTGGTAATGCAGATGCAACGAAGAATTATAAAAATCTCCTTGATCTCCAGATCTCTATAGGAGGAGACTGGAAAGTAACTATTAGTAAAGTTTATTTGGAATTCGTAGTGTTCCAAATGAAATAGAAATGTGTCCCCAACTTGTCACAAGGGGTTAGAATATTGTACTTAGAGGTAGGAAGATTTGGATTTAAATACGCCCTCTGATACTTACTAATTAATTCTATGGCTATAGTCACTTAACACATCTATGATTAGAAAGGACAATAATACCTGTGAGAAGCCACATGGCTTTTTTTGAATAGAGAGCTATCCTCATAATCAGGCAGAACTAGGCTTTATAAGTCCTGCTTTGGCACATATTTGCCTATGACCCTGGTCCAAGCAAATCACCTCTTCATTCCCCTGGAAATTAAGTTATTGGACAGTTGCCATTGAGGAAAAGAGCAGAGAGAGAGGGAATTTTCCTCACTCTGTAGCTGCCTACACTAATGAAATCACAGATCTAAATAAATTTAATAGCTAAAGTGGCCTCAGAGAACCCAGGAAGACTGGCCTCAAGTGTCATCTCTGACATCTGCTGATTGTGGAACTCTGAGCAATTCATTGAACTTTTTAGTACCCAAGCTGCTTTTTAAAAGTATAAATTGTACAGTTCACTTGTTTGTTTCCATTAGTGGTGGAAAGTTTCTTCACCGGGCATTTCTTAACTCTAAAAGCTAAAGTCCAGTGCACAAAAGAAAGTTACTTGTAAAAGGCTCAGGATACGGTGGGGAAGTAACTTGGTTCTGGCTAGTCCCTAGCCACTGTGTTCTCTACCTCTTCATAGGAAGACTTTAAAGAGCAAAAATCTTGAGCTGTAGTCTCCTTCCACTTATCTAATCTTTGATTAAAACGATTGGGTCAAAAGACTTTTATTATTTCCTACATGGTATGTGCTAAATATGATTAAAAATAGTTGTGGTACTTGCTTAACTTACATCCAATTGCTTGCTGTCTTAGAGAGGAGAGAGAGAAATTTGGAGCACAAGGATTTTGCAAAGATTAATTATTTAAAATTATCGTTGCATGTATTTGGAAAAAATAAAGTAGTATCAGAATAGTTGTCAACAGTCAACAAAATAATTGATACAACATATTTGAAGTTATGTGTAACAACTGCTCTAACACCCTGGACACCCCAGAATCAGCCAGAGTCAGGATAAGCCAAAGTCCTTAATCTTTATTCTCAGTCTTTAGATGCAGGATTGAACAGGATGGAAGCAGAATCTCCGCGACCACCTTCTCCCTCTTCTACTGCCAAAGAGTGACCCTCGCTGTTCATACTCCACCCCCTACTCCCTCCTACAATCCTCTATATACCAATCATTGAGCCAGCATGGATAATGGAAAGAACCATTTTCTTAGTATATGCCCATAGAGTAGTATCCAACCAATAGTTAGCCTCAAGCGCTCAGCAGTCCCGACCTCAGTGCATCAACCCAGTAGTTTCAGCCCTCTACAGTTAGGAGATCTGCAAATTCAGTATATGTATTTTTGTAAAATAAGACACTTTTAAAATCAAAATTCCTAAATTATAAGGGAACATATTCTGCTAGTGAGGTACAAGTAGATAAATCTGGTCCTAAGAAATGATGTTTATGCCTCACTTTATACCATAGATGTGTTGATGAAAAATGGCATGTGAGAGGAATATTTTTAAAGCAAGTCATTTTTAGCTCACTAGGTAAGTTCACTACCTCAAAGAATCCTAAAGTCAGTCCTTTGATTTTTTTCTTTCTCATTTTTAAATTGCTTTGTATTTTGTTATTATTTAATATTTTCCTCAGTTACATTTAAAACAGTTTTTTATTTGTTTTTTAAAACTTGAGTTCCAGATTCTCTCCCTTATGCCCATCCCTAACTCCCATTAAGAAACCACATAGGAAGTGATAAAAAATATTTCCATAAAAGTTTTGTTTTTAAAGAAAATATTGTTTTTGTTGTTGTTTTTTTCTGAGTGCATCTTGCTCATCATTTCCTATAACACAATAATAATATTCCATAACAATCACATACCACAATTTATTCCCCAATTGATGAGCATCCCTTTGATATCAAATTTTTTACTCTGAGAGTTGCTACAAATATTTTTGTACATATAGGTCCTTTAGCTTTTTAAAAATCCCTTTTGGCATTAATTCTTGGTACAGGTATTATTAGGTCAAAGGAGATGCAAAAATTTATAGCCCTTGGGCATAGGTCTTTTGATCATTTATCAATTGGGGCATAGTTCTTATTTTTTATTAATTTGACTCAGTTCCCTCTATGTTTGAGAAATAAAACCTTATCAGAGAAATTGGCTTCAAAATTCTTTTTACAATTACTATTACTAACTTGTATGTCCTCCCCTCCCCTCCATTTATTCTATTTTTTTCTTTCCTTTCACCCTGCTCATCCTCAAAAGTGTTTTGCTACTGACTATTATGCCCTCTCTTTTATCACTCTCCCTCCTTCCCATATCCTGTTCCCTTCCTATTTTTCTGTAAGATAGATTTCTAAACTCATATTGTGTATGTATTTCCTTTTTGAGCCAATTCTGATGAGAGTAAGCTTCACTCATTCCCCTTCTCGTCCTCCTCTTCCTCTCTACCATAAAAGCATTTTCTTCCCTCTTTTTTATGGCAGATAATTTATACTATTCCACTTTTCTCTTTCACTTTCTTATAGTACATTTCTCTTTCCTTTCTTAACTTCATTTTTTTTTAGATATTATACCTTCATACTCAATTCATACTTGTGCCCTCTATATATATATTCTTTCAAACTGTCATAAAGTTCTAATGAGTTACAAGCTATCATCTTTCCATATAGGAATGTAAACAGATAAACCTTATTAAGTCCCTTATTATATTATTTCCTGATTACTTCCCAGTGCTTCTCCTGAGTCCTCTATTTGAAAAGTCAGATTTTCTATTCAGCTCTGGTCTTTCATCACAAATGTTTGAAAATCCTCCATTTCATTGAATAGTCACCTTTTCCTCTGAAGAATTATACTCAGTTTTGCTGGGTAGGTGATTCTTGGTTATAATTCTACTTCTACGCTCTCTGGAATATAATATTCTAAACCTTCTGGTTCTTTAATGTAAAAACTGCTAAATATTGTGTTATCTTGATTCTGGCTCCACTATACTTGAATTGTTTCTTTCTAGATGCTTGCAATCTTTTCTCCTTGACCTGAGAGTTCTGGAATTTGGCTGTAATATTCCCAGGGAGTTTTCATTCTTTCAGGAGGTAATTGGTGGATTCTTTCAATTTCAACTTTATCCTCTGTTTCTAGAATATCAAAGCAGTTTTCCTTGATAATTTCTTGAAAGATTATATCCAGGATCTTTTTTTTTTTAATCCTGACTTTGAAGTAGATTAATAATTTTTAAATTATCTCTCCTGGATCTGTTTTCCAGGTCAGTTGTTTTTCCAGTAAGATAGTTCACTTTTTTTTTTTTTTTTTGGTTGTGCTTTGTTATATTTTGATTTCTCATAAAGTCATTAACTTCCATTTGCTCAATTCTAATTTTTAAGGAATTATTTTTCTCAGTCAGCTTTTGTACCTCCTTTCCCAATTGGCCAATTTTGCTTTTTAAGGTATCCTCATTACTTTTTGTATTTCCTTTTGCATTTCTCTCAGTTCTTTTCCTGATTTTTCCTTTATCTCTTTTACTTGAATTTTCAAAATCTCTTTTGAGCTCTTCCATGGCCTGAGCCCCCGATTCTTATTTTATTATTATTTTTTTTTTGGAGGCTTTGGATGTAGGAGCTTTGATATCTTCCTAGTGTGTTTTCATCTTCCTTGTCACCAGAGTAGCTTTTTGTAGTCAGAAACTTTTTTGTTTTCTGCTCTGTTTTCCTAGCCTGTTACTTGGCTTTTAACTCTTTGTTAGAGTGGGGCTCTGTTTTCAGTGTGAAGAGTGTACTGTCCCAAGCTTCAGGGAGTTTATGCAGCAGCTTTCAGAAATCCTTCTAGGAACCTGACCACAGGCCCTCTTTTCTGTTCTGAATTGTTGGGAGTGTTCCCTCTGCCCCACTGTAACTGTAAGATTTAGTGTGCCACAGTGGTGCATCCTGCTTTGCTGACCCTAGAGCTGGGGCTGAGGCCGGGCCTTTACTCGGGTTGCCCATTGGGCTCCCATCCTGGTACCACAGGCCTTTCCTGCTGACCTGTCAAGTCCTCTTTGGTGTCTCTGGACTGAGAGATCTGGAAGCCACCAGAATTGCTGCCAATTCTGGGGATGGTACTGTGCTGGCTCAGCCTGCACCAGGAATGTATATTGACCTCCTAGCCTGGTGCCACAGGCCTTTTCTGCTGACCTTCATAGTTGCCTTTGGCTGGATGATGTTCTACTCTGTTTTTTGAAACAGAGCTGTTTTGTGAGTTGCTCTAAAATTTGTTTAGAGTCATTATTTAATAAAGGAATTGGGAGAGGTTGGGAGAGTTCCTCCCTTTACTTCCATCATTTTGGCTCAAGTCAGTCCTTTTATAAAGTGAAAAATCTTAATGTAATATGTAATCAGTGGCTTCCATTTGATTACCCAATAGTGAAGATTTTTCACTTCTGTTGTTTTAAAGATTATGTTTTTAAAATCTACTTGAAGAGTATGATGTAAAGGAAAGGAAAATGTGGTTTATAAACAATTAAAGGCTCTTCCATCACAACATTATGTTCATGCAGATTAAGATTCATTTGAATTTTTAACAATTATGAAGGAATATTGACAAAAAAAATAGGACTCCATCTTTTTGCCTTGTGAATGACTCATTATAAATTCAATACAAGTCAAGAATATAATATGACAACCAGAAAATCTAATTTTGTACTAATCACTAAAATGGAAATGAGTCCAGGACCAGGGAGAAAACAGTACCACTCTAACTATTAAGACCATATTTGAAGCATCATGTTCAGGTTATACTAAATAGTGTCTCAAGAAAAGGGAGCCAGAGTCGTGAAGGGCCTCAAGTTCAGGCCTTGGAGGATTGGGTGAAGCAATTGGTGACATTTAGTTTGGAGAAGAGAAGATTTAGGAGGAATGTCATCATTGTTGTTTCAGTCATATCCAACTCTTTGTGATCCCATTGGGGTTTTCTTGGTAAAATACTAGAGCAATTTGCCATTTCCTTCTGAGACAAACAGTGTTAAATGACTTGTTTAGGGTCCTATAGCCAGTAAGTATCTGAGGCTGGATTTGAACTGAGGAAGCTTTCTATTTGTCCATTATTTTACCTTGCTACTCAGAGTGATAGTTACTTTCATGAATTTGAAGGACCGTCATGTGGAATAGAGAGGGATTTTTTCTTTTCTACTTTGCTCCAGAAAGCAGAACTAATAAGCAAAAGAGAAAATGCAGAGAGTCAAAGATTTTATGGAAGGAAGGATTTTGTAACAAACAGAGTTGTCTAAAATTGGAATGAGTTTCATAAAATTGTGGTGGCTTCCCCTTTGCAGGAACTCTTTTAAACAAAGATGGGAAGGTCACTTATTGACTGTTTTGCCTTTTTATCCTTGTCTTGGATATGTGTATCTACATCTGTGTATATATATTTTGGACAAATATACATACACACATATACATATGTGCCAGCCTTCAAACACCTCCCAGTTTTTCAATTTGCTCATTTCCTTCACCCCTCTTCAACTGCTCATAGAGATAATCATGTTCTCAGTGTTGTCATCATCCACAAAAGCTCTACTTCCATGTTTAGGAACTCAGAAATCCCCTTATCCGATCCCAATCTGTTGTTATTCCTCCTCTCCTCCTGCCTTGCACTCATAAGCTCTGTTCTGTGTCCACACCATCACCTGCAGTACTTTACCCTCTTTGTTCTTTCCTTGGCTATTCCTCCTGTCCTGGCTGCACCCTCCTCCCCTATCTTCACCTCATAGTGAGCCAGGTCCTGCTCAGCTCTGTGCTGTTCTTGCCCTTTCATCCAGCCAGTCTTACCCTGTGAAGTCTCAGCCTAGGATACTCTCTTCTGCCTTTCTTTTTACTCATGTGCTGCTGAATAAAGCTGGAGAAAGTCATGAAGTTCTGTTGATGGGTTGCTCTACTTCTCGCCCCCACTCTTCCCTATCTGGTCTGTTGTTGAGGCCTGTCAGTTTATTTTACCTTTATAACACTTCAGGAGTGTTCTTCTGTTGTTCTGTTACCATAGCCTGCTAGGCTGGCTCCCTGCATCAAGTTTCTTCCCTCTCCAGTCTGTCTTCCCTTCTGCTATTGAATTAATACACAGGTTTCTAAAATACAGGTTTGACCACAACCTTTACTCAGTTTTAAAGCTCTTATTAGCCTTTACCACTCATCCCCCACATTTTCTAGCTTAGAATTCTCTGCCTTCTTGCTTCCTTCTTTTTCCTTAATTCTAGGGCCTCCCACTCTGTTAATTCCTTCAAATTTGTCCTGTTTTTTTTTTTTTCCAATTTTGTATGTAATTGATTTTATATTGTTTCTCCTATGAAGCTGTGAGCTTTTTGAGAGCAGGGATTGCCTTTTTATCTTTCTTTTTTTGTATTCCCAACTGGGTCATGCATTGGAAGAGTGCTTAGACTGAAGTCAGAAAGATTTGGGTTCAGATTCAGCCTCAGTCACTTATTAATTTTATGACCCTAGACAAGTCATTTAACTTGTGCTTCAGTTTTCTCAACTATAAAATTGGAATAACAATAGCCAACTATCTTTTCCTGGTGGTTTTAAAGATCAAATGAGATATCTGTAAAGCACTTAGCATGATGCCTGGCACATAGTAGGTACTTATATATAATAATATGCATAATAAAATTTTATGTATAAATTATTATTATTTTATGTCAGAGCATTTGGGTTTAAATATTGAGTCAGCATCATACTAGGTCTATAACACTAGCCAAATCTCTCTGGGCCTGAGTTTCCTTTCTTGTAAATTAGACTAGATAACATTTCAGGTTCATTCTAGCACCTAATCTATGACACTGTGGCCTGCCTTTCTAGTTCTGCTTTATATTATCCCCCTCCATGCATTCTATGCTTCCATTCACACTGGACTTACTATTCCCAGAGCTTCACCTCTCCCTGGAATGTGTCTCTTCCTCATCTCTGCCTTTTAGATTTTTTCCTAGATATTCTTCCTTCCCTGTGTTGACTATTTACTGTTTCCTTTTGCCAACAGCAAGGTTTCCTATAAGGAAAAAATTCCATATAGGGATTTGTTTCTTCTGAATCCAAAGTAAAAGTTAATAGCTTCTAGCCCAAAAAGAACAAAAATTTGTTCCTTTCTGAATCACGGCTTGGTTGTATAGAATAAGAATTGTCTTAAAAGTAGAAAGAAATTCAGTCAGAAGTTAAATTATGGATTATAGTCATTGCCATACATGAACCACTGTGGTGCTGGATAACTAGAGGGAACTAGATAATCTTTGAGTGCAGTGTCTGGGAAAAATTAAGAAGTAGTTAAAAAATTCCAGATGAGATTTCAAGACTGATTAAATCCCAGGCAGATGCATAGTACCCAGAACATTAGAAAACCTGCTGTGACAGTTTTGGGGATGAAGTATAGGAGAAACTAAACTAAACAAAAAAAAAATTTCTAACACTAGGAAAATATATCAGAACAAAGTAAAATATTGCAACTTTTGTGGTACAGTTGTAAGTGGTTATACACAACCGTTTCTTTGAAATATTTGACATTTTTTGCATAAGCAGCTTGAGTTCATGTTAATTATTACAGTGCCATTATCTAATACACTGCCATTATCTAAACATGTTAAGAGTCAGCAGGGGTAAGTTTTGATATGAACCATGAATCATTTCACAACCATGAATGATCTTATTTTTGTGGGAGTTGGATTATTTTGGTTTTGGCACTTGTGCCAGAAGTTTGTTTTATAGAAAGTTAGTTATTGGCAGAAGTATCGTTGGGTGGGGTTGTAGCAGGCAGAGGGGAGGGAAGACAGGTTTTCTCTGCTAGCCAAGATTCATCCAAAATCAGCATTAGATACTTCCTAAACCATGTTTCTTTTTTTAAACTGTTTCTATTTTAAAGAAATCTCAATACAATGAAGCAGTGTTATGTAATGGAAAGAAGGCTAGAATAGAAGTCTGAAAACCTGCATTTGACTCTTCATGCTACCATTTACTAGTTGTATGACCTGGGTTGAGTCTTTTCAACTCTTTAGGCCTCAGTTTCCTCATCTGCAAAATAAAGGTATTGAGCTACATTACCTAGGATCTTATAATTTTGAATATCAGAGATGGAAATAATAACAGGGTACTGAATTTTTCTGAAAGCATTTACTGAGCCCAAATGTGCAAGACACTAGAGGAAAAAGTCTACCATTTACAAACTGATTGACTTTAGACAAATCTCCTAGCCTGTTGTTGTTGTTATTCATTCTTTCTTTCTTTCTTTCTTTCTTTCTTTCTTTCTTTCTTTCTTTCTTTCTTTCTTTCTTTCTTTCTTTCTTTCTTTCTTTCTTTCTTTCCTTTCCTTTCCTTTCCTTTCCTTCTTTCCTTCTTTCTTTCCTTCTTTCTTTCCTTCTTTCTTTCTTTCCTTCTTTCTTTCTTTCTTCTTTCTTTCTTTCTTTCTTTCCTTCTTTCTTTCTTTCTTTCTTTCTTTCTTTCTTTCTTTCTTTCTTTCTTTCTTTCTTTCTTTCTTTCTTTCTTTCTTTCTTTCCTTCTTTCTTTCCTTCTTTCTTTCCTTCTTTCTTTCCTTCTTTCTTTCTTTCCTTCTTTCTTTCCTTCTTTCTTTCTTCTTTCTTTCTTTCCTTCTTTCTTTCCTTCCTTCTTTCTTTCCTTCTTTCCTTCTTTCCTTCTTTCTTTCCTTCTTTCTTCTTTCCTTCTTTCTTTCTTTCTTTCTTTCCTTCTTTCCTTCTTTCTTTCCTTCTTTCCTTCTTTCTTTCCTTCTTTCCTTCTTTCCTTCTTTCCTTCTTTCTTTCTTTCTTTCTTTCTTTCTTTCTTTCTTTCCTTCTTTCTTTCCTTCTTTCTTTCCTTCTTTCTTTCCTTCTTTCTTTCTTTCTTTCTTTCTTTCTTTCTTTCTTTCTTTCTTTCCTTCTTTCTTTCCTTCTTTCCTTCTTTCTTTCTTTCTTTCTTTCTTTCTTTCTTTCTTTCTTTCTTTCTTTCTTTCTTTCTTTCTTTCTTTCTTTCCTTTCTTTCTTTCCTTCTTTCTTTCTGTCTGTCTGTCTGTCTTTCTTTCTTTCTTTCTTTCTTTGTTTCTTTCTTTCTGTCTTTCTGTCTTTCAAAATTTTAGCTCCAAAACGATTTTATGAGTGCAAGACAAAGCCTCTGTCATCAGGAAACTTTGAGTCACTATATCCAGAAAGGTGCAATGAACAGAGCACTGTGGAAATGTACAAAAGTGATAGAAGTTATAAGAATTCTTATTGATCTAGAACTTTACACATTGCAGAGTTCTATCTTAGAGAGTTCAAAAACTGATTTTAAGTAGACCCTCAGCTGCCTACCAGCTAAATTTTGTGTTTGCTGAAATGGCTTTATTTTGATATTTTCATAACTCGCCCAGCAAAACTTTGAACTTATCATAGGCTTTTTGTTTTTCCCCTCAATATTAAGTGGTTTTGTTTTTAGTGCCAGAGGTAGAATTTTTAGGTTTTTTTTCCTTTTCTGTAAAGTGCTTATGCATATACACATACACTTGTCATTGTCAGAACTTTCTTTAACTATTTTATTTCAATATATTTTATCAGTTTGCATCTCTGTTCTTGAAATTCATTCCTGACAACTATTGTTGATACTTAGCTAATCAGATTTGTCTATGTTTTCCTTGGTCAGTGTAATTTCATCAGTTGCAAGTAAGAACTGTTTAGTCCCTCATCTTATGAGGTTTGTTTATTTACACTGTACTGACTCAATTTTCAATTCCAGTCATACTCATACAGCTCAACAAATATCTATTGACTGCTTTTATGAGCAAAGCACTGTACTAGATGTATTGACCAGAGCATGGCACCTTGAATCAGGGAAGTTCTGGGTTTAAATCCTTCCTCTGAGCTGGGTTGATCATGTTGTTAACTGGCAAACAAAGAACTTAACTGTTTTGAGCTTCATTTTCTTCATCTGTCTTCATCTGTCAGGATTTGGAAAAAAGGACTGAAGAACAATGTTTAACGTAGATATGGCAAACCCAACCAGAACTCTCTAATATGCCCAGATTAAAATGTAATTGGCAAATGTTTAATGTAATAAAGAAAAATACACCATAGGTTAATGTTAATTTGTGATTTTCTAAGCCAATATTTAACCTATAGAAATCCACTTATTTTTGTTTGATACCTTAGTCTTATAGTATTATTGTGAGAATAAAATGAAAATATATAAAGGGTTTGTAAACCTTAAAGCACTATATTTTCATGCGTTGTCTACAATAACACTAGTAGTTGGCAAAAGTCAGTAGCAGAATTCTAAGACAGGTCTTTCTAACATCATATCCATGATACTTTTCATTATAACATGCTATCTCCAATAGGGGAGAAAGCTATTATACAGTTTAACTATATAAGGAACAACAGTGTTGTAGGAAAGATCTAAACACAATACTATGAAAGCATAGACAACTAAATTATTTGCAGCTGAGGAGCCTAAGAAAGGCTTATTGGAGGAGATGACATCGGAATTGGGCCTCTTCTAGTTATGGTTTCTTCTCTGGTGCAATAGATCACTCACAAAGAACCCTTTAAGAAAAACACCCAACTACCTCCAAGCAAAACGCAGGCCAGGAAAGTGAAAGCAAGTAAAAAAGTACTGGCAGGAAAATTCACTGAGATTCTAGGAGTTCTCTACCAGTGTCTCAAAACTTTCTCTGTTTTTCTTGCCAAAGAATTCACAGCTATTTCTCACCTGAAGACAAAGGTACAGAAGCCCAAACAAAGGTCTCCTCTTGGTGTCTTGGTTTATAACCACTGTTAGTGTTGTGGTATCGTGGAGTTAACTCAAGACTCCCTGGTTTATCCTGGCCTAAAATAGGCCTTGAATGGCAGGAGAAGGGCTTTCTGGTTATGGAGAATTTGGTGAACAAAAGCATAGAGTTTATTTTGTAAACAGTAAAACTACAGGAATAGGGTAAATAGTGATAAGGCTAGAAGGAAGGACAGGAGCAGAGGTGGAAAGTCTTGACTGTCAAATTAAGAAATTTGGATTTTAATTTTTTTAAAAACAGTCATCCACCATCATTGGTCTTTTGGGACATGGAGAAGAATTATTTCTTTCTTACACAAATATATTACTGTGTCAAGTGTTGATTTTCACTTTGCCTAGATTTCTTGTCCATAATTATGTAAGTCTTTTAAAAGGGAATTTTAAACAAAACTTTTGTACAGGTTTTTGTAACCTGTTTTAGATTTCTAAGTAATTTTGCATTATTCAGAAATTTAATTTTTTCTTTAACCCTTCTTCATTACTGTGAACTAATATATTCCCAAAAGCTAGATTATCTAGGTAGAGAATGTTGGCTACTTATCAGTTATCTTTTCAGTTCATTGTGTTTTAGCATATTTTATATCCTTGCTTTCTCTGTCATCCAGGTAAATTTCCATTGATGTGACAATATTCATTCCCTATTCAGTATGGCTTTATGTTTGCAGATTAGTGTGATCTATTAAATGGCAAGTCCAGATAATAGTTTTATCTGCTGTATTTCACTGAACCAGTTATTTATTGTATCTTTTTTGGAAGCATGCCCTTTCATTTTATAAATGGATAGTTCCCTCATTTTGAGTACAATGTCTGTTATAAGTTGTAATTTGGTAGTGTCTTATTTGTAACCACAACCTCTATGATCAAAACAGCTGCAAAGATTGTGTGGGCAGTAGAGAATCTGTTGTATTTTGGAATATTTCTGTTGATGTTTAATTAAAATTAACAATTTTTTTAAAAAGGAAAAAATGAAGAGTGTGTAGCATAATTGTGATTCTGTGATCTAAGGAAAAAGTACCAAAAAAAAAAAACATTTACATTGTATTTAATTAGATTGCAATTAATTTAAAGGCTGCTTTATGTATTTATGGCAGAGCAGTAAACAAACTGTCTGATTTTGCCAGATTCAGCCTCTTTTAAAGTACTGAATGGTCTTACCTATGACCTGATTAATCAAAAAAAAGGGTAGGACCTTGTGATAGAACTGGCCAATTTCCAAATTTTTCTCCTTTCTTAACTGTTTTCTCTTGTTCCTTTAGTGTGTGGACCTGAGCTGTAATGAACTAAGTGAAATCACATTACCTGAAAATCTGCCTTCAAAGCTACAAGAACTAGACTTGACTGGAAACCCTCGGCTTTCCCTGGATCACAAAACCTTGGAACTGTTGAAGTAAGTGTAGTTTTCCTGAAACATAATTGATTGCAAGATTATTCATAAATCCATGGGATGTCTAATCCAATAAAAAATACCGATTAGACACTCAAGAGAGACTATTACCCTGTTACCTAAGATTCACTGAGAGCCTTTTCAGGAGCAAATTAGGCATCTCCTAGAAAAATGGTTGTTTTCTTATGGACAAGAAGCACTTCCACTCAAAAATTAGCCCTAGAGTGATTTTTCCTACTATCCATTGCATGGTGAGACTAAAAAGAGAAAACAAGCCCTACTTTTAGCTGGTAATCACTTTTAATTGCTAGTGCCATGCATATCATTTGGGATAGGAACTGGACCAGTAATTTCTTGAGTATGGGAAGCTCACAGGTGAAGAAACTCCTCCCAATACAAGTTAGCACTCTGCTGATCATAATTTTAAAGAGCTACTCAGAGTACCAAGAGTTAACTGATTTGCTGGGAGCTACATATCTGATACAAATAGGGGTGGAATTTTAACCAAGCTTTTGACTTGGAAGCTCAACTGTTCAATATACTGCTGCCTTTTGTATCTGTACCATTAATAAGCTTTAGTTTGGGAAAAGCCTATAAAGTGATATTCATTAATTTTACCTTCAGTTGAATTATTTTGATCATTCTTAGTGCCACTTTGGATATATTTTCCTATAATAGAAGGAAGAAGAAGTAGTCTTTGGTATATATCCAAAGTCTATTGGTTTATTAAAAGGGAAAGAATACTGACCCTGGGAGTGAGGAGAAATAGATTCTTTCTGCTACTAATTACTTTTATAAACTTAAGTAAATCACTTAACTTCTGAGCCTCAATTTTCCCATCTATAAAATCAGGAAGTTAGATTACTCCAATGTTTTCAAACTGTCTTTCACAGTCCCCTGGGATTCTATGAAGCAGTTTAAGAGATTTTGGGGAGGAAGAAAATTATAATGTTGTAGTGTTCTCTTCTCTCAAATATAATCATTCTCTGGGAGCAGATTTCTTGGGGGGGCTTCTGGAGGCAGCCTTAGTTTCAGTTCAGTGTAATAATCACCTCAAATGCAGCCAGGGATTAAAGTCCAGTCCTTTTATTGTCTCTTCCAAAATAGCCCAGTTAGCTTTCCTTCTCTCTCTTCTTTCGAATCCCCAGTTCTGCCTGACTACAGTCTCTGGCTTCTCAATCTCCTCCACTGACTCTTGCTTTCTCAATCTCTCAAAGTCTTTAGTGCTTGTCCTTTTATATGCTCTTTTAAAGGTGTGAACTCAAAGATTGACTCCTCCTCTGAGAAAGAGGGATTGTGGGTTCTTGACTTGTGAATCTCGAATGCTAACGTGTGAACAAAGGTGTGAACTCTGAAGTAGAGAACTGCTAAGTGTGATGCTAAAATTAGACAACTGACTTATCACTTTGTAAGAATCCTAACGTAATATCAGAAAAGAATATATAGCAAGATCTTTCAGCTTGACTTAAAATGAACAACATTCATTTATATTCTTAGTATTTAAAAAGAAAATCTATTCTGCATCTTTAAATCAATGGCTGAGCATGGATAATTGGGTATAATCAGGAAAAAAACCCCACAAAATAAAAATAAGAGCAAAGTGTCAATAGTCAAGTCTGATGACGAAACATTCACAGATGTCATTTTGAATACCCTAAAGAAGAAACACAAATATACTCCACTAGGATAAAGATTGTTAACTGAGCCTGTGATTTCACCAATGTGGAAAACTCTCTTTCCTTGTATAGATATGATTTCAGAAGGGCTGCAGAGTTAAATATTTACCTGGGTCGGGAGAGGGAAGGTGTCACATAACCAGTATTAGTCATATGCAGGACTTGAACTTAAGTCATCCTCGCTTCAGGGTCACCTTACTATCTACCATATCTTGTCTCTCTCTAATTCATATTTACTTCTGGTGGTCCTAAGGTACCCTATGTAATTTGTGAGATAAGTTTTTAAACTGGTTCTGTCATCCTAGTAGAATTACATAGACATTTTGTAAATTAAACACATAATTATTTTTTAAAAAAAACCCACATTTTAAAAATGAAAATACAAAGAGGAACAATTCCCTAGGCATGCTGGCTAACAGTAGGATGGGGAGAATTGAATTGTGAAGCATCTTATAAAAGTATTGTATTTATTTTTTTTTTCCATTTATACTCCCCATATTAAATAGCTATGTTCTTCTCACTAAGTAAGAAGTGATATGCCTCAAATACAAATTAAAAAAAAATAATCCTTGAATTTTGGGGTGCCATTTGTTCCATTTTGAAAAAAATAATTGCAGAGTTCTTATAGAGGTTTTTACTGAAGTGTTTTTGAAAAATTGAAAGACTCCACACTTCAAAGCAATTGAAAGAATCATCTAACCAGTGATTGATTCATCAAAAACACTTAAAGTTTGTTTTTTTGTTTTGTTTTGCTTTTATAGATATCTAATTGGTAGGTACTATATGTAAATATCATGGAAACTTAGAGAAAAATAAACATTTCAGATTTGGGACTCTCTCTGTTCTATAGCAACCATGTTGAGATACTCTTTTCATTTATCCTGAAGTTGTTTGCAGTCTTTTGCAAATTATGTTATTATTAAACTTCATTAATTTAATGTAATTGATTTTTTAAAAATCTGTTTAAAATTGAATCACTTACATTTTGCTGCCATTTCTATAAGATTGCCTCCATTAAAATGGTTGTTGTTTATAAGTTGATAAGTTAAAAGTTTGTTCATGTTATAATCAAGACTTAATTGAAAATGCTTTCCCATATTTACCTTATTCTAATAACATTCCTAAGAAATAAAGAAAGACAAGGATAATGCTGGTCTTCAGAATGGGAAATTGAAGGCCAGAAAGATTGTGACTTCATTTTTTAAGCATTTATTTTAATGAATGTCCTACTGATGCTTATTTTTACACTGATGTCATTTTCCAGTAATCTTCCTTCCCCAAAGAACACTCTCCTTTAACAAAAATACAGTTAAGCCAAATAAGCAGTCAAATTGATTATATGTGACAGCCTAGTTCTCGCTGAAGAGGTGGGATTGTCTCCTTGATCAGTTATTTGGAGTCAGAATTGGACAACAAATTGTACTAAGTTCTGAAATTTTCAGTGTTTTCTTTTACATTATTGTTTATTATTATTCCCCAAGTTTAGCTACTTCATTTTGCATTAGTTCAAAAAAGTTTTCCCAGGTTTCTATGAATTCTTTATTTGTATCATTGGTCACAATGCATTAATGTTCCATTACAGTCATAAAGACATTGATTTTCCAAGATCACACATGATGATTCAAGAATAGTATTTTTTAATATTAGCTCCATAAAATCCTCACTTGATCTTTCTTTTCCCTCTTTCATCCTACATCTCTTCTGCCCTCTGCATCAAATATTGCACCATCTGCAATAGGTACTTAAATTTTCCTCTCCTCCTCTTTTTATCTCCTTACAATCCAGCTTGCAATCTTATTATTCCACTGAAACTGCTCTCTCCAAAGTTAGCAATGAGTGCTTAGTTACCATGAATTAGTTACCACTTAATTCCAGTGGCCTTTTCACAGTTCTTGTTTTCCTTGACCTTTCTGCAGCCTTTGAGACTGTTGATCACCTTTTCCTTAAAACTCTTCTCTCTAGGATTTTGGGATACCAATTACCTGGTTCTCTTACCTATCTGACCACTCCTCCATCTCCTAGATTCTCATCCAGATCACATTCCCACTAACCCTACGCATCCTTAAGGGTTCTGCCCCAAGTCTTCTCTCTAGAGTGCTTCCCTTGGTGTTCTCATCACTTCCCATGGTTTTAGTAACCATCTCTGTGCTAAGGATTCCCAAGTCTACCTGTGTGCTCCAGCCTCTGCCTTAAAACTTCCCCCCTTTCTGCCCTTCCCATTACTTCAAAGAACACCATTTTTTCAGTCCCTCAAGCTTGCAGCCTAGGAATTATCATTATTATCTTTCACTCCCCCCTCTCCACCACCCAACCCAAGCTGGTGTTGGGGCCTGTTGGATTAACTTCTGCTACATTTCTTATATCTGGTCCCTTTTCTCTTCTGACACTACTGCCACTATCATGTAGATCTTCATTTTCTCACAACTGGAATATTTCATATCCTGATGGTAGGTCAGTCTACCCTAAGTCTCTCCTCATTTCCATCCTTCTTCCATTCAGCCATTAAAGGTATTTCCTCAAGTTCATGTCCAACCATGTCACTCTCGTAGGCAATAAACTAGTGATTTCTTGTTTCATGAAGTAAATACAAAATCTTCTGTTTGACCTTCAAAGCCTTCCATACCAGTCTTCAAACACATACATTTTTACGTTTCTAGAAATTACTTAACTTTTAAATATCTGTTGTAAATACAATCATTTAGACCTTTATTTTTTCAGAATTATAATGTGTTTTCATTTTAAAACCTAGACAAAGCACATTTTATGAAATTACTAAACAGACAGACTCTCATTATTTCCTCAAATTAATTCCAAATATGTGGCAAGATATTTCTGGCACACTTTTTTTAAGATAGCAAATGCTATCATAACTCTAGATATTTAAGTTGTTTTCTTGGAAACAAAAAACTTACCATTCTGGATTTTTAACAAATTGGTATTAATAATCTCAATCTATTTATTGCATATCCCTTCCTTTTAAGAAGTGTTTTCAAGATTCAAAATCATACTTTGTTTATTAATAAGATTCTCCTTGAATTTAACCCTTAATTCTTTTGGATAAAGTAAATATTTCCTAAATCTGTCATAAAATTAGGACTTTGCCGTGCCTTGTTTTAATTTACACGTACAACTTTACTAAAAAGGCTGCATGAATATATTCCCTCATCTACTCTATAATACATTATAATTTTAACCAATCAAAATAATTTATAACATTGGGTTTTAGCACCTACAAAGATTAAAGTTAAATTTTTCCTCCACAAAAGTAATCGTTTCAAAACCATTTTAAAAGTAATTTTTATTCTCCCTTCTGATGGCATAAGATTTAACTTAACTGCCCCACACCTTAGAAATTGCTGCCTCCCAGAGTATGAAATGAGAACTGCAGTAATAAGTAAACAGGGCAGTTTATAAGATATTTTTATTTTTTAAGTAGCGTCTATTCTGTAATTCAGTAACAAACCTAAGTTTCTCCTCTGTTTGGGGCACCAGGCTAGGGAATTCAGGGGTTACTAAAAAAGCTTTATGTGCCTGAGGTTTCTGGTCTGATGAAGGACCAATCTCGCAATTTTTCCAGGATAAAACATCCCATTGCAAGTCGTGAGAGAGGCACAGAGAAAGTGGCATTAACACCTGACGCTTGGGTGTTTTATAGATAGATAGAAAACAAAACTACATGCAGATATAGACAGTGCTCAGACCACTTTGATGTTCTCTCTTTTGATCCCCACAAATTCTTGATCACCTTTTTACCGGAAACTGGGACTCAAGGCTATCAGCTAAGTTTGTTAAGTCGGTGCCAGGAACCTGGCTCTGGGCCCAGGTATTATGGATAAGGGAGAAGTGAACTCCTTAAGAAGACACAGATTTATGAAGGATAGAAATTCATGTTTATCCCCCTAATCCTAGTATTACATGGTCCAAGTTTAGTAGCTGCTTTGTGAGTCCTAAAGTCACAGAAGCATTACCTTGGGCAAGTCACTTAGCTTTTTTCATCTTCATTTATTTCATTTCTGAAGTGGGGCTAATACTAATATCAACTTTAAAGACTATATAAATGTTAGCTATTGTTATTTATATTATCATTACTTGAGATTATAAAGGGGCTAGAGGGAGCGATGAAATTTGGGACTGAAAAAAAGAATTTTTTTTTAATAGGAATAGAATCAATACTCACTCCATAAAGCAGGATAGCAAGGAATTTGATTTCTTGGGCTTTAGAGGGATGTTTGGATAGAGAATAGAAGCCAAATACTTGAAAGCTGGGGTCAGGCTAAATTATGTAGAAACTTGAATGCCAGTTTGAGGAGTCTAGACTTAATTCCATAGCTTTTTGAGGAAGAATATGACATGACTGAAATTACACTTTAGAACAATTGATTTGTTAGATGTCTGCATATTAGATAGATTAGGACAAAAAGAGACCACAAACTAAAATGCTAATTTGGAGGCTAATTGCAGTTGTCTATTTAAAATAGTGGCATTCAAGACCTGAGTGGTAGCAGTAGAAGTAGAAAGGAATTATAATGAAATTATATCCCTCATTAATTAAAAATAAGCCTTTCTTGGTATCTTGGATTTAAAATTAATTGGGCTAATTATTCTTATTCTTTTAAAGTTGGAACAAAGTGTAATATATTTAGAAAGCACAAGATTAGAAGTTAGAAAGCTTACTCCTTGTATTGTATGAACTCAGATCATTTAGACTTTCTGGGCCTCAGATTTCCCATCTGTGAAATAAGAAAATAAACTAGATGATCTCTGGACATTCTTTTAAACTCTGAATCTTATAACACATTTATGTTTAATTTCATTTGTAATTTATGCATTATGACTTATAATGCATAAATTATACATTATATTTTGCCTTCATGTGCCCTGTGTTCTTTGCACCCCAAATATATCCCATAAGAATTTTCTAACCTGATTTTTGTAAGATTTAAATTTAAATGGTCTTATTTAGTAATTGAATGATATATGTTTAGCTCAGATTAGTTGAGGAACCTAGGGTACTTACCAGTCCTTATAGGAATCTCATTTATTTCTCTTTTCTTTTTTTTCTGAGGTAATTGGGGCTCAGTGATTTGCCCAGGATCACACAGCTAGGAAGTGTTAAATGTCTGAGGTCAGATTTGAACTCAGGTCCTCCTGACTTCAGGGCTGGTGCTCTATCCACTGTACCACTTTGTTGCTATTTATTTCTTGACAGAAACTTCTGTTAAGAAAATTTTGGGAAAATACAACATCTAATTCTTTATTAGTGGAGATTTATGAAACAGTTACTTATTTATTCTTTATCAGTAATGTAAACCCAGTAAAGACAAATTGTGATTGAAAAGATTCACAATTATTTGTTTAAGTTTCCAGACAAGTGACAATATTTAGGGTTCTTTGGGAAAATAGACCAGAAGAAATGAGATAGTCTGTCACTTTAGATTTATTAGCTGCAGAGATTTTTAAATTTCCATCAGAGACAATGTTACAATTCTAGCCTCATCAGTTCAAAACATGAAATGAGTATAGCTTCAAGTACCCTGTGTGCACTCCCCCACCCTGTTTTAAAAAAAAAAAAAAAAAAAAAGTGTTGAGGGAAATTTTTCCAAACTAGCAATTCTTTGGGCGAAAAGTCTTAGATTTGACCCTGAGCTATGTTAGTTTTAAACAGCAACGCTAAGGCACAAAACAGTATAAATAATATGAGGAAGAAATAAAACACATGCTGTACCTACCCATGGGAACAGCCTCTGTCTTGAGGCCTTATAGGTAGATTCAAAGCAAATTTCACATGACTTTCCTCTGTCAGGCAGATTCTTCTAAGGTTTTTATTATGGTTGTATCCTCCTGTCATTAAGAGTGAATCACATCCCAGCTTTTAAATATTAGCTGCACAACATTCAAGGGCGTAATAGCAGCAGTTCCTGTTTATAGTTTCTGAAGCATTTCCCTCACAACAACCCTATTAAGGAAACAGTAAAATTATAATTATCCCTATTTTGCAGATGAGGTTATGTCACTTTGCTAACTGTTATGAAGCCTGTAAATGGTAGAGCTGGAACTCAAATGTTGGACTTCTCAAGTTCAGTACTACCCTGTGCTTGTTTATTGCTTGGTTGTGTTTATCTTTCTCTCTAATGAAGCTACATTTAACCTCTTTAGAGGTAAATAATTTCAGTTATTTGTTTGGTGTTTTGTGGTGAACTGTGGTCTGGTCATTTTCTTAAACAGTAAAATTGTGCATTAAATTATCAAAAATCACTTGCTACAACTCTTTGTACTCTTTCTTTCAGAATAAAGAAATGCCATTAATATAGACTGATTTTTAAAAAACTAGATATGTTTTAAATCCATAATAGGATAATTCTGGCATCTGACTCTCATTTAAATGTGTGTATAATGTTACTTGGGGCATTAGAGATTTGATTTGCTTATTTTTGTTTGCTGTGCACTGTTTGTGCAGAGAGAAAAGAAGGAACAAAGGAAAGAAGGAAAAGAAGGAGGGAGAGAAGGAAGCAGGCAATGAATTTATTTTATTGGTGCTAGCTGGGCCCTGGTTTGCATATCTAAATTAAAGGTATCATCAAATGCAGTCCCATGTGCATTTAGATTCCAAGGAAAATCATCCACACACAGTAGGAAAATAACAAGGAAAAAGAGATTCACTAAAAACAAGGACAAGTTGAGATTTACAAGCATTCTCAGTAGAAGACATTGTTAAAGAATTTTTAATGAATTTGGATTTTTGTTCTTCCTTTATTGGACCAGTGAAAGACATTGGTTTCTTAGAAGTTTTTGCATTGTACGAAGTACTTAATACCTTTTTGAAAAGGAACACACTTATGAAATAAGCAAAAACCTTCCTAGAGTCTTAAGGTTTTTGCCTTTAAGAAATACATTTCTGAAGATTTCCACTACCGATGCTTAAAAGATTATATGAGAAATAGTATTTTTTTTAATAAAGGCCAACCCATTCTGATAGTAGAAACTGCCATTGCTATCTTTTTTCTTCACCTAGAGGAAGAGCTTTAACAAGAGTGGAAACTTGGGATCAGATGCAAACCTTCCATGTAAGCATTGCTTGCTGTAAATAGAAGTATTAACTTGAGGACTTCTGGCACTTTCCTTTGGCAATATCTATGATTCATGAGTCCTGCAATTTCTTAGACTACAGAGCAAAAGTATATACACACTAGTGGTAGTGATAGAACTATAAATTGCCATCTGAATAAAGTTTTGAGAGAAAAATTTAAGGAAATTATCACCACAAATATTAAGAATAAAAATGTTTATGCAGGGGAAAAAAATTGTTATATCAGCACAGATGTTAGATATCAATTTACTCCTTAGTTGAGCTATTCTTGGGTCATGTGTACAGTAGTTCATTAAAATTTTAAGGTAACCAGTACTTAGAAATAACTTAATTTTTTGGAATGTCTTCCTCTCCTGCTACAAGTTGTAGCAGAAGTTGAGTGTATTTTGTAGTAGTATTAGGAAAGCAACATAGAGAAATGAAAAAAGTACAAATAGCATGGTCTGAGTTCAAATCTTCTCCTTGAGGCTAGCTATGTAACTCTGGGGCAAGTCTGATCCTATAACATGGGAATATCAGTATCCACCTCACAAAGTGCTTGTGAAGAATATATAAGATGCTATATATAAAGTGCTTAGGAAACCTTAAAGGGCTATATAAATGTCAGTCAGCTACTGTTATTGTTGTTAGTTGACATGTGTTAATTTGCTTTTATTCCACAGCTATAAAGCAAATACACAATACGCTCACATACACACTTATTGCATAAATGTATTTTATCAACAGGAAAAACCACATTTATGCTGTGATATCTGTTGTGTCCTAGTTTCTAGAGGCCCCATGCTGGAGTGATTAAAATATTGAGTCCTGCTTTCTAGAACCCCCAAGTTGGGGTGACAAAATGTACCATTGCTTTCTAGAGCCCCACTGTGGGGTGATTAAAATATACCTTCCTAGTGAAGAAGTGATGAGGTGGGACTCCTGAGGATGGTGGAAAAATGGAGTCCATTTATTACAAGGTCTTTCCCCTTTTTATACCCTCATATCCTTATATAACAAAAACAACCCTGGGCATGCGCCAAGTATATACTATGCACCCACATGAACAACTTGCTATTAGATGTAGATGACTCTGCCACTTGCTGTCACTCTTCTTCAATCACAACACTGACTTCTCAGTCACTGCCCCCTGACTTCTCAGGAAGGGCAAGAGCCCTTAGGGGAGATGGGGAGTCAAACCAGACATTGTCAGCAGGTTCCCTCTGAGCTGAAGGGTCTTATACCTCACCCAGAGTTCCCCCATTATCTGTGACCCTCTACAGATACCCAGCCATTTATAAAGTCAAATCAACAAACATTTAAGTACCTACTGTGTCCCAGGCACTGTGCTAAGGACTGGAAATACAAAGAAAAGCAAAGAATAATTTGTGCTTTCAAACATCTCATAATCTAATGAAGGAGATACCTTGAAAATAATTATGTACAAACGAAATATAGACAACATAAATTCTGAATAATCAATAGAAAGAAGACCCTGATGTGAGGGCAATTAAGAATGGTTTCTTGTCCGAGGTAGAATTTTAGCTGGACCCAAAAAATCCAGAGAAATCCAGGAGGCAGAGAAGAGGAAGAAGTAGATTACAGGACAGCCAGTAGAAATTCCCCAAGTCTGGACATAGAGTGTCTTGTGGGAAAAACAGCAATGACAGTGTCATGAATCACAGAGTCCATGAAGGGGAGAAGAAGATTTGGAAGGGGTCAGACTTTAAAATCCAGACAGGATTTTTTATTTAATCATGGTGGTGATAGAGGATGCCAGTAGAATTTATTGGAGAGTGCAATGACATGGATAGATCTTCTCTTTAGAAAGATCAGTTTGATAACTGAGTGGAACATGACCTGGAGTGAAATGAGACTTGTGGCAAGGTATTGTAGTAGTCCAGGTTAATAAGGTGATAAAAGCCTGAAATGTGGGTGAGAGTAGTGCCAGGAGAGAGAAGGGAGCCTTATGTAATTAATGCTACAGAAGTGTCAGCGTGCCTTGACATCAGATGGCATATGGGAAGCCCATGAGGGGAGAAGGAAAAGGAAGAAGAAGATACTATTGAGAGAGAATGAGGAGTTGAGGGTGACAACTAGATTGCTGAACTTGGGTAACTAGAAAAAATGGTGGTACCCTCAACAGTATTATAAATCCTATTTCAAATGAAACAGTAATGAGAAGAGTATAATAGGCCATGTAGCATAGTGAATAGAAGGTCAGTTTTGAGACTACGAAGATATGGATTCACGTGCTATCTCTGAGACCTACTGACTGTGATCCCAGGCAAATCATTTAACCTCTCAATGCTTAAGGCAACTTATCTGTTTCTATAAGTTACAGGGAAGGATCTGATCTACATTGATAGGATTTTCCTCATGTGACAGTTTTCTAGACCAGTAAAATCAGAGATCTATTCCCTATCCCTGCCTGCCTCTGCCCTCAAGAAGCTTACATTGTAATAGGGGCAGGACTACATCTGTTGGTCTGTGTGATAATGGGGGAAGAGCATAGCTTTGAAAAGAAATAGTGAATTTCAGAGAGCTCTGGGGAGACTTAACATGAACTGATGCTAAGTGAAATGAGCAGAACCAGGAGATCATTGTATATGGCAGCAACAAGACTATACAATGATCAATTTTGATGGATGTGGCTCTCTTCAATATTGAGATAATTTAAAACAATTCCACTTGTTCAGTGACGAAGAGAATCATCTACACTCAGAGAGAGAACCGTGGGAACAGTATGTTTCACAACATAGCATTCTCACTCTTTCTGTTGTTGTTTGCTTGCATTTTTCCCCCTTTCTTCTTGATCTGATTTTTCTTGTGCAGCAAGATAACTGTATAAATATGTATACATATATTGACTTTAACATATATTTTAACATATTTAACATGTATGGGACTACCTGCCATCTAAGGTAGGAGGTGGGGAGAAGAAGGGTATAATTTGGAACAGAAGGCTTTGCAAGGGTCAGTGTTGAAAAATTACTCATGCATCTGTTTTGTAAATAAAAAGTGTAGAGGACAGTAGATAGTGGGAGAACTCTGGAAAAGTATACTTGAAGCAAAGATGCTTATAGCAGGGTATTTACTCAGTGTGATTGATGAGATAATGATTCTCTAGGTCACATATACTTAATACTTAGTATGATATGGTGATGTATGGTTCTATAGTTGGCACATGCTCTGCGTGCTGTAGTGATGTAATTGTACCAAGATAATTAAGGGCTGAGAGGACTGGAGACAGACAGAGTGTGTGCTCAAACTAGATCTCAGACTCACAGACTCCAGATTCCAGATTCTATCCCTGACTATCCTCATGATGACTCTGCTGCTAAGACCAAAGCCCATCCAGAGATCCTCCAGAAAGCTAGCTCGGACCTTACAAAAAAGTTTTAATTAAAAAAAAAAAAGAAAAAGAAAAAAGAAAGAAAAGGCATAGTGAATAGAGCCATAAAGTGACATTTAATTGACACTTTTCTGAAGCGATGAGAATGTAGATTTGGTTACTGTTCCCAGTACAAGAGAAGGACATTCCTTTGGATTCTTGGCAGATTCAGGTAGCTTGGGGTGAGTAAATGTGTAGAGCTTTTCTCCCTTAGTACAGCATAGCACACAGAAGAGGAGCTAGAGATTTGGTTGGAAAGGTCAGCAGCTTCAGGGTGGCGGAGCAGGTAAAAAAAATTAAACCTTTCCTGAGGCTACTGTCAGTAATTTATTTGGAAATTTTTCCTAAGTTAGTGTTTCTGTATTAGGGTGAGTCTGTTTCAGAAAAGATCATGGCTTGTCAGAGTTGAAGTGAGGCAGCTGAAAAATTTCCTATAACTTATTTGTAATTATTTAATCATCTAGAATCCTAAAAATGGGAAGTTGAGAGGCCATAAGCAATAAATAAGGAAATACTTGGAGCACCAAAAATTAATTTGTGTATCAGGACAGAGGGAAAAGTGACTAAGTCTCTTAATATCTCAAGTTTCCATAATTTCAACAAGATGATAGCTAGTTCTTCTACAAAGCAAATTACAGCCTCTCTATATTTTATCATGGCCTACCTGAGTTACTGTGACCAAAAAAAAAAAAAAAAGTGATGATGGGGTAGTAATGAATCTTTCTACTGGCAATCAGGTGAAAGGCACGCTCTCTTTCTTTTTCTCCCTTCCTCCCCCCAATCTCTGTCTCTCTCTCTCTTTCTCTGTCTTTCTTCCCCCCTCACTCCCACATCTCCCTATAGGTCCATACTTAAGAGCTTTTCTTCTTTGTTAGGCATAGCCTTCAAGAATCCAGGGGTCAATTCTTCCCCACAGTGAGGCATCAGAAAAGATCACACAAACACCATCTGGTAATTTTGCTTTGTTGCTCACTGTGTTTACAAGTTGTGTGAACGATTCTTACTTGTATCTCAATGATGTTTGTTTTCTTGTATCATGGCTGGGGATGGTTCATTTAACTTGTGTTATACAGCAGCTGTCTAGTTCAATTAATAGTTTGATCTTGCCAGAAACAAGTTTTATAGGTTTGGTGTCTACACCCTCTGATTTATGTAGTCATAAACAACAAGGTATTTGCTACTGGTAAAGATTGAGAAGATTCTTTTGCATACCCCAAGCATAATGATAAATGAAAGAAAGTTTAGCATTCTTCTTGGAATGCCTTGAGAGTTTGAGCTAATAAAGTAAAGCTGATGCTTTTCACTTGGCATTTTAGTAATTTCTTTTTCCCTTTCCTATCACAGTAATATCCGATGTTTTAAGATTGACCAGCCTTCAGCTGGGGATGCTTCAGGAGCCCCAGCTGTATGGAGCCATGGCTACACTGAAGCCTCAGGTGTAAAGAATAAGTAAGTGGATAACTTTGGAACAACTCCTGCTTTCTTCTCAGAGTCCAAGTGAGAAAGAAGAACACAGTGCTTGCTTTTTTCATACAGAATTAAATGGAGGATATTTTTCTCTCCAGAGTAAGACAGGGCCCATGACTTATATTTGAACAATAAGCTAAGCCTTTACTGGAAGCACTTCATTCCCTTTTTCTTGTTAGAGAACTTACAAGGAAATGCTGTAACTGACATATTATGTCTCTGTAAATCGCCAGTGTTTAGAGAAGACCCAAGTGTTAGAAAAGCATTTCTGTTTCTTTGAAAAGCCCCTGCCTACCAAGCAAAGCATGTAGACTACTAAAAGAAGAGTGGTCTTGATTGTCCCAAAGTCCCCTACATTGTTGATCAGTCAATAGTTTTGTGAGGCTGTTTTGTTGTTTTTACTTCCCATTTAAATTGGCCATTGGCAATTCTCAATACCTGTTTCTTATAGTGTATCTTGTGTTTCTAAATGGATCTCTGCCCATCTTAATTTCTGATGTTTTTACTTTTTTTTTTTTTAATCAGTTTTCCCTTTTTTGGGTCAGGGTATTAATTTCCTTTAGAGTACCAGCAATGATCCCTGTGACATGACTTTTGTTGTTTTGTTAATTTCTGACCTTTGATATTTTTGGGGAATATGGAATGAAAAAATATTATTAGTAGATTTATTATTATATAATAAAGAAAAAGTTTTAAAACCCTCAAGAAGAAAGTAAGAATCACTTTTTTATCCCCCAGTTTGAATACTCTCAGTAAAGAAAACTGGTGGATTAAACAGAGGCTCTTTGAATCATTCCTATCATGCCAACTGCTTTTCCTTGGTACAGTAAGCAGAAGCCACTCAACTGAACCTTCTCTTGTTCTCCCTCAGGGTGAGGGTTCAATGTGATGGTGTTATATCTTCAGTAGCTAAAGACTGTGTCCCACCTACTGTTTTGTTTTCCATCTTGTTGACAATGGAGACACAGGTGAATCTGGGAAAGTTTACCCACTTTCCACTTGAAGTATAGCTGTTGCATAATTTCTGTGTACTTTACATTTAATTTCATTGTAGTAGAACAATTAACATATTTAGTAGACAAGATTCTTATTTTTTAGAATTGTCGCTTGTTTGAATAAAAAAAAAGAGCTTGGACTACTAGATAGAAACTTTTCCTTAAAAAGTATTTCTCCAGATTATATTGTTGCACTTGGAGTTGTTTCTACTCTGACTCACCTCCCTATTCCCTGCCCCACAAAAAGAGACATTAAATGAAAAAAGACATTTTAGGAGCTCTTCAACTTTCCCACTGAGTGCAGTATAACTTTGGATGAAGTACTGCTTTTCAGATGAATGAAAAAGCAATATTAGGTGCTTATTATACCTATATTAAAGAATGGAAGGTACAGATAATCCTTGTTTTTAGGGAGCTTACATTTTGAAAAAAAAAAGGAAGAAACACATAAAGGAGGTCTCAGGTACATGTCAAGTGTAGAGATGCAGGACTTGTTAGGGTGCTTCACAAAGATTCAGCTTAACTAATAAATAATTAAAATTAAGGAAAGATCTGCTCAAAGATAAATGAAGTTACTAATGGTAGGAACAGACCAGAACTCCATATATGTGTACCTTCTTACAGCATCCTTCTTTCTGGTTTCCACTTTTAAGAGTACAAAAATCAGGAGAGAAAGGAGAAAGGGGGAGATAGTGTCTGTAAATCAAAGGATAAAATATTCTGATTACTCCTCCCTAGTACAATGGTTCTGGCATAAGATAGAATTGTTGAAACCAGTTAGATACTAATTCTAAACTGATTTAAGGTCATTAAGTTTGTTTCTTATACATAGAATCTCAGTGAATGAGGCAACAGATGACTGCATAATCTCTAATGTCATCTGAACCACCATGGTTTTCATAGAAAACATGTGCCAAGTGCTTGTTAGATGCAGACCTGGCTATAGACATCTCACTCCTGACAGTAGTGGAAAATAAATTTAACCATGCTTTGACTCATTATCCAGTGCTAGAGAGGGAAAAGAGAAGAAGAAAAAAGGAATGAGTGTGGGGAAAGAAAGATTATTCATCTTTATGATTATATTTATGATGTTACAATATTAATCATATTATTATTATGCTTATGATATTATTATATTTATCAAGAATTAACCCTTAATATTTGGTCCTTCTCTAACCCTTTTTTCTCACTTTTTAGGTTATGTGTTGCAGCTCTGTCAGCAAATAATTTCTGTGACAATCGGGAGGCTCTGTATGGAGTCTTTGATGGAGACCGCAATGTAGAAGTGCCATATCTTCTGCAGTGCACAATGAGTGACATTCTGGCAGAGGAATTACAGAAAACAAAAAATGAAGAGGAGTATATGGTCAACACTTTCATTGTCATGCAAAGGTGAATCTCAGAGCTTTTCCAGCAGTCTGTGATAGCCATAACTTAACCAGTCATTAATCCACGAGGATTTATTCAACATTAGCTGTATGCTGGATAGTTTGTGGAAGCATACAAAGACAAAAGGAAGTGAAGCAATTACTGCCCTCAAAGACCTTACATTCTAATGGGAATGTTCTAATGTGGTTTCTTTAGGAAGTCATCTTCTACTTTTGTGTTTGTCTAGCAAAAAAAAAGGCGGGGGGGATATATTTGCATTACTTTGATGTATACATTAATGTTAGGGCATGTATTCACTCTCAGAGAACCTTACATAAGGCTATTCAACCTGTGCCTTTAAAATTTCCAACTTAATTTTAGGTTTATTACCCTTTCAATGCACTCATTCTGTAGTTAAGTGAATAATATCCTTGGGGACTTGAGTCTATCTGAAACTAAGCCCTGGGTACTTACAGTCTCCAGCCTTGCTATAGAGTGAACATGAAACTGCAGAAATGATAGAACATTTTGGAGCTCCTCTATACCTTCCTGAGTTGGGATCTGTATTTAAAGAATTAATGTTTCTGTTCTATAGTGTCCATTTTATGAAACTCAATCCACTATTGAGGGATGATGCAACTTGTGTTCATATATTTTCAAAGTTGAGACAGTAATATTTTAGACCAAAGGATTATGTTTCTTCTAGGACCAGTTTCATTTTTGTTAACAGGAGGAAATAGAGTTCCTAATGGCCTGTTAGATCATTCCCAGAAGCAAATGTGGTTAACCCTATGTAGGCATACTATTGGCTGTGCTTTGGGAGGTATGAAATACTATTCCCACTAGCATGCACCAGGAACATCTGACTGTCCAATTAAAACAGAAGGCAGGGTGGGAGAGACAAACTCTGATCTTCCCAACATTTTGTCAAGAAAAACTATATACCAGGGAGGGCTGTGTGTGTATATGTGTATATGCATGTGTATGCATACAGATACACACACACACACAGTTTTTTTAGTTCACAGATGCTCTATCCTAAAAGAAGCAGTTGTAGATACTTACAAACTCTCTCTAGAGCCCGGCAAGATACAAGGTCATTATGGTAAGAAAAATAACTTCTAATTTGAGAACAAGGGATTTCCCATTCAAATATTTGATCATTCCTTTGTCACTTTGATGCCTTAGATGGGTTGTAAAAGGATTGTATTTATGAGTAAATTCTATACTGCTCATACTTGCAAGATGGGGCCAGGAGAAAAGGAAAAGGCAGGGCAGCTGGGTGGAGCAGTGGATAGAGCACCAGCCATGAAGTCAGGAGAACCTGAGTTCAAATCTGGCCTCAGACATTTAACACTTCTAGCTGTGTGACCCATGGCAAGTCACTTAACTCCAATTGCCTCAGCAAAAAAGAAAAAAAAAAAAAAAGAAAGAAAGAAAGGAAAGTAAAAGACATACTCATGTTAAAAAAAAAAAAAAAACCCACAGGAACAATGAAGCTCTTCTTAATCTTCTCTCCTACCCCCTAGCCCTCTCCCTGAAGGCTTTACCCCAAAAAGTTGGTACCACATCCTAATCAGGATAGGAAAGTACCTACTGAGTTGCTCATAGATAGAATCAGATTCCCTGGGGACTGATTTGTAGGGGCTTTATAAAGGCCTCTTTGGAACTAAGGTGGTGGGATGTGTTATTCCCCCATTCCCTGCATTTTCCAGATTCTGGTTGTATAACCTCCTATTGACCATTGACCACTGGAGTGTGAAGCACAACTACTAAGATACATACCTACCATATTTTCCCCCCCCCAGTGGTAGCCTCCTATCTTTGAAGCAAGCAAAAAAGCAGTGTTACCCTTAAGTAGCTATGAATCATGAGAAAGCTCCATTATTCTTGGGGAGGGAAGCTTTTCTCTGATTATATATTTATATATATGTGTGTGTGTGTGTATATATATATATATATTTTTTTTTTTTTGGGGGTACCAACACATAAAAGAAAGGATTCGAAGGGCCTCTCCCCACCAGAGATTATGGTTCCTTCAGTTTGCTGTCCTGATGCTTTTCACCATTCTCATCCCTTCACTTCATCCTTCTGATGAGAAGCAAAAGCTTTATTTTCTTGAAGGGTAGGCTAGAGCCCTACTTACTCTGGCTGGGTCTGTGAACCTTATCTAGAGAGTAGTAACCATAGGCTATCTAGATCTCTAGGACTTGAAATCCAGACTTGTCATTTGATAAGATCCAACATCCATTCCTATTAAAAACTCTTGAGAGTATAGGAATAAATGGACTTTTCCTTAAAATAATCAGTAGCATCTATTTAAAACCAGCAGTAAGCATCATATGTAACGGGGACAAACTGCACCCCTTCCCAATAAGATCAGGAGTAAAACAAGGTTGCCCACTATCACTGTTACTATTTAATATTGTATTAGAAATGCTAGCTTTGGCAATAAGAGTTGAGAAAGAGATTAAAGGAATAAGAATAGGCGATGAGGAAACCAAATTATCATTCTTTGCTGATGATATGATGGTGTACTTAGAGAACCCCAGAGATTCTACCAAAAAGTTATTAGAAACAATCTACACCTTCAGCAAAGTTGCAGGATATAAAATAAACCCACCTAAGTCATCAGCATTCTTATATATCACTAACAAAACCCAACAGTTGGAGTTACAAAAAGAAATTCCATTTAAAGTAACTACTGATTGTATAAAATATTTAGGAATCTATCTCCCAAGGGAAAATCAGAAACTTTATGAGCAAAACTACAAAACACTTTCCACACAAATTAAGTCTGATCTAACCAACTGGAAAAATATTAAATGCTCTTGGATTGGGCGAGCAAATATAATAAAGATGACAATACTACCTAAATTAATCTGCTTATTTTGCGCTATACCAATCAGACTCCCAAAAAACTACTTTGATGAATTAGAAAAAATAACAACAAAGTTCATATGGAAAAACAAAAGGTCAAGAATTTCAAGGGAATTAATGAAAAAAAAAATCAAATGAAGGTGGTCTAGCTGTACCAGATCTAAAATTATAAAGCAGCAGTTACTAAAACCATCTGGTATTGGCTAAGAAATAGACTAGTTGATGAATGGAATAGGTTAGGTTCAAAGGACAAAACAGCCAATAACTTTAATAATATAGTGTTTGACAAACCCAAAGACACCAGTTT